>NC_138380.1:23119794-23266669 GCF_054177405.1 Leptonychotes weddellii
TTTTTTTTTTTAAAGATTTTATTTATTTATTTGACAGAGAGAGAGAGATAGAGAGCAAGAACACAAGCAGGGGGAGTGGGAGAGCAAGAAGCAGGCTTCCTGCTGAGCAGGGAGCCCGATATGGGACTCGATCCCAGGACCCTGGGATCATGACCTGAGCCGAAGGCAGACGCTTAACGACTGAGCACCCAGGCGCCCCTATCCACTTTTCAATTACATCCTGTTATAAGCAATAATTTTCTTTATGAGTTGGTAAAAAAAAAAAAGGGAATATTTTGATGTTTCTCTTTTTGTATCACCTGTTGCTTTTTATTCTTCTTGTGGATCCTTGGCATTCACACATTAATTTTGAAAATTTGCTCTCCAATTTTGGACACCAATGATATTTGGCTTATACTCATAGGTTTTCTTCCAACACCCAGCATCCAAGCATCTTACATAAGTCAGGTGCCCAAATTACATATATGCATTTTGGGAAGGCAAATAGAATTGTCTACTGAATTACTCCAATAACTGTCTGGTTGGATGCCCAGGAGCAAGTCGGAATCAAATACTTCTCACCACAAGTGCAAGGGCTGCTATGGTCCTAGCTTTCTAGTTATCTATATAATTGCAGCTGACATACAAGAATTGGAATTAAACTTTCCTAAGCAACATTCCTACTCAGACATCCCCTCTATTTTGCAAGACTATTTTTATGGAAAATCCATATATGTGAAGAATGGCAGAGAGTGAGATCCCAATCCATTATGTCTTAACCCCATTCCAAGCCAAGTACACATTACTAAAAGATGTTGAAAGAGCTAGTGACCACATGCTTCCAGCTGCTGCAGAACTTCCGCTTTCACAGTTCTAGCCTATGCTCTCTAATTCTTGTCATTTGCTAAATCAATTGCAATAAATTATACCCCCAAATCATGGTCTGCCGTTTGCCTGGCAAACAAATTGGGTAAAGGTAAGTTTTCCCAGTTTTAAATTCCTAATTACAGTCTCACCCCAAAAGAGGTCTGTAAAAATCATTCTAAGTCAAAAGAACTAGTGAAAATTTCCAGATGAAATGAAAGAAATACATAAAGTTAAAATTGTAAGTATGTCCACGAGAACAAAGGCAAAATGTATAAAAGTCAAACCAAACTTTAAATTCCTAGAAGAAGGGGCGCCTGGGTGGCTCAGTCGTTAAGTGTCTGCCTTCGGCTCAGGTCATAATCCCATGGTCCTGGGATCAAGCCCCGCATTGGGCTCCCTGCTCGGTGGGAAGCCTACTTCTCTCTCTCCCACTCCCCCTTCTTGTATTCCCTCTCTCACTGTCTCTCTCTCTGTCAAATAAATAATAAAATAAAAACTCTTTAAAAAAAATAAATTCCCAGGAGAACTCTTCTCATTTCAATGTGCAATACTCAGCTTAGTACTCAGATTTGTTCTTACCAATATTTAGGACATCCATTTTAATTTTCCCATAAAGGAATGTGCAAGGATTCTGGAATATGAAAAACTTAGACTTATATCCCAGCTCTGTCACTAATATTTTGACCTTTATAAAATTACTTAAGGTTTTTGAATTATTGAATATCTCAGAATAAGGAAAATAAAGATAATGTCACAAGGCCATTTTAAGGGTTAAATGAGATAATATATATGGGATTTCTATATATAGCCACTTCACAAAGATTGGTAGTTTTTATTCTGCATATTGGAATTAATTAGAGCTGGTTAAACTGTTGCCATCCCATCTCCTATGGTACCTAAAAAAATGAAAATCAAATAGAATTCCTGTGCCTCATTTCTTTTTTCCATACCCATGTGATTTACCATCTCTGCCAAGGGCACTTTCTATGTGACAATCTGAATTACTGACCACACAGAAAAAGACTGAATAGCACGAGGGACCAAATTCCACCATCTGATACGCACTGAAGCTTAGCTCTGAAAAGCAGAATAAGTTAAACTTTCCACAAAATGACAGCAGCATTTTTACATGATTTATGATCTGCCCATACTCCATCTTTCATAAAACTGTTTCTTTACAACTATATATTCTAGGAATTTCTAATAGTAGTTGTCAGACAAGAACTTCCTCTCAGATTTTCTTCATAAACCTGCTTAATGATTCCCTCTTTATATTTAAGAAGGGAGTGGTTGAAACAGAGCAATTTTTTTAAATTTGCGTCTCTGAATTTGGAACACAATTTTGTATTTACAGTCAAATATATACCTTAATTTATCACCCCTCTTTATCTGAAATAATAAAATCAGTTATCTCACTTTCTCACCACAGTATCACTTAATTCCAGCTCTTTCAATTGGCTTCTCCCTATAAATGAGTTTTTTGGTCTTACAAAACACCTCTATATTTTTTCTCCACCTATCAGCCCCATGGAAGATAATTTTCTTCCTCTCCCAGCCTGTATTCCATGATCGTTATTCTTTAGTCAATCACTGGGCAAAAACTTGAGCCTTGGTTGAATTCCACTGTCACTTTTCACCAAGGGTCCATTTAAGCAGATCAGAGATATTCTACAACCCTGGAAGCCAACTGCTTTGAACCTCAATGGTAACTGCAGGGGCCTGTTGGCATTTCACTCTCCCAGTCCTCTAAAGATTGTTTTAAATTCATATCATGGAGAATTCCAAAAATATACAAAGTAAACCAAATACCATAATGAACCCCAATACATCCCCATTAACAAACATCCCCATTAACAAACATCATTCATCTGTCATGCTTGTTTCTTTTAAACTTTGCACTGAGCAGGCCCCCACGTCTCAGCTCTTTAAATGAAATTTCCATATATTAAAAAACACAAATCTTAACAGTCCAATTGTCATAAATAGGATATCCATGTAACCACACCCCTATCAAGATACAAAAGATTTCTTTCAGAACAGAAATTTGTCTCATGTCCTTTCCTACTCAATCCCTTTTCTACAGAGGCAACCAGTGTTCTGATTTTTTTTCCCACCACAGATTAGTTTTACATGGATTAGATCAGGTTAATTTTACTAGTTTTCTAATGAAAGACTAGTTTCTTTCAATTAGCATTATATTATTATAACTGTTAGATTCATCCATATTGTTGCCTATATGTTCATTCCCTTTTATTATAGATATTTCTTTTTTTTTTTTTTTTTTAAAGATTCTATTCATTTATTTGACACAGAGAGAGAGAGAGACTACAAGCAGGGGGAGTGGGAGAGGGAGAAGCAGGCTCCCCGCTGAGCAGGGAGCCTGACGTGGGGCTCGATCCCAGGACCCTGGGATCATGACCTGAGCTGAAAGCAGATGCCCAACCAACTGAGCCTCCCAGTTGTCCCCATTATAGATATTTCATTTAATAAATATACTTCAATTTGTTTAAACATTCTTCAACTGATGGCATTTAAGTTGTTTCCAGTATGCAGCTATTACAAATAAAGCTGCCATAAGGATTCTTGTACAAGTCTTTGGGTGGACATGTACATTTGTTTTTCTGGGGTAAATATGCACAAGTGAAATGGCTTGGTCAAAAAGTAGGCATATGTTGGGGCACCTGGGTGGCTCAGTCAGTTAAGCGGCTGCCTTCGGCTTAGGTCATGATCCCAGGGTCCTGGGATTGAGCCCCGTGTTGGGCTCCCTGCTCAGCAGAGAGCCTGCTTCTCCTCTCCCTCTGCCTGGTGCTTCCCTTGCTTGTGCTCTCTCTCTGTATCTCTGTCAAATAAATAAAAATAAAATATTAAAAAAAAGTGGGCATACACTTAATTGCCTCTCTAATCTGACTACATGTAAAGACAACAAATGACTCTATTTTCAGCAGAACAATGAGAGTCTGTGGCATGATCTGGCAATAAAAATACACAAAATATATCCACTGTGTACTCTTAATCCAACACTTATAAGAGACAAGGATCTGAGTGACCATCTATATGATACTTAGTATATATATATATATATTTTTTTTTTTTAAAGATTTTATTTATTTATTTGAGAGAGAGAATGAGAGACAGAGAGCATGAGAGGGAGGAAGGTCAGAGGGAGAAGCAGACTCCCTGCCGAGCAGGGAGCCCGATGCGGGACTCGATCCTGGGACTCCAGGATCATGACCTGAGCCGAAGGCAGTCGCTTAACCAACTGAGCCACCCAGGCGCCCCAATACTTAGTATATTTTGCCAAACCAATGAATAACATAAGGTTGCCTGGTTGTTCCTAATTTCAATGGACAAAGTGGGAAACAAAAAACAAGCTCAGAAATCCAAACTCCCACCACAAACACTGCACAAATGACAGTGTCTATATCTGCCTTGAAAGAGACCCTTTATCTCCTATGGCCACAGAGCTGAGATGGATGAAACCCAAACTCATAATATCATCCTGTGAGTGTCTGAACTGCAACAGAAATTGAATTCCCAGACTCACGAGGTCTTAACTGGGAAAGAATGGAATCCTAAAAGTTAGAATAGGGATGGGTTTATTATTGTTTATTTGTAGTAGTTCTTGAAATCAAGTAATGTAAGTCCTGCAACTTTTGCTATTCTTTTTCAAAATTATTTAGACACTTCTTAGTCCTTTGCACATCCAGATAAATTCAGTATTATTTTGTTTCTTCGAAAAAAAAAAAAAGAAGCCTTCTGTGATCATAATTTGCGTTTTGTTGAATCCACAGAAAAATGTGGGGGCAACTGATATCTTAGAAATATCAAATCTCCCAATTCACAAAAATTATAAAGCTTTGCATTATAGATTTATAAGTTTTCTGAGCAAGGTGTTATAATTTCTGTGTAGAGTCCTTGCATGACTTTTGTCAAATTTATTTCTAATGGGCTTTTTTGATACTATACTACTTTTATTAAATTTTATTTATATTTACTTAAATTTTATTTTTACATTTGCTGCTAAAATTTAAAAATACAGTATTATTTTTTACCTGATTAATCTAGGTAAATTTATCTAGGACTACCTAGATATTGATTTTCAGGTAGTTTAGTATATTCGTTTACATGGAATGCCATACCAAATGCCATACCAAAAAAACCAAAATATTTCTCAGTGTTTGAGCTGTAAAGTCAAGATCAAGGTGCTAGTCAATTTGGTTCTCCAAAGATGAAGGCCCTCTTCCTGGCCTGTGGCCACCTGCTTGCTGTGCCCTCATTTGGTGAAGAGAGACAAAGGAAGCAAATTCTCTGATGTCTCTTCTTATAAGGCACTAATCCCACCCTCATAACTTCATCTAAACCTTTTACTTCCCAAAGGCTCCATCATCAAATACCATCACATTGGGGGTTAAGGTTTCAATGTATAAATTTTAGGGGGACATAACTCAGCCCATGGCACCTAGCATTTTCTATTAAACAATTATACTTTCCGTAAATAGAAATGCTTTGATTTCTTCCTTTTTGATCTTTATGGCCTTTATTTCTATTTCTTGTTTTATTGCAATGGCTAGAACCTCCAATACGATGTTGAATAGAAGTGATAAGATGCCTATCTTTGCCTTGTTTCTGACATCAAGAGCATTCAATTTCATACCATTTAGGATGACAAACTTTAAAAAAAAAAAATCTATTATTCTAAAACTCGCCCTGATCCAAATATCTTCATCACCAAGTGATCACATATTCTACTTCACTGAGAAAACAGAAGCCAATAACAATGAATTATTGTACTCTATACCCCAGGACTACAAATAAATGTTTTTTGTTTTTTGTTTTTACTGTCTTTCCTTTCACTTTCCATTACAGTGAGGGGGGTTTCCCTCATACAGTCCAAATTCCCATACTGTTCCTCTCTTCGGTTATTCATTCTATTTCAGTGTCTTCCTTTCTGCTGGTTATCTTTTAACATCAAAATCTTCAATTATCCCTTCCCCAATATTTCATAAACAAGAATAAGGAAGTTATTTCAATTTCTATTTCCCTTCAGATATTTTCTATATTTTTCTTGCCAATAACATTCAGATTTTTTCAAAATGACATCAATATTCATAATATTACTCTCTTACCTTCTGCTTACCTCTCCAGACCTGTGTTTGTAATTATTTGCTAAACATACATTTATTTCCAAGGTACCTCAGCCATAATCTTGTTTAAACTGAATTAATCATTTTTATCCAAACTAGTTCTTCCAGCTACTCCCTAACTCAATTATTCAAAATTGAAACCCAAATTATCCTGGCATCTCCCTTCCTACTCAATCCCCTCTCCATGTTCAAAAAATCACTAACCATCATAATGATACCTCATATACGTCTTTCAATTTCCTTCTAATTATTTGACTCTGTATTTTGTTCTCTAGTTCACATTACAAAAAAAAAAAAAGTAATTTAATTAGTCTCCTCTCTTCCAGGATTATCCCCTGCAAAAAGAGTCTAGGTGCCTACCCAAAAATCTATTCCCCACTTCCTGTTTTATGCCATAACTTCATTTTTTCACAGTGTGGCAATTTGTCTGTTCTCCCATTCAGCTTGAGAGATCATGTGACAAATTTCTGGCCAATATGAGGTAAGAAAACATTTTAGGAAAGCTTCTAGGAAGTATTGCTGATGAAAGATTCACTCTTCTTCTTCTTCCCTGATGCTTCAAAGGAGGTTATATTGGCAAGAATTTCAATAGCCTTCTCTTGATTAGGACATCAAGAACCAGGGGCGCCTGGGTGGCTTAGTCGGTAAAGCATCCACCTCTTGATTTCGGCTCAGGTCATGATCTCAGGGTCCCGAGTCGGGTTCTGTGCTCAGCAGGGAGTTTGCTTGAGATTCTCTCTCTCCATCTCCCTCTGCCCCTTTCCCTTCCACTTCTTCTCTCTCTCTAAAATAAATAAATAAGTCTTAAAAATAAAAAGGGAACCATACTGCAGCATGACAGACTAGGGAGTTGTAGACTGGGTATCTGCAGTTTTAATAAAGTTCCCATAAAAACTCTGAAGTAAAATGGTTTAAAATAAAACAATCTCTGTGAGACACACACATATATATATATATATTTTTTCTATATATATATGCAATAGAAGACCTTCATGAGTTTAGGCCACTATGGTCTGGTCCCTGTTACATATAGGTGTACTAAATACTAATCACTACATGCATTCAATCCTATTTACCATATGATAGACTAATCTCATCATGTCACTCTTCCTATTAGAACTCAAAAAGGCTTCTAATTACCATAAGATTAGAATCCAAACATCTAATGTGGTACAGAGAACACTTTTTTTTCCACTTTTCCACAAATCCTGGAAACTGATTTGTTCTCTGGCATCCTTGTTGGAGGCAATTCTTCCTTTATTTTTAAATACAACAATGCTTCATTACTTAAAGCCTAGTGTTTATGTTTTTCAACATTTGGATCTTTAAATGATATTCTCTCAGCCTTTCCTCTTCTTTCTCCAAGATTATATTTTTAATTCCTAATTCTCTTTAAGGGTTTATTTTAAATATTATTTCATTTAAGAATCAATCCTTCTTTGATCCATCAAGGTTGTGTTGAGTGTTCCTCCTGTGTGCCACCAATTGAGAAGTTTTTATCCTTACCATAGTTATTATAAACCCGAACTGAAATTTCCTTTTTTTTTTTTTTTAAGATTTTATTTATTTATTTGACAGAGAGAGACACAGCAAGAGAGGGAACACAAGCAGGGGGAGTGGGAGAGGGAGAAGCAGGCTCCCCGCAGAGCAGGGAGCCCGACGTGGGGCTCGATCCCAGGACGCTGGGATCATGACCTGAGCTGAAGGCAGACGCTTAACGACTGAGCCACCCAGGCGCCCCCGAACTGAAATTTCCTATTCATCTCTTTCTCTTTCTGATAGACAACACTTTAAAAGATGCTTAAAAGAAGGTATTATGTCTGATTCACCATCTTCCCCTCTATAATTATAAGATAGAACATTTTACATATTTAATGTATTTTTGTTAAATTTTAGTTAAAATAGAGATATAGCAAAGCTTCTAATTTTTATTTATTTATTTAATGTAATCAGGACTTTCAATTTTACTAGAAATTTGCTTTAAAAGGGTTAAAAGGACTACAGATAAACAAGATTTTTAAATACAAGAATTGTTATATTTCAGAACAAAACATTCTAATCTTTCAAACTTTTGAATGTGAAGAGCTTTTTGTTGCCCTTCAGCAGGATATTTTCACTGCATATGCATGCACCTTAACATCTGTGCCATTTTGTTTTGAATGTTTGACAGAGAAATTATTCAACAGGTACCCCAGCTGTCAATGCATGCCATTTGTGATGCTTCAACAAGCAGCACAGACTCTTCAAACTATATTGCACCTGAGCAAGGAAGCCTCCACTGAGAACTACCACCTTAAATGTTTCAGAGCATACATAGGACACTTACACTTTTCAACATCAGATCTCCTGCATTCCTGTAAAACTGTTCTCTGCTGATCAACCCCTTCTTATTTTTCACCTAAGGTGACAGTGATATGACTGATACTGTTTACTGACTTCTCAACGGCCTCTAAATACTGTCTTTATCATTGACATTTCACTTATCTCTGGTGTCTTACTTGTCAGTTATTTATATCATATATTAATTATTTCTTTATTTAATGGTGACCGCCTGAGAAGTTCCATGTGCTTGATGTACATTTTTTTGATATCATGAAAATACTGAGTAGTAGAGATAGAAAAGAGTGATAAAAAAAATATATGAAAGCAGTTTTAAGCTACTTCTGGGAAGCATACTCCAAATCTTTGCTATATAAGAGAATTTCTTCATATAAGGTACGCATTTCATTATTTTATGGAAAATATTATTTCAAAGAATGTTGTGCCATTTAAGTTGTGAGACAAGGGAATAGTACTCATTTTCTAATTCTCTAAAACTATTATTTCTCCTCTATTACTTGTCTCCATTGGTGATTCCTTATTCTTCCTACACTAAACCAGAAAACTTGAAACAGTCCTCAAGATCACCTTCACAAGTTCACACATATATCTAATCCTATTAAATCTATTGTATTTACTCATTCAGACAATTCTTAAGTACCTGACACATGCTGGACTTTGATATATGATGAGATGGAAGAATAAGCTAAATTTGCATAATCCCTGACAGCATGGATCTTATGGACTAGCTTGAGAGACAGACAGACATTAATCAAGTAATCTCAAAACACAAGTGCAGTTATACCACAAGTGTAAGAAGGAGAGGTCCTTAGTGCTTACTGCATTTAATAAAACTCCACTTAGGAAGTGTTGCATTGTTCTCAAAACTTAAGGGAGAATAGGGCATGAGTAGATGAAGGAGCTTTGGAGTATTTCAGGAGAGGGAAGAACATATGCAAAAGGTTTAGTGGTCAGAGGGATGCTTTAGGTTTGAGATACTAATAGAAGGCAGTATTCTGGCTGATACACTGGTGTGAAAAGTAGGATTGGAAACTTTCAAAATGAGTCTGAAAAAGTTTAGTAGGGACTCCTCTATGTCAAACTTTATAAGACATATTAAGAAATCTGGTTTTTAGCATAAGGTATTTAAAGCCAATAATTTGGGGCACCTGGGTGGCTCAGTTGTTAAGCGTCTGCCTTCGGATCAGGTCATGATCCCAGGATCCTGGAATCAAGCCCCGCATTGGGCTCCCTGCTCCACGGGAAGCCTGCTTCTCCCTCTCCCACTCCCCCTGCTTGTGTTCCCTCTCTCGCTATGTCTGTCAAGTAAATAAATAAAATATTTAAAAAAAATAATAAAGCCAATAATTTACTTTAAGCAGAAAATGGAAAATGAGGAAGTGATGTGATCAGATTTGTGTTTTGAAAGGTGATCACTTAGCTGTATAAAGAAAAAACTAGAAAGGAGTAGTCCTTTCAGATGCTACTGAGAAGACATGATCTCTCTGACACAAACACACAAAAAATGACATTAACTATCACTTATTATGATCTAATTGTATAGCTTGGGGAAAAATGAGAAAGGAAAAGGTTTAATGGGGTGAACAGTCATAACACTTCTGGACATGTTGATTTTAAGATGCCTCAGATTAGGTCAATGGCTGATGTCAAATAGATATATAGGTCTGTGCTTATAAATTCTAGGCTGGAGATATAAACCTGAGTTAACTGCATACAACAGATAATTAAAACCAAGAGGCAAATGAAATTGCTCAAGTGTAAGAGGAGACCTAAGACTGGGATGCGGTAACCTTTAGCACATAATGTCTGAGGAGGGAACAATGAAATTAGAAAGCAAAGCAAGAAATAAATAGAAACAAAATCAAAGAATGACGTCATAATAGGAAAACAAAGAGTATTTCAAAAGAGACCAGCTGACCAAGAGAAATGAAAGCATGTATCTAAACAAAAACTTGTGTACAAATGTTCATGGCAGCATCATAGTCAAAAACTGGAAACCACCCAAATGTCCATCAATTAGTAAATGGTTACACTATGGACTACTCAGCAATAAAAAGTAACAAACTAATGATACATATATGCAATAATATGAATAAAAATGAAAAGTATGGTTGTTAAATAAAAGAAGGCAGTGACTGGGGCGCCTGGGTGGCTCAGTCATTAAGCGTCTGCCTTTCGGCTCAGGTCATGATCCCAGAGTACCAGGATCAAGCCCCGCATTGGGCTCCCCACTCTGTGGGAAGCCTGCTTCTCCCTCTCCCCCCCCCGCCCCCCGCTTGTGTTCCCTCTCTCACTGTGTCTCTCTCTGTCAAATAAATAATCTTTAAAAAAAAAAAAAAAAAGAAGGCAGTGACAAAACACAAAATTCTAGAAAAAGAGAAAATGGTGATGAAATAAAGAATATTAATGCTTCTCTGGAGCTCTGAGCAGAAGGGGAGAGTAAAGGGAAAACTGATGGCAAATGGTCAGAAGGAAACTTTTTGGAGTTATGGAAATATCCCATATCTCAATTACAGTAGAGATTAAATGGTAAATTTTACATTAGGTAAATTATGCCTCAATACAGCTGGGCAATCAAGGAAGTTATGGGTCAACAAAATCAAATGCTATTGAGACACCAGGTATGATGGAAACTGAAAAATATTTAAGTTAAACACTATGGAGATAGTTTTTTTATCTGAATGTGTGTGTTAAAAGTTAAATCAGAGTGATTAACTGTAATGACTGAAGTAATCTATATTGCCTAAAGAAATAAAATCAGTAACTTTTCTAAAAATTAAGACAATTAACCTAACATCAATGATTTAACTCTTCATCCTTAGTCAACTCCCAACAAACATACAATGTTTTGTTGTGATGAATATAAAAACCTATTTCAAAGAATGAAACATTTAATTTGCATATACATGAATGCATTCATATATGTTAATATTTAAGGCTCCAAACCACAGTTAAGTATCATTATTATACTTAAAATTTGGTTCTATCAAATATAATTTGCAGTAACTACGCTATATTCTAACTTGAAAACTACTTATTTTTTCAGAGTTAAAATGGTATGTTAACTGTAGAAGAAACGACTGATAAAGGTACTTTTAAACATTTGTTATTGTATAATATGTATAATCGTATTTACCATAAGAAATTACAAATGTCAGTTTATAAATCCGGACATTTACAAAACACACTTTTACACCACCACCCTCATACATACATTGAGAGGGAAAAAAGCACAGTGCATATGCAAAGAGTACATCACAAAAGTATTTGGTACACATATAATTGATCAGATATAATATCATATTAGACAAACCAGGCTAAAAATATTTGAGTTTATTTTATTGAAAGATTTTCTTATTTTAATGCAGTATATAGTAATAACCTCACTTCTTTTTTTTAAGATTTTATATTTGACAGAGAGAGAGAGCAGAAGCAGGATGAGCTGCAGGCAGAGGGAGAGGGAGAAGCAGGCTCCCCGCTGAGCAAGGAGCCTGATGCAGGACTCGATCCAAGGACCCTGGGATCATAACCTGAGCTGAAGGCAGACGCTTAACCCACTGAGCCACCCAGGCATCCCAGTAATAACCTCACTTCTGATAGAAAAGCTGCAAGTGGAGAGGAACCAATGAAATTCTAGCCTTATTCTGACTGACAAGAGCCATGTACACAGCATGAAGAAGTAGGGAAGCCAGTGTGCACAGCTGTACTTCTTCCACGACTGGAGTGATTCAGGACACCATCTCTCAATACATCCCCCATAATATGAAGCAATGCACATAAAAATGCGTGCTAGACAACACCTGGGTTCTGGCCCTAGAGGCTTTTTTGTTGTTAAGAGGGGACTTTTTTTGTTTCATTTTTCTTTTGCTTTCCTTTGTTTTGTTTCCATCACAGAGGCCATCACCCATATCCATAGGACTGATGATGGACATGGATATGGTTACAATCCACTACCTTAAAATTAGAAGTGGGAAATCAGTGCTTTGGCAATTGCATCCATGTACTGTTCCTATCACTTGTGTTTTAGTTTTTTCCTATTCCTGGTATTGGTTGGAATTTGCAGATAGTCTAGGGCAATTAGCAGTCTCACTATAAATTATGTTAGCTCATATCTAACAACATGTATGATGAAACAACTTACACCAAGTGTTGCTAGGGTTATCACCTTAAGAGCAAGAATAACCTTAACAATTTTATAGCAATAATTTTATGTAGATAGCCTCAGGTACTTTGAAATTTTTAATTTAAGTGATAGTTACGATCAAACACCTAATTTAATCAAAACACAGGGTATCAGAATGGATTAAAAAACAAGACCCATGTATATGTTGCCTACGAGAGACTCATTTTACCTAAAGACACCTGCAGATTGAAAGTGAGGGAATGGAGAACCATTTATTTATTATGTTAGTGGACATCAAAAGAAAGCTGGGGTAGCCATACTTATATCAGACAAACTAGATTTGAATCCAAAGATTATAACAAAAGATGAAGAAGGGCACTACATCATAATAAAGGGATCTATCCGAAAAGAAGATCTAACAATTGTAAATATTTATGCCCCCAACTGGGAGCACTCAAATACATAAAACAATTAATAACAAACATAAAGGAACTCATCGATAATAATATAGTAATAGCAGGGGACTTTAACACCCCACTTACATCAATGGACACATCATCTAAGTAGACAATCAACAAGAAACAATGGCTTTGAATGACACATTAGACCAGACGGACTTAACAGATATATTCAGAACATTTCATCCTAAAGCAGCAGAATACCCATTCGTTTTGAGGGCACATGGGACATTCTCCAGAATACATCACATACTAGTTCACAAATCAGGCCTCAACAAGTACAAAAAGATTTAGATCATACCATGCATATTTTCAGACCACAACACTTTGAAACTTGAAGTCAACCACATGAAAAAATTGGGAAGATTGCAAATACATGGAGGTTAAAGAACATCCTACTAAAGAATGAACGGGTCAACCAGGAAATTAAAGAAGAAATTAAAAAACAAATGTAAGCAAATGAAAATGAAAACATGACAGTCCAAGATTTGGGGGATGTAGAAAAAGCTGTCATAAGAGGGAATTATATAGCAATACAGGTCTACCTCAAGAAGCAAGAAAAGTCTCAAATATACAACCTAACCTTACATCTAACAGAGCTAGGAAAGGAACAGCAAATAAAGCCTAGAGCCAGCAGAAGAAGGGAAATGATAAAGATTAGAGCAGAAATAAATCATATAGAAAAAAAACAATAGATGAGATCAATGAAACTAGGAGCTGGTTCTTTGAAAGAATTAATAAAATTGATAAACCCCTAGCCAGACTTATCAAAAAGAAAAGAGAAAGGCCCCAAATAAATAAAGTCATGAATGAGAGAGGAGAGATCATAACCAACACCACAGAAATATAAACAATTATAAGACAATATTATGAAAATTTATATGTCAACAAATTGGGCAATCTGGAAGAAATGGATACATCCCTAGAAACATATAAACTACCAAAAATGAAAAAGGAAGAAATAGAAAACTTGAACAAACCATAACCAGCCGAGAAATTGAATTAATAATCAATCTCCCAAGAAGGGAGCCTGGGTGGCTCAGTCGTTAAGATCTGCCTTCTGCTCATGTCATGATCCCAGGGTCCTGGGATCGAGCCCTGCATCGGGCTCCCTGCTCGGCAGGAAGACTGCTTCTCCCTCTCCCACTCCCCCTGCTTGTGTTCCCTCTCTTGCTGTGTCTCTCTCTGTCAAATAAATAAATAAAATCTTAAAAAAAAAAAAATCTCCCAAGAAACAAAAGTTCAGGGCCAGATGGCTTCCAAGGGGAATTCTACCAAACATTTAAAGAAGAGTTAATACCTATTCTTTGCAAACTGTTGCAAAAAGTAGAAATGGAAGGAAAGCTTCCAAACTCATTCTCTGAGGCCAGCATTACCTTGATTCCAAAACCAAAGACTCCACTAAAAAGGAGAATTATAGGCCAATATCCCTGATGAACATGGATGCAAAAATTCTCAACAAGATATGAACAAACGTAATCTAACAATACACTAAAAGAATTATTCCCCACAATCAAGTAGGATTTATTCCTGGGTTGCAAGGATGGTTCAATATTCACAAATCAGTCAAAGTGATACACCACATTAATAAAAGAAAGGATAAGAACCATAGGATCCTCTCAATAGATACAGAAAAAGCATTTGACAAAATACAGAATCCATGCTTGATAAAAACTCTCAAAAAGTAGGGATAGAGGGAACATACTTCAGCATTACAAAGGCCACATACAAAAGACTCACAGTCAGCATCATCCTCAATGGAGAAGAACTGAGAGCTTTTCCTGTATAGACAGGAACATGACAGGGATGTCCACTCTCACCACTGTTATTTAACATAGTACTGGAAGTCCTAGCTTCTGCAATCAGACAACAAAAAGAAATTAAAGGTATCCAAATCTGCAAAGAATTCAAACTCCCACTATTCATAGATGACATGATACTCTATGTAGAAAACCCAAAAGACTCCACCAAAAAATTGCTAGAACTGATACACAAATTCAGTAAAGTCTCAGGATACAAAATCAATGTACAGAAATCTATTGCATTTCCTTACACCAATAACAAAGCAGCCAAAAGAGAAATCAAGAATTGATCCTATTGGGGCGCCTGGGTGGCTCAGATGGTTAAGCGTCTGCCTTCGGCTCAGGTCATGATCCCAGGGTCCTGGGATCGAGCCCTGCATCAGGCTTCCTGCTCAGCGGGGAGCCTGCTTCTCCCTCTCCCACTCCCCCTGCTTGTGTTCCCTCTCTCGCTGTGTCTCTCTCTGTCAAATAAATAAAATCTTAAAAAAAAAAAAAAAAGAATCGATCCTATTTACAATTGCACTGAAAACCATAAGATACATAGGAATAAACCTAACCAAAGAGGTAAAAGGTCTGTACTCTGAAAACTACAGAACACTTATGAAAGAAACTGAAGATGACAGAGAGAAATGGAAAAAAAAAAATGCCATGCTCATGGATTGGAAGAACAAATATTGTTAAAATGTCTATACTACCCACAGCAATCTATACATTTAATACAATCCCTATCAAAATACCACCAGCATTTTTCATAGAGCTAGAATAAACAATCCTAGAATGTGTATGGAACCACAAAAGACCCCTAATAATCAAAGTAATCTTGAAAAAGAAAAGCAAAGCTGGAGGCATCACAATTCTGGATTTCAAGCTATATTACAAAGCTGTAGTCGTCAAGACAGTATGGTACTGGCACAAAAACAGACACATAGATCAGTGGAACAGAATAGAAAACCTTGAAATGGACCCACAACTCTATGGTCAATTAATCTTCGACAAAGCAGGAAAGAATATCCAATGGAAAAAAAGATAGTCTCTTCAACAAATGGTGTTGGGAAAACTGGACAGCCACATGCAGAAGAATGAAACTGGACCATTCTCTTACACCATACACAAAGATAAACTTAAAATGGATGAAAGACGTAAATATGAAAACTGAAACCATCCAAATCCTAGAGGAGAACGCAGACAACAACCTCTCTGACCTCGGCCATAGCAACTTCTTTCTAGACACGTCTCTGAAGGCAAGGGAATCAAAAGCAAAAATGAACTACTGGGATACTTCATCAAGATAAAAAGCTTCTGCACAGCAAAGTAAACAACCAACAAAATTGAAGGGCCACCTATGGAATGGGAAAGATATTTGCAAATGACATATCTGATAAAGGGTTAGTATCCAAAATCCATAAAGAACTTATCAAACTCAACACCCAAAAAACAAATATCCAGTTAAAAAATGGGCAGAAGACATGAATAGACATTTTTCCAAAGAAGACATACCGATGGCTAAAAGACACATGAAGAGATGCTCAACATCACTCATCATCAGGGAAATACAAATCAAAACTACAATGAGCTATTATCTCACACCTGTCAGAATGGCTAAAATTAACATAGGAAACAATAGATGTTGGTGTGGATGCAGAGAAAGGGGAACCCTGTTATACTGTTGGTAGGAATGCAAGCTGGTGCGGCCACTCTGGAAAACAGTATGGAGGTTCCTCAAAAGTTAAAAATGGAACTAACCAACGACCCAGCAACTGCACTACTAGGTATTTACCTAAAGGATACAAAAATACTGATTCGAAGGGATACATGCACTCTGATGTTTATGGTAGCATAATCAACAATAGCCAAATTATGGAAAGGGCCCAAATGTGCATTGACTGATGAATGGATAAAGAGTACAGACCTTTTACCTCTTTGGTTAGGTTTCTTCCTATGCATGGATAAAGTAATATATATAATGGAATATTACTCAGGCACCAAAAAGAATGAAATCTTGTCATTTGCAACAACATGGATGGGGCTAGTGTGTATTATGCTAAGTGAAACAAGTCAGAGAAAGACAAATACCGTATGATTTCACTCATATGTGGAATTTAAGAAATAAAACAGATGCACATAGGGGAAAGGGGAAAAAAAAGAGAGGGAGGCAAACCATAACAAACTGAGGGATGATGGAGTAGGGTGTTCAGGGGATGGGCTAAATGGGTGTTGGGTATTAAGGAGGGCACTTGTGATGAGCACTGGGTGTTGTATGTAAGTAATGAATCGTTAAATTCTACTCCTGAAACCAATATTACACCATATATTTACTAATTAGAATCTAAATAAAAACTTGAAACAAAAAAGATCAAACACCTAAAACAGTTTAGTGTACAAATACACTTCAAATCCATAAGTGCCTTTAAGTCTTTAATATGTGCACAAATTAAGTATCCACATCAAAACATTTCAAATTATTTTGGAGCATTTGATATATTTCACTTGAAAATGTATCATTTCTCTCTAAATATAAAATTACATTTAAAATATAAATTCTTTCTGAATATAATATTCATTTTGACAATCAATTTTAAAAAGATGCTTTTTTTAAATCTCAACCCTATATCAATGAAGAAACTGAGGTACATAAGAAGCATGAAATATATACCATTATGCATGATGGATGCTGAATAACCTATATTTTCCTATCCATTCCATAACTGAACTTTCATTAGTTAGCCTTCTGATTATGTAATTTAAGCATTTGTTTAAGGAGTCTCATTGGCTCATAGCCTATCCTCAAGGGCCAGAAAATCAAGTTTGGGAGGCAATAACCAATATCATGCAAAAAACTAACCAAGTGAAAACACCAGAGCCTTGAACCAGAGAAACCAGACACTGCCACCTGTACCCTAACACTGGGCACTGTATTCTGCTCCTATGAGAAAAGCTGGCACTGGTTCTGGAAACTGGTAGAGCTATTATGACTCAATAGAAAAACAAGTTCTGTGTGATCCGCCTTCCTTATGTCTTTAGATCCAGATTCATCATCCAGAGCAGATCCATCTGACCACTGAAGCATATATCTGATGCTCAGGCTAAAGCTTCTAGAGAAACTGTGAAAAAATGTAGAGATTTCATTCTACAGTGAGGAAGGAGAATGTCAATAAAAGACGGAGGATTCCTCTAATATGGGAAGGTGCTTCAGATGATGTGCCAATCGAAAAAAAGAAAATTATTATAGACATTAATAATGATTTTCTAAAAGCAAAGACTATAATATATTTTCTCTATGCACTGAAAATTACTTCTGTTGGTCAAAGGGTTTCTGGTGTAATACATAGGCATTAATTAATGCTCACAGGTTATAACCCACTTGGCACTCTTTAATTATGAGTTAGCACTTCATAACTTAGGACTTCATAACATAACTTAAAAACTGTGAGGGTCTAAATCTTACTCGTGTGGTAGATGGATGTTCATTACAATGTAAAAACTTCAGTATGCTTAGTCAAAGGCAAAAATTCGACAGGAATTTCAAGTATACATTTCCATAAAAGCTTCAGGTTAATAATTCAAAAACAGTAAAAAATACATGGGACTTGTCAAGACTTTCTGAGAAGGCTTGGTTCTCATTGTCAAACTCTGGGAGAGGATGGAAGGATCACTTGAAGGATTGTTTTTATAAGTGGACTTCAAGGGGCACCTGGGTGGCTCAGTCGGTTAAGTGTCTGCCTTAAGCTCAGGTCATGATCCCAGGACCCTGGAACTGAGCCCACATCTGACTTCCCTGATCAGTGGGGAGTCTGCTTCTCCCTCTCCCTCTGCCCTCCCTTCGCTCACACTCTCTCTTTCAAATAAATAAAATCTTTAAAAAAAATAATTAAATAAATGGACTTCAAGTCAGATCTACATTTAGATTCTAGCCATTACATCTGAATATGGAATCTCAGAGCTCATATGCAAAGTGGAGTAATAATACCTTTAACAGTTTGTACTAGAATACAAAGATGATGATAATGGGGGAATAAGTTGTTTTGTTTTGTTTTTGAGAGAGAGAGACAGAGCGGGGGTTTGGGGGTAGAGGGAGAGGGAGAGAGAGAGTCTTAAGCAGGCTCCACACCCAGTGCAGAGCCCCATGTGGGGCTCGATCTCACAACCCTGAGATCACAACCTGGGCCCTAAACAAGAGTTGGACGTTTAACCAACTGCACTACCCAAGTTTATTGAAAATTTCCAAAAGGAAAGTATATAAGCATAGTGTGGTATATGTGCTTTTTCTCAATCTCCCTTTCATCTTAACATCTCAGGTAGATTCCAGAATTTGGAGGAGCTCCCATTTACATCTCCTCTTCCATTTGCTTCTCATTCTCCTCTCATTTAGTCTACATGTACTAGGCCCCCAACTGTTTGGAATACAGAGTTAGGATATCATGGCATGAACTACCCTTAAGACATCCTCTATTCCCCCCAGGAATACCTTCTCCAATGTAATGTGCAGGGAAAGGGGAGAAGAACAGGGTCATGTGACTATTTAAATGATTATACGTGTTGATCTTTTTCTGTTGGACGTCTCTGTGTTAGGGCCAACAATTTCTGGTCACTGATGCCAACACTTTTAGGTGTTCATCCACCAGGAAGCTACATAAAGCTGTGCAAGGCTATGATCTACAGAAGATACACCCAGTATTTCACAGGGGTGGAGGAAGATTGATATCCAGTCTGTGTTCTGGTCAACAAGGTGTGTGTGCTGGCACTGAGCTGTACCTACTCAGAAGGGTGCCTTTTCTAATTTTTACAAAGTTCTCCTATGAACTACCAGTGACCCTGGGCATGTGTGTGTTTTACGAAGCCTCAGTGGGACCTCTTCACATTTTCTTTCTTGATGTGGGAAACCTGCTTTAACTCTACCTTTTCCACACCTTGCCTGGCTGCTTACCTTGGAAGTACATATCCCAACATCTGACTGCTGAGGTCTTCTCACTCAGCCCTAAGTGGGTAAAATAGCAAGAGAATTCAAATTCACTTATTCTTCCCTTTGTCCACTTGATCCCTGGGATGTTTACATCCCCTTGCCACTGCAAACAGTGGAGTGCAAGCTAAGCAACGACACAACCTCTTTCTCTGTTTATTTCTCTCAAATTTTCACTTAACCAGTTCACCTGGAATCTGACTTGGAATCTCAGACTCCCTTTGGTGAAGATACTTAAAATTTCTAAAATACTTTTTTAACTCTTTTGCTCACTAGGTCAAGGGTTAAAAAGGGTGGAAAAGAACCCCTTTCCTTTATAAAGGAAGAAAAAAAGGAGTGATCTCTCACCACAAGAATGCAATTCTCCCCACAGCCAAAGATACCCATAAATCCCTTCCCACTTCTCCTCCAGACTTTTGCTTACACAGACTTAGGGAAGGCACTGGAAGGGATGATTATAGATTTTATTATCACTAATTCTTCTGTCTCTTAGAAGGAGATAAGGAGTCTATATATAATGGTTACCAGTTTTCTTCACACTTAGCTTTGAGCTGTAGACTTCAAGGTGAAGACAATAGGAAAGTCCCAAATAAACAGGAAAAAACCCATATTGAGTAGATAAGTACATACTGAATGCTCAGTTAATGTTCATGGAAACTGAATCTGAATACCTTTAGTTTACAGAATCCATTCTTTTTATTTGTTTATAATATTAATGATGGAGATTCAGTGTCTAATTTATGTTAAAAACATATAATATAAAGCTATATGTCAATTAAACCTCAGTAAAAAAATTAGAGAAAAAGCATATAAGGCAAATAACACAGGCTTATATTTTCTCCAAAAGTAAACTCTGAATTATGTAATTTGGGGGCTTAAAAGGTTAGTCTAGAAATTATCTAGTCCAACTACCTATTCCAAAACCTCTGAATCTACTGATCATTAAAAAGTTTGAGAGGAGGAGCCTATCCCACTGGTTTTAAAATAGGTGATTTCAATTAGATTGAGCACAGCTTGGAATCAGACAGAGATCTATATATCTATATCTATGTCTATATCTATATCTCTCTGTCTTGGCTTCTATATTATTTGATTTCTGAAAATTTATTTTACCTCTTTGAGCCTCAGTCTCCCCATCCATAAAAAAGTATTAAGTATGTACCTCTCAATATAACAAAATAAAAAAAGTATGTACCTCTCAATATAACAAAATAAAATTATATGAAAACTCAAACTAATGATGTAATATACGGTGATTAATATAACATAATAAAAAATTATATGAAAACTCATTTAAGGTATAAGGTCTATAGAAAAAATGAGATAGTACCTGTGGTTTGTGTCACATATCATAGTTTATAAAATGTCTTCATATGTATCCTCTAGGTTATTATGTCATTTAATCCCTTATACAATCTCGTGAGGCAATGCTGTAGTTTCTGTGCTACTCTGCTATATTATACCACACTTCATGCACTTACTTGATGTGCTTCAATAGAATACAGACATGACACATCACTACACAACATTTACGCAAGGTATGACCACGTATGTGTGGGTGTGAACTCTATCACTTAATATCCAACATATATATGTTACAGCAAATGCCCAATTATGACTAGGCATTAGATAAACTGCTCTTATCTATTTAAACTCTTCCTCCCACTAATAAAACTAAACCAAATGCCTTTGTACCTAGTACTGAAACTTTTAACAGTCTAATGCCTTATTTCTGCTACACTGGTAGACTTTATTATATTGTATATTTTACTCAATTACTTCATATATTTATATCTCAATACCAAGTTTATTGCAAATCTACTGTTAGCAGAAATGCTAAAAAGTAGTGCAGATCAGGATATGATATGTTAGCATAAAGAAATAACTGGACTATGGGACAGAAGGCCTGAGATCTAGCTGTAGATCCATTATTTAGTTATTGCATGGCTCTCAATTAGTCCTAGAGCCTGTAGTCTTGCTTGGTCTGCCCACCAATGCCATTGTATTACGTATCTGATTAGCGCTGAAGTTTCTAGTCTGCCTTTAATCTCTCTGTGTCACAGTTAATTTATCTATAATACAAAGAGAATGATAATATTGAAGACAAGATCATAAACAACGAAATGTAAACACTGAACGTAAGATGTCTAACATAGTGACTATCACATGAAAGATGCTTAGGTGATACATTCCTTTTATCTCTCTCTCCAATCTCCTACAATGTCTAGGCACGTTAAAAAAAACTTTTTTCTATTTATCTGGTCAACAGTCTCACTTTCTTATTGAAATGGTATTAAAAAATACTATTAAACTATCAAAAGCTTATATAGATATATATATTTAATACATTGCACTTACCGTTGATATATAAACACAATTGCTTAGCCATGTTTTACAAATGCTGTTTGATATGCTCCGCACTTCAAGGAGAAGGCAGTATCCATTAGTTAGAAAAAATTACTTATCCTTTGACAACAGATTGACAACACCTACATAATCAACTAATTTTATGACCAGCCCTCAAGATATAAAACATGACATACAATAAACTAAGCAGAAGTAAGACTGTTTTCTGGAAGAAGTATATATAACCTGAGGACAACAGAAAAAATAATACACAACAGAAGAATTATGCTACTTAATTGTGTTGCAGTGACGTTGGATTTTAAGACCCTTTGTAGTCCTGGATATGGTAGGCAAATAAATTGGCTTTCATTTTCATTGCTTAAGGTTGAATGAGATTGTAGCTGTATCAGAGAAATGATGAAAGGAAAAATTAATGAACATAATTAAAAATTCTTCTTATGTCCGTATTGATAAAATATCTTCTCTAATGTGTTTCTGTTTCCCTTCCCAGCCCACCTAGAAGTACCTAGAAGCAACAGAGTCCTGCACTTCTGCTTGGTCCGTCCCATCCATGCTAATGTACCTTTACACATCTGACATCTGGGTTTGGGGGATGTCATTATCTAACCCTTCTCCCACTGACTGGCCTAACAGAATTGACTATGAGTTGAAAAAAGACAGAGAGAACCCAGCAAGGAAGAATGAGAGAGGTTGGAAGAGAGAGATATCTGTAGCCAGTGGCACTATTTTATAATAGAACACAATAACCATTTATAGAGTAGGTATCCTTAGGAACTTCACACTAAAATCAATATGCCAGCTGTGAAATACAGCTCTGCTGCAGGCAATTTTTTTTTTTCCAAGAAAAAAAAAATCTTAACAGATTTAACAAAATAGAAAGCATATGAGTGAATTTATCCCCCAAGATTGAATGGTTCCTGGGAACAGAATGTAGCAAGAAAATCACTAGCTGCCCATTATGCTATGCTTAAAGCATAAAAGGAAGCATGGCAGGAGGCATGGCAAGATGGACTGTCTCCTCCAGGATGGTCTGAACTCATCAGTAAAGGCCCCACGTGCTTCTTAGGCTTACCTCCGAGTTCTATCCTCCCTCACCTTTATCCCTATACACATATACACAAACACTCCCTTCTTGGGGTTAATATTAAATGGCTCTTAGATTTTAAAATATTTACCTGACTCTAAAATGACCAGGCACTTTTATGGGCTTGCTTTAAATAAAACAGTTTGTGTTTCTTTATGTCCTTTGCAAGGTTGTATGGATACATTTTCTCAGCTGAGATTTCATTAGGGATGGTGCTGCCTTTTAGATCCACTTGGAGGTACTAGAGAAATGGAAGGCATCATACACCATTGACAGAAGTATAACTAATGGCCCTCTCTCAGAATTTCTGACTCAGGGTTGATAAATGTAAGCTAGTAGGCCTGACAAAAGTTAGCAAAGTTCTTACAGAATTAACAACTAGGCTGTCAGTATTTTAAAGTGGGGAAATACAGCCCCTCCCAAACTGTCTAGATGTTTTTTTTGTGTATGAATAGATTCTGAGATAATGATAATGATGATAACCAATAATTTTGGACTCAAACTATGTATGTGTCAGACACTTTCTTATGTATGTCATGTAGGCTCTCTTTTAAAAATATAACTTAATCCTGTAAGGTAAATGCTATTATTATTCCCTTTCTAAAGCAGGAAGTAGAAGTATAATGCTTCCTAAAATGAAAGAGTGAAATGATTCCTCTGGTTCCATTGAGAAGACTTGTAGCTGAAAACATTGTATAAACAGGGTCTGGATGCCATGAGAGAAATGAAAAAGTAGAATGGGAACTGAAGGGAAATACTTAAAAATTTCTCCTAAAATAAATCTGAAGAGAAAATAAAAGGATTATTTCACAGTGAAAGATAAACACAAAGAAGCATCATTGTCCTTACAGCCTCCTCTCATGGAGAAACAGATATCAGATGAAGCCACATATTTATGGATGAAGAATTGTTTCAAGATTTATTCTAAAAACTTAGCTTAGAATAATGGATATTATATTCTCCCACAGAATATCACTTGTTGATACTTTCATGAATTAATTACTCCTCTGGATAAATTTTATTCTTGACACATTATAAAAACTCTTTTACAATCAATTAGAGATGGGTGTCTAATTCTTGACCCATGTGCAGTAACAGCCTGCTGTAAGTTAATTCTTATTACCTTCTTAATAAATAAAAAAACAAGAACATAAACAACAAAACCAGCATATGAGCTAAAAAACACAAGATTTAAGAGTTAAATACACTCCAGTTTGCAACAGGACTTACCACTCATAAGATTTTACACCTGGCGGTTTTATACATTCATTTATGCACCTGCCTAGTGTTTAAATACTCCCATGGGTTAAAAAGACATTTTTACTCTAACATAAAAGTGCTGGTCTGATTTGATGAAGGAGGAAGAGGGTAGGGTGGTGGGAAGAACAGTGTCACTTTGTGTTTTGGCACACAACTCAGCTTGTTCTTAGCTAGCCTAGGGGGCTCTCTCTTCTGAGAAAGAAGAATTATCAGCTCAGGCGGTAGGAAGTAAATTCAGAAGAACAGCTAAGAATGTCTTGTGACCTGAAGTCTCATTCAGAAACCACCCAGAGCAAGTGGAAATGGGTTAACTTTTGCTTAGTGAAGGGGGAGCCTTGACTGCTTTCCTGAGATACAGGGTGCAGTTGATACCTACTTGATGCTTCCAAAGATCTTTCCTGGATTTCAATCTCCTATCCCATGGAAGCACTGCTGAGGATGCGATCAGCAGAAAACCAGCAGAAATTAGTTTTCCTACATTTCTCAAGATTTTTTCCTGAAGTCACCTTAGGACTTTGGTTTCAATTGCTGATAAATATAGAAGATATATAGATCCATTATATAGGTATATCTATCCATCATAGATATATGCAATATATGCAAGATAGTGATACATGCAATCTATTGATATATGCCAAGTATATGAGAAGGTCACAACCTCAGGTTATAAATGCTTCAGTACTATGCTTCTGAAATCACAAACATCTGACTTAAGATGAGAAAATGGTCTTGCATTTCCTTCACTTTCCAAAGAAATGGGCACCAAAACATGTGCACCCTCACATTGCCCTTTCAGCCAAGTGTGGGAATTTAAAATATAATGACATCCAATTTTCTAACACATTTTTTACTGATATGTTAAAGGATGGTTTAACAAAACTTAAATACACCATCTAAAGAAAACAGAAACAATACCACCCCTCTCAAATAAGGAATATGAATTACCCTGACTCATACACTTTCCTTCATTTCCTAATATATAAAATGTAGGAAAGTAAAGTTTCAGGTCAGTCCTACCTGCCTTGTCAGTGAAGTATGACACACATCCTGGACCACCTGCATAAGATTTCTATGACCAAATCATAGTGACCAATATCCACTGAGTACATTACTCATTTCTCATCTATGCAGCCATCCAGTATCAGCATATGTCTTTTATTTGATTTTCAGTGGTAGGAATATCTCTTCTGGGTCATTTATTTTCTATCAAACTAGTTGGCCAGCAGATCCTATACTGGGTAAAGGAACACTATTACTGGGTTAGACTCATGGTCCATAAAGAAAAGTATTTACTGCCAAAATCACCTGCAAGAGGAAGCACTGCTGTCCCTTCCTGAAAGGTACCATAGGGCTTCAGAATAACCAAGCTTCTCCTAAGAGCCTTTCAGGGCTGGGTCAACCATACAGTTGTTCAGTCCTTTTAGAATTCTTTAATTTTTCTTTGTCAGTACCCATTCTTGAAGCAACGCATGACTCAACACAAAACACACAAAACAAAGTATGCAACTAAGCCTTTAGTTGTAATAATGTCTCTGTCTTTTTCTATGGAAGGGAATGTCCAAGAATGGTAATAAAGAAGGGAACTTCATCTTCAAAGAGACTTCAATTTTCATAGAAGCCACTAGCCCATCCTGCTTCCTTGCCATGACTCAATCTCTGTCTTAAATACCTGCTTTTTTAGGAACTCCACCACAAACTACCTTAATATCTAGCTCTCCTGGGGTGCCTGGGTGGCTCAGTCATTGAGCATCTCCTTTGGCTCAGGTCGTGATCCCAGGGTCCTGGGATCAAGCCCCACATCAGGCTCCCTGCTCAGTGGGAAGCCTGCTTCTCCCTCTCCCACTCCCCCTGCTTGTGTTCCCACTCTCGCTATCTCTCTCTGTGTCAAATAAATAAATAAAATCTTTAAAAAAAATACCTAGCTCTCCAAAGAAAATGTGTTTCCCTTTGTTCTAGTCTTCCCCGCCTTTGGCTCTTGAGTTGGCTTTCTTTTTGGTTCTCTTCATTTCAACTCTGTTCTACCTTCTCTGTGGCTTCCGTCTCTGCCAACGCTTTTGTCTGGTTTTCAGGGATCCCTCACAAGAAGTGCTCCTCTTAACCACCATACTGGAAAAATTCATGTTCATATGGAATTAACTTTTCTGGTACCAGCATCCATTTTATGTAATGGGTACTTAATTTTGAGTAGTAACATGTAGCATGCATAATTAAAGGGAGGCATCAACATTAAGATAAGGTTTGTGTTTACAGTAATCTTGACTATGAAGTTGGAGACTGATGATAGATCAATTTGTGAAAACAATATTCTCACTAGTGGTGTGGCAGTATATTATTGTATTATTTTGAAAAGCATGTACCTAAAAAATAGAAAGACCTCTTTGCCCGTCTGGCAATGTTAACAGCTCTAATCCTCAGTTTCTTCAACTGTGAAATAGGAATAATAGTATTTATCTCTCAGGGGCATCAGTGTGTTTTCCATGCTAAGTGTCTGACACAAAAAGGCATTTAAGTTAGATTAGCAAAGAGTATTAGCAATCTCAGCACACAGAAAGTACATTTAAATAATACATTTTAATACATTTAAAAGTAGTAATGCCTAAAACACATCTGTTGATTTAATCAAAAAGACTACCTTGAGAGACACTGTGAACCACTAAATTGTGAGGCAGCTTTTATGCAGCAATTGATAACTGAATCACTATTAATTAATTTTAAAAAATTAAGGGGCGCCTGGGTGGCTCAGTCGGTTAAGCATCTGCCTTCGGCTCAGGTCATGATCCCGGGGGCCTGGGACTGAGCTGGTGAGCTGGTGCAGGCATCAGGCTCCCTGCTCAGTGGGGAGTCTGCTTCTCCCTCTCCCCCGGCCCCTCCCCCCATCATGCACTCATGCTCTCTCTCTCAAATAAATAAAATCTTTTAAAAATATAAAAAATAAATTAAAAAAAAATTTAAAGGACGCCTGGGTGGCTCAGTTGGTTAAGCGACTGCCTTCGGCTCAGGTCATGATCCTGGAGTCCCTGGATCGAGTCCTGCATCGGGCTCCCTGCTCGGCAGGGAGTCTGCTTCTCCCTCTGACCCTCCTCCCTCTCATGCTCTCTGTCTCTCATTCTCTCTGTCTCAAATAAATAAATAAAATCTTTAAAAAATAAATAAATAAAAATTAAAAAATAAATAAATAAAAAAATTTAAAAATTGAGAACATTTTCTCAGGAAAGGATCTAAGTAAATCAGAATGAGCAGCATCTTTGCCTGAAACGTTTTTTTAGCAGTGGTTGTCCCAAGCATTTTATATCCACTGTTAGAGAACTCTAGCTTATGGAAATCTTGTAACTATGAAATAAAAAAGATTATCATAGGACTGAAAAGTAAAAAAAAAATGCTTCATATCTTTAGATTTATGCCTTTATGATGTCTCTTATTAGAAGTCATTGCATGTGTGACAGTATCCCCAAAACTGCAATTCTTACCGGCCTTGACAGCTAAATACCAAAGTGTCCCTTTGGGATCTATTATAATTCCATTTAAAAACTGTAAGGTGCTTATAAGCAGATCTTAGTTTAACAGTTTTGGGTTTTTTTTCTTTTTTTAAGTGACTTCCTCTGAGTTTTGCTTGAAGTGGTATTTTATGAATTTTGTGATTGTTTTGGTCTTTATAAATCCAAGAAAGAGACAGAGATTGAGAGAGATACAGATAGAGACAGAGACAGACATAAATCACTCAAGGCTGGTTTCAAAATGTCTCTAATCTAATCTCCTGGAATATAATTGGGAACAACAGTTATTCTTAAAAAAGAAATGAAGCTGAGGGGCACCTGGGTGGCTCAGTGGTTAAGCGTCCCCCTTCGGCTCAGGTCACGATCCCAGGGTCCTGGGATGGAGCCCCGCATCGGGCTCCCTGCCCCACGGGAAGCCTGCTTCTCCCTCTCCCACTCCCCCTGCTTGTGTTCCTGCTCTAGCTGTGTCTGTCAAATAAATAAATAAAATCTTAAAAAAAAAAAGAAACGAAGCTGAGATAAAGCTGAATTCAGTTGTAGAACTGAGGGTGGTACCTGTTCCTTTTTAGCTATTCCAACTCTGATTCTCAGTGATAGGTATGGTGAAAGTCAGAATATCAAAATAAGTTAGGGGAGAATACATTCAGTTCAATTTAAAATATTCATATTAATGATGGCACTAAATACAGAAGATATTCAAAATGCCTTTCACTGTGTAACAAGGCTTTTGGCTATTGTCCGAACCTGAGAAATTTCATTGAGTTGACCTTAGTTAATAATTTCTACAGTTTTTTGGTTTTTTTTTTTTTTTTCAAACTGACTGGGAGACTTCACCAACAGTGAGGACGTCAAAAATACTATAGGCCATGATTTTTATAATGTAAATTGAGTAAAATTCACTTATTTTTGATGTATAGTGGTATGAATTTTGACAAGTACACAAAGTCTTGTTATCTATTGCTACCATCAAGATACAAAAAATTCCTCATGTTGTTCCTTTGTTGTACACCCTCCCCCTTCTCTCAGGCCAGCAAACATTGTTGTTTGCCATCCCTATAGTTTTGCCTTTTACAGAAGAGACCATGAATTTTAATTACACAGCTTTTATCACATAGAGATGATGAGTATTTAATGAGATAAAACAATATTTTTCACAAGTGCTGAGTTGCCTTTGGAAGAAAAACTTTCCTTTGTAGCTTCACCAAGCTGTGATTTTTAGGTTAAGGATGAAAAACCTTTATCGGGGATTAATTATTCTTTAAGGTAAAAGAATAACTCTGCAATAGAAGATTGGGGGGGCAGGGAGCTGAAAGAAACCAATAAAGGTAAAGGCCAGTGAGCTGTTCATGCTTTAACATAGGCCATCTACCAGCTTACAATGAATTTCACCCTTCCTCATTTTAAAGAAGAAAAAGGAAGGACTAGAGGAAATAGAACAATAAGAGAAAGCACAATAAGAACACAGTATACTGTGTGTTCATTCACTGATACAACAAGAATTTAGTGAAGAATTTACTATTAATGGCAAAATTTTTTTTCTAATTGCTTGGTAGAAAGCAATGAACTTAGAGAAATAGATCTCTTCTCTCAATCAGTTGATATTCTGGTGGAAAAACAAGGCAATAAATAAATAGGCAAATAATTTAAGTATAATTATAGATCACTTTATATAGTATTATGTAGATTTGAGATCCTTTAAAAACTTATAAAGAAAAGTATCTGAGGACAATTAGTTTACCTGAGGAATGAGCCTAGGAACACCAATAGGTCATTGGGGAACTGAGGTAGGGAAGAAAAGGCAGCCAAAAAATAATTAATAAAAAGCTCAATTCTTCTTGGGAACTATGGGAGAATGTGTAGAATGGCCCTCAGATTTATTCTAAAAATGAAATAGCTGGTGTTTGTACCCACTTTTGCCTATTTTTAACCGTTTTACTCTTTGTTCTTTACACTGAAGAAGTTCCACTGATCTATATCTTCTTAGTCATTCATTATTTTTTCTGTTATTTCAAGTCTACCACTGAATCCATTTAGCAGATTTTTATTTCAACTTCAACACTGTATTTTCAACTCCAGAATTTCCAATTTGTATTTCTATTTCTCCCTTGAGTTTCCCTATTTGCTAAGCCATACTAAACATATTTTTCTTTAATTTTTCAAACATAGTGTCACTCAGTACTTTAAGCATATCTACAACTGCTTTGGTATCATTGTCTGCTTAATCCAATATTCAGCTTACTCAAGGTCAGTCTCTATTGCCTTTTTTTTTTTATTAGTATTGGCCACTTATTTCACATTATTCTACTTTATATTTTAGTGATCAGCTAATAATTTGAGCAGATAATGTGTCCTCAAACCCTCAAACCCCATGTGTCTATTGGAGAGTTCATTTAAACCTCAGCCAGTTTTCTATGTAAGGGAGGTTTGGATGGCTTACTCAACTCTAAGCATTCCTCACTAAACTTCTGGGAGGTCTGCCACTTGCCCCAAGTGACTGCACCTTATGGCTAACAGATATGTGTGTTTCCTTTCTGTTTTCTATAAGCCGGCAAATTTTACTGATAATGTCAACCAATATAAGTTCCACTTATTGGTCTAAATAGAATCTACTCTCTTTACCAACATAATTGCTGATTTTCATGGCCTGGTAACATTCTTGTTGCCTCAGTTGGGTGGGGTTGATTAGAGCATACCAGGAAAGAATAGCACAGACTTTGGTATTCTTCCCAAAACTGCTGGCAGTTTCTATAAACACATGCTTCTTGATTTGTTTGTTTGTTTGGTCCTTTTCAGAGAACACAGTAAAGTTGTTTTCAATGATTTTGCCCAATTTTATATATTTTTTTGATTTTTAAGAAAGAATTTGCCAATTTTTTAGAAGTTACTATAGGTCTAAGTCTCTCCCTGACTCTTCCTAGTTTCTTTACACTAGTACTGACAAAAGTCATGGTGGATAGGCTAAAACCTTTTTTACCAGGTTTCTTACTTAAGCAAGTCACATAAATTCTCCATTTTTCAAAATTCTTGCTGTGCTTTACAAATGATGATTATTAGAAAGTGGTCAATATAAAAAATAGTGAGAACTGTGGGAACAAATTTTTGATGTCCTTACAGCTGCATCTACAGTCTCAATAAAAAAAAAAAATTTTTTTTCCTAAAGTTATGCAGAGAGATCACCTGTTGCATTAAAAATTTTTAGGGGCACCTGGGTGGCTCAATCGGTTAAGCGGTCAACTCTTGGTCTCAGCTCAGGTCATGATCTCACGGGTTGTGGAATCAAGCCCCATGGCAGGCTCCGAGTTCAGCAGGGAGTCTGCTTGAAGATTCTCTCCCTCTACTCCTTCCTCCACTCTCTCTCTCTCAAATAAATAAATCTTTAAAAAAAAAATAAAATAAAAATGTTTAAAAATTTTTTTAAATTCCTATTTATTTATTGGCAGCATAGAGTAAAAATAACTAAAACAAAAGCACAAATTGATGGCAAATATTTATTCCCATATTTGTCTGTCTGTTTTCTGATAAAGTTATCCATAACTTAGTATTCCTTAATTATGTGTTCCAATTTGAGGTTTCCTTTTTGCCCTGAGAATGCATACTTGTGAAACCGGCTTTATATTGATTCTTTGTAAGTTATATTTCTCTGAAAGCTTTTACTTTTAAGTTATTTTTTGAAAACAAAATATAATTTTCATTATACTAATTCTTCATTTAAAGTCATTCTTATTTACTGAATCAGATCTATTACTTCTTGTGCTGTCTTTAATCCATTTGCTTTCCAGCTACAAATTTATTATTTCTTTTAAATTTATTAAATTGCCTCCAATGACATAATTTATGCAAATCAAAAAATTACCAGCATATTTGAATTCAACAAAGATTATTTAGGGCAATTAAGAATCATCTGAAACTAAGAGTTAGGGAAATGTAATTGGGAAGCAAAGCAATCTGGCAAGGTGAATATATCTTCAAGTATCCTGAAGCACACTAATTAAAACAATGGATGCTTTTTCTTCATGATGCAGTGAACAAAGAAAACTAATAAATATATTAGATGTGTGTGTACATATATATGTATTTATATATGTATGTCTATATATGTATGTATTATTAGGAAGGCTTACCAAAGAAAATATTGCAGACTGAACTAAGATAACTAATAAATGTTATATATATATGTTATATATATATACATTATGTATTAATTAGCAATTAATTTGTAATCAAAAAATGGCAAAAAATTTTGAGGAAAAAATTACTACCAAACCCTCCTATATATTAAAACTTGCAAAAGCAATAATAAGGTCAGGAAAAGTTTGACAAGATGGGAAGATAATAATGAAAGGCACTTGAGAAGGTAAGACGGTTTGCATATGCTTAGGCTAAAATGAAAAGTAAAAAAGTTGGTTGCATCAATTACAGCGCCCCTCAACTGACCAAAATAATACAACTGGAGAATCAAGTTTTCATAAGAGAAATGGAAACTAAAATATGAATGTTTGGGAAAAAGTGAAAAAGACAAAAGTGGGTTAAAAATCTTAAAATTAGGATAAAAACAAAACAGAAAAACACTTCATAAAATCTTCTAAACAGAGGAATACATCATTGTTCCAGAATATGTTTGGCCACAAGTACTTTTAGAAATTTCCAAACATACAAGTTTTTACAGTCTTTTTGAACCAGACCTAGTATTATCAGAAAATTTAGCATCTACCTCCTCAGTAAATAAAACTGTCAAACCAAGATAAAGAAATATTATGGCTAGTTAACTTTGCCCCACATAGATTTTCACAGTGGTTACTTTTTCTATACTTTTTAATATCACTTTTGTATAAAGTATAACATCTTATTCATCTGACTCAATTAGCACATCTTTGATGCAGGCAATCCATACACTACTCTGCAGGATGATAAAATAGTTTAGATCAGGGATTGGCCAGCATTTTCTAAGAGCCAGGGAGTAAATATTTTAGACTTTGTAGGCAAAAAGGGGAAAATAGACAACTGTTCTCTCTCAAAAGCTGACAGTGTTTTTAAAAATGTACATTAAATTTAAAAATGTAAAGACTATTCTTCACAAACATATGCTACAAAAAGAAGTGGCAGTCCATAGTTGTCTGTCCTCTGAACTAGATCTCCTTCAAATATACTATGACAGAGGGCAAGAAAGCCAATACAGTCCTGGTGCAAAATTGTAAACCTATATTGTTGTCCTGAATATGAACTGTTTCTGATTCTCTTTTCTGATCAGCATAGAAAAGAATGCATTCCCCAATCAGTAACTGCATACCATTTGCCAAATACCATGTCAAGTTGCTCTAAAAAAGATATCACATCTGGCATGGCAGTACAATTGAGGCTACTGCTTGGCAGAGTACATAGTAGCTACTTTCATCCTCCAAGATCTATCTGATTTCTGCAGGCGCCAGAACGATGTATTAAATGGAGATATAATTGGAGGTCTGATGGGGACTACCATCCCTGCATCTTTTAGATCCTTAAGTATGGCACTAATCTCCTCCATGCTCCTCCCTACAATATTATTTTTTGATTTATTATCTTGGCCAGGAAAGAGGGATAGTTTTAGAGGTTCCTGCATGGCCTTCCCAATCATGACAGCCCATCCCCACAACTTAGGGTTACTCTAAGTACCAAGTGTATCAATCACAAGCATACATTCTAGGACTGCATAAATACTAGCATGCAGGTGTACATACCTTTTGGATGCTCTATAAGTTTAACATAGGCCAGGATTCCATCTATTAGCTGAACCTCATGTGCTCCCATTGTATTAGGTAGCCATTATGACAATTTAGTTCTCGGTTTTATTTTTTTAAGATTTTATTTATTTGAGAGAGAGAGAGAGCACAAGAGGGAGAGCACAAGAAGTGGAGAGGGGTAAGCAGGCTACCCATCAAGCAGGGAGCCTGATGTGGGGCTTTATCCCAGGACCCTGGGATGGTGACCTGAACTGAAGGCAGCCACTTAACCAACTGAGCCATCCAAGCACGCCGGTTCTCTGGGTTTCAGCTTGGACCCTATGTCTAAAGGTCCCTGAACTGTATGGGTATTTCTCTTTCCCCAGTGTACAGTTACCCAAGTTAATGGTCATTGATACCTTTGGGAAAAAACTGAGGGAATCATTACCATTTATAATTACTGAGGTTTTACAGGTTCCTTTTTCCTGGAGATGAGGCTTCCTCTTCATTCAGTGAGTTCCAAGTGTGAAAACTATCTCAGGAAAGGAAATTGGGAAAGAGACAGTGATACTTTATTGGACTAACTCCCCTCAGGCTCCTGATATCCCATCATTGATATCTTCCTATAAGATTAGGTGTACCCTTGTTGGTTGGCCATCTCTTTTTTCCCTTGACTACTGTTCTATCAATCATCTTCATAACTTTCTGTGAGCCTGCCCCCTTGGCTAGCACTCTGACCCTTTCTTTCTTTACATAATTATGTAATTATGTCCACAAAGCTTCAGTTAATTAAGCACAGACTCCTGGCCTCTTAAGATTCCAAGTTCTATTGTTCTCATTACTTTCAGTGAGCCTAGTTAGATCATGGCCTCTGCTACCACCAGGCCTCGATTATGAAGAAAAGCCATCAGGGAATATTTTAAGTGATGCTGAAGTGAGCCCCTTTCACTGGTTTTCTACCAGTCTTGTTTTTCTCAAGTCCTAATACACATGCCAAACATCTGCCAATTAATCACTGTAGGTCTATCTAACTATCTCTCCTCCACAATCAGGTGTACTGCCTGAAGTCCTGCCCATTAGAAGATTCTCCTTCCTTCAGAGCCACCTTCTGAATGGATATGAACTGTAGCAATATCTCTCTTTTGCCTGATGCTAACATATCATGCACACCTATTGTAAACCAGGTTTAACCTATCATTCTCTGTCAACCTGTCATAGGACACCTCATAATAACATAGTGTAGACTGAAGAATGGTGAAAAATACAGCAGGAATAAGTATTATGGAAGATTGTGACAGAGGCTCATGTCTTTTTCTCACTTAAAAGGAGGCCATCATTGTGTTTTTTACCCATTGTGTGCAACCCAACACAAGAATCCCAGCATAAGACCTCAAATAGCCAAAGCAATCTTGAGAAAGAAAAACGAAACTGGAGGTATCACAATTCCAGACTTCAAGCTATATTACAAAGTGGTAGTAATTAAAACAACATGGTACTGGCATAAAAATAGACACACAGATCAATGGAATAGAATAGAAAACCCAGAAATAAACCCACAATCATATGGACAATTAATATTCATCAGAGAAGGAATGAATATAAAATGGGAAAAAGACAGTCTCTTCAACAAATGATGTTGGGAAAACTGGAGAGCTAAATGGAAAAGAATGAAACTGAACCATTTTACCATACACAAAAATAAACTCAAAATGGATCAAAGACTTAAATGTGAGACCTGAAACCATAAAAATCCTAGAAGAGAGTACAGGCAGTGATTTCTCTGACATCAGCCATAGCAACATTTTTCTATATACATTTCTTGATGCAAGCGAAATAAAAGCAAAAATAAACTATTGGGACTACATCAAAATAAAAAGTTTCTGCACAGCAAAGGAAACAACCAACAAAACTAAAAGTCAACCTACAGAATGGGAGAAGATATTTGCAAATGACATAGCTGATAAATGGCTAGTATCCAAATATATAAAGAAATGATACCACTCAACACCCCAAAACCAATTAACTCAATTAAAAAATGGGCAGAAGACATGAACAAACATTTCTCCAAAGAAGATATACATATGGACAACAGACATGAAAAGATTTTCAACATCAGTTATCATCAGTGAAATGCAAATTAAAACTACAATGAGATATCACCTCACACCCATCAGAATGGCTAAAATCAACAACACAAGAAACAAGTGTTGGTAAGGATGTGGAGAAAAAGAGAACCTCTTGCACTGCTGGCGGAATTGCAAATTGCTGCGACCATGTGGAAAACAGTATGGAGGTTCCTCAAAAACTTAAAAATAGAACTAACTGATGATCCAGGAATCAGACTACTGGGTATTTACCCCCAAAATACAAAAATACTAATTTGAAGGGACACATGCACCCCTATGTTTATTGCAGCATTATTCACAATCGCCAAACTATGGAAGCAGCCCAAGTGTCCATCGATAGATAAGTGCATAAAGAAGATGTGGGAGAGGGCACCTGGGTGGCTCAGTTGTTAAGTGCTTGCCTTCAGCACAGGTCATGATCCCAGGGTCCTGGGATCGAGTCCCGCATCGGGCTCCCTCCTTGACAGGAAGGCTGCTTCTCTCTCTCCCACTCCCCCTGCTTGTGTTCCCTCTCTTGCTGTGTCACTCTCTGTCAAATAAATAAAACCTTAAGGAAGAAAAGAAGATGTGGGAGATATATATATATATATATATATATATATGAATATTATTCAGCCATAAGAATGAAATCTTGCCATTTGCAATAACATGGATAGAACTAGAGAGTATAATACTGAGGAAAACAAGTCAGTCAGAAAAAGAGAAATACCATATGATCTCAGTCATATGTGGAACTTAAGAAACAAAGCAAGCAAAGGAGAAAAAAGTAGAGAGAGAGAGAGAAACCAAGAAAGAGACTCTTAACTATAGAAAACAAACTGATGGTTACCAGAAGGAAGGTAGGTGAGGGGATGGGTGAAACAGGTAATGGGGATTAAAGAGTACACTTATGGTGAAAAAATAAATAAATAAATAGATACATACATACATACATACATACATAAAAATACTTCAAAAATGTTTTTAAAAATAGCAGCATGAGTACTGTTCTCTGGGACTATTTTTGAAACCAAGAACTTGATAGGAATTCAGGGTGTAACTGGAAAACACAAACTATCTGAATATTAAGATAGACTCACTATAATCCAGGGAATTGGTTATATATATTATGGAAACATTGAGAAGCCAAGCAGGGCACATAGGAGTTTATCCATCAATAAATCCAATTATCTGAACCATCACTGAACTTAGATTTTTTTTTTTCTCTATTTGCAGGAATATTACACAGGCTTATTTATTAGAAAAACTTTTTTAAGTTCGCTTCCTGATAATAATTCAAGATTTTATAGATTTTTATGTCTTGTCTCATAAGGCAATGACTCAAAATCTTGATTTCTGTGGAATTCCACAGGAAAACGTATTTACTTTTAACATCAGGTTTCTTCCTATAAATGTCTAATCCTAATTATCAGTTTATATTTAGCTCTAAAAAAAACTCTCAAACTTGTAGAATTTTCTCTGACAAAATCATTCTGAAAAAACTGGTGTCATCTGACTAATGGAAAGAAAAAAATAAACTATTCATCTCAAACTCCTATTTCACATGTCTCAGTTATTTGCATACTACTTTAAATTCCAATTTAGCATACCATTTGCAAAATTGGCTATTTGGACCTTTTTACATTCAAACCTGTTGTAAGCTATTATTAATGCATTTACAGCACACTAGCTAGCAATGGCACCTTGATGAATTGTAATCGGCATTAGCTAATTTTCTTTTGTAAGAGCTGTAACTTCTACAAACCTACGGATATTGATCATTAGCACAATGATCCATGTCACAAGCATCTCCATTTATCACGACCTCATTTTCATTAATGGCATTAGTAAACACTTTAATTCACTTCCTCAAGTCAACAGGATGTGATAGAGCTTTGTAAATAAATTCAAGGTTTTAGAGGAAAGTGAGAAGTATTTTATATCTAAGTATTTTACATGGTTACAAAAAATCTTATGTATTATTTGAGGCATCGTTCACAAGATATCACAATGTATGCTAGATATTTAAAGAGGCCATTTCAACCTTTAAAATTGACTGTTCCTTCTTAATGGTACCTGCAAATATGTTATAAATACAGAGTATTTTTTCCAAATGTTAACTGACTGTAAAGCATATGTGTCACATCTTGAAATAACCCTTTCCAATCCAGAATGTGAATAAACCCATATTAAGAATTTCTGCAGGGGTGGGGGCACTTGTGTGGCTCAGTTGGTTAGGCTTCTGACTCTTGATTTCCGGTCAGGTCATGATCTCATTGAGATTGAGCCCTGTGTTGGGCTCTGTGCTGGGCGTAGAGCCTGCTTAAGATTCTCTCTCTCCCTCTTCCTCTGTTCCTTCCCCTTTTCTCTCCTCTCTCTCTTAAAAAAGTATGACCTTTTTTCATAGAAAGTGTTTTCTCATCATGGGTAATCCAAGAATGTTAAATCATTTCAGTACATACATCTCAGATGTCTGTATACAGGGAGGCTTCTGCTAAAAGTATTAGAAGGGGAATGGTATTTCCTTTCACCACTGAAGAGAATGGAGGAAAACAGAATATGGTTTATGGCAAAAAACAAAATAGAAGCCTATTTCTAGGTACACCTCAGAACTACCATTTTTATTCCTACCATAGTACTTATTATTATGTGGTATACTGTTAGCAAAAACTAATGAAAATACTATGCTAGGATAGCCTGATAACTAAGATACAGTTTATACCCAAAAGGCAGCATAGTTACAGAAAGAGATTTTAAAATGAATATGTTCACATGCATTCACTTTTGTAGACATCTTTATTTTACCTATCTTCCATCTAGAATATTTATGGAAATTCAGTTCATGGTTCACTACACCTTGAAATTGCTTAAATGGCGGCGCCTGGGTGGCTCAGTCGGTTAAGCGACTGCCTTCGGCTCAGGTCACGATCCTGGAGTCCCGGGATCGAGTCCCACATCGGGCTCCCTGCTCTGCGGGGAGCCTGCTTCTCCCTCTCCCCCTCCCCCTGCTTGTGTTCCCTCTCTCGCTGTGTCTCTCTCTGTCAAATAAAGAAATAAAATCTTTAAAAAAAAAAAAAGAAAGAAATTGCTTAAATGCCACAACTGACCTGACAGAATCCAAGATCAGAAAAGCAGAAATAGAAAAGAGAAATGTGTGATTCGTGAAGCAATATGCTGAATGCCTAACTAGAAAATTCTTTACAGCCTCCCTATTGAGATAACATTGGTATAGGCAGCATTGACATTAGGTAATTCTTATATCTTCATATATTCTTAACTTTGATCCAAAAGTAACTGCTATTGAATTACTATAATGACAATAATAGGTAAACTAAAAAATTTTCCACTGTTCTTCATCTATGCAGATGTGTACTATACTGGACAGGCTATGTAGAATGATAGCTAACTGCATGGCTCCTAGAAGCAGACTAAGTTCAACTACTCACATGACTTTGACCAAGTTAATTATCCTCTACTGACTTTATTTTTCTCAAATGCAAAATGGGGATAGCGATATACTTACCTTATAGGTTTGTTATGGGGATTACATGAGTTAATATATGGGAAGCCCTTAAGAAATGCCTAGAACATAAAACACTGAGTGTACAAACATTACTACTTTTTCTTCCATGAATTCCTGGGAAACTGCATGACTGAGGTTTGCTTGTTTGATCAAAAGAAAGCAGTACCTTTGATCATGAATCCATCTAGATGCTCTGGAAAGAGAAATACTACATATATATGAGGTGTTTCTGTAATGACCTTTCAGGGTCTTCTAGTGAAATGACTTACTTCATAATGTATCTTCTCTAATTCATGAGACCAAACTTTATTTTTTTTTATTTTTATTTTTTTTTTTTAAGATTTTTATTTATTTATTAGAGAGAGAGAGCACATGAGAGGGGGGAGGGTCAGAGGGAGAAGCAGACTCCCTGCTGAGCAGGGAGCCCGATGCGGGACTCGATCCCGGGACTCCAGGATCATGACCTGAGCCGAAGGCAGTCACCCAACCGACTGAGCCACCCAGGCGCCCCCAAACTTTATTTTAGATGACAAATTAAATGTAGAGAAAAACATTTTAGGTGTTCTAAACTTTTCATGAAATCCATGGTCCTAAGTATATCCAATGATTACTGAACCACATTGTTTGGTTTTAGGGGCAGGGTATGGGCATAGTGATATAGTGATAGAAACATTTTAAAAACTTTATTTTATTCAGGAATATGCTCAATAGCTTAAAATTCAGCAGTTTCTTGAAAAGAATAAACAGAAGTAAATCACTATATGTGATCACTTTTTCTCAAACATGTGGAGCATCTCCTAATCTGGGGTACAATGTTTTGCTTTTACATGATCAGAATTTCCTGAGTTGTGTTTAATTTGTTCTAATACAGTTTGGCAAACATAATGGATACTGAATTTCAGTTATTTTTCTGGACGATAAACTAATTTATTCTCATTAACAAAGTCCTTTCTTTTGTCATAATATTCTGCCAGAGAACAGTATTTGGCTCCCTTTTAACCTCCATATGGCACTGGATTGACTTTACCACTTAAAAGCTCTTAGTGAATACCATTCATTTGAAAATATCAATTTCAGAAAACAGAATTGTACTGCCATATTTACATTGGACATTTACTTTTAGATTGGCAATATAAGCCATTATGTTCAATAATGGCTCCTTCATAAAACTTCAATTTAGCTATCTACATTTCCTCTTGCACATGAAGAATTGTGGCTACGTGTGTGTGTGCTCACGTGCACACGTGCACATTCAGTGCATCATTTTTGCATTCTACCTTGACATACTGCCTTGGGATGATGGTATAACACAAGGGAGTTAAAGCATTAACTAATCCACTCCAGGTCTTCAAATTGCTCATTTTGGGAGTGGCAAACTTTCTATAAAAGAAAGGTACTGGGCCTTTATATTGTCATATTTGTAAGTATATCTTATGCAACGAAAAATAACAGAGTTAACAGTACAAGTAGATATGCCATAGCAAGTTCTCTAAATACTGCCCACATTCTCTAAACTAAATATCTCTATCAACTTCCCAGAAAATTCTCAAATTCTCCAACATTCATCACATACTAGTTTTTCTCAATTTGTCTTGCTACTATTTCTGCACAGCAGAGATTTTTAATACTTCTTTCTTTCCCTTTATTTCTTCCTTTTCTTTCTCTCTTGAAAGAAACTGGGCTTTACTCAGTTTATTCTCCAGACTATCCTAAGTCTGAGCTTGAATAAACAGAGCATTTTAAATGTTTTTATTTTTAAGTTTTTGTTTTTCATTGTAGCCCATAAAGCATGTAACACTGTGATAATATGAATAATATCCCCAAAGATGTCCACATCTTAAATCCCAAAACCTGCGACTATCCCCTTACATGTTAAAGGGACTTAACTTTGGTTAAATTAAGGATCTTGAGATGGGAAGATAATCCTGTATGATAAGCATTAGGTCCAATGTAATCACAATGGTTATTATAAGAGAAAGGCAGGAGAATAAGAATCAGAGAAAGAAGATGTAAGGATAGAAGCAAACGTCAGAGATTTGAGAAAATGCTTTGGTACCAGTTTTGAAGATGGAGGAAGGGATCATGAGTCAAGAAATGTAGAGGGCCTCTAGAAGCTGGGAAAGACCAGGAAACAGATCTCCCCTAGAGCTTCCAGAAGAATACAGTCCTGTATCCATTTTAGACTTCTGACCTCCATAACTATAAGATAATAAATTTGCATTGTTTTATGCCACAAATTTGTGGTAATGTGTTACAGCAGCAAAAAGTCACAAATACAGACATATATGAGCACTGAACACTTGGTGATTACTTTCTAAGCTCTTTTCCTTTTTCTTTATTGTAATCACATGCATATTTTCTATACATTTAATATCTTCCTAATTCCCTATCTCCCCAATCTCTGACATCTCAAAGAATCATATTTTTCAGGGACTATGAAGCTCCTCCAACTTTATGATTTCCTTTATTTACTTACAAATGGTAGAGAGGTGAGAAATACCAAAAGAATACTAAAGGTTACTAACAAGATGAAGACTAAAATAAATTGTAAAAATATATAAAATAGCAGAAGTGTGTCTGTATGTTCTACAGCTTTAACTGAAATTTGACAAGGCAAGTGGCACATGTAACAACATTTCCTTAAAAGGTATAATCATTAGTCATATTTTCGGATTTAGATGTGTTCCACAGAAGCTAGTACCCAGTGCTGATTAATGTATTGTGAAATTTGATTACCACAATAATGAAGTTCTGAATCTAAAAAAGGGACATTATATTTATCACAGTATGTATAATATATAAAACAGTAACTGTACTAATAATAGTATTTAAAAAATACTGAGTACATATTTCATGCCAGTGGTTTTCATATATTATTGCATTTACTTCTCACAACAAATGTCTGAGATAGATACTATTAGTGACTTTTATAAAAGAAGGAACTGAAGCACAGTAACTTGCCTAAAGTCAAATTCACTTAAATTTTGAATGTCTTTGGTATATCGATGATGACTTAATTGTCACAATATGTTTATAGGCTGCTCACTTTATATCTGAAAGACTATTAGTATATCTAACCCTTAACCAAAACTAAATGTGTTAATTTAAAATTCTTATTTTTTAAAGTAATGGGGTCAGAAGTATTTAATTTGTTTATGCAGTAATTGTCTATTTTAACTATCTCCTTCATTCCTAATGACAAAGCTTGTTTTCAATTTAACATAACATATCATGTTCTTTTATTGTCAGTAATTGACATTTAACAGAATGTGGTAAAGATGGAATTGACATAGCCTAGGGGAAAGGGGAGGCAAATGAATTATTTAAACCTGCTTCTTCCTAAGTAAAAAATAAACAACTAAATGTTTTATTTTGAGACGTTTTATCTAAACCACAGTAGCCTGCTATTATTTTATGATTGATTTATGATATAATTTATGACTAAACTATTATTATGATTGAAGAGACATAGCAGATTGTAGTAAGTGAGGGAATCCACTCACATGCATCCCCTCCTGCAGGCTCCTATTCCCACTTTGCCTGTTCATTGATGTTAGCTGTAGTGGCTGCCAAGCAAGCACATTTCCACAGGGAATTTGTCATGTTTTTGTTAATGCTTTGCCTGCTGCTTTTACTGGCTTGGCAGCCATGCTAGACACTGACTTCCAGTTTATTGTTTTTTGTTTTTTTGATAACTGAAAAAAAAAAAGTTGTAAACTATCGGTTCTCATCCATCACTGTATTATCATGAACCACTCTAGCCATGGACCTCATCTAATCCATTCTCCAGCCTTCAGGCCAGGATTATGTTAAAAAATAAAAAAAGCAGCCCAAGATCTGTTGGATATTTAATCTGTTTCAAAAGCCCTAAAGAAAGACTACTGAGATGTTGGCATTCCTTTAATTGCCATATGCCAATTCGATTGTTTTGATTATTTTATGATCTTGGTAAATATTTATTATTTGTATTGGTTTTTAGTCAGTGGTGCTAGAAACAGGTAGGACGAATAGGATAAATTACACTTAAACAAAGAACACAATTGTGAAGACAATTAGGTTATTATCTGGTTTTGAAGTAAAATCGTGTGACAGCTTAAGAAAGATATTGTGAGACATCAAAGATAGCTGGAAAGGAAATGGATAAAGTGGAGTCGCCAATGCCAAACATTAAACTGTTTTAAATATAACTGTGAAAAGTACTACACATACAATTTATCCATGAGTTCTAACAGGATAGATAAAATTTTGTCAAACTATATTATAATCTTTAAAATAAAAAAAGTACAACTAGTACCCAAATTCATTGGCTAATAAATCCTTATTAATATAAACAATTAAATATATGTTTGGCTACATAGACACTGGAGTCATGCTGCCATATAATGGTTAGGGTTACAATTATGCAAATGTATATAATATTATCTGGTCAAACTGCCTGTAGTAGATTGCCTAGATGGCCTCAATTCTTTAATCATCCCTTTATCCATATTTTTTCTCATGCGATTTCCCTGTCCCTCCCACTAAATGGGTGGTGTATGCTCCCCCACACCTTGACATTGAGTTTAACCAGGTGACTGGGGTGGTCAAAGGAATGCTATCAGGTAGCAAAAATGTGTGTGCAACTGGGCTATGACCCTTATAATTCTGACATCTTTATAATAAGACCTTTTCTGGATTTCTGCTCCTCAGCTGGGACCAAAGAATGAACACACATACAACACATGCAGAGGACATGTGTGCCTCAACTTCAGACAAAGTCCACCTAGATCCATCCCTTAAATCATATGCATCTAGCCATGTCAAACTGGCCCCTAGTAATTCACAAACTCATAAACCAAATGAATTAATGGGACTGAGATTTTTAGTTCACAATGGGACATTATTGTGGCAATGTATAATCAATACACTGCCTTCCCATGATTTCTATTTATTACCTGAGTAGCTATAATCTCAATATCTAGTTTGCACTTTTAGGTATTTGTTAAATACATTAATGAAATAAAATATTACATGAAAAGTCCAGAGTATTAGTATTAGTGCATGTGTTCTTCTAGAAGAAAATTTCTAATTATGATTTAGAACAATATTAAAACTGTTGATTTTTATGTGTTTTGCTTAAATTATTAAAGCCAATTTATTTTCACATCTGTGTTTTCAAAAAATCCTATGAAGATACATATAGTCAGAGTACTATGTTCAAAGTTTATTTGAAGAAATTATTTTTGTCTTGCTATTATTTAGTTATGTTCTCAATTTGATTTTTAGCTAATTTCATTAGTTCATTTTTGTACTTGATTTTAGAATATACATTTTGGGTCCTGTTTAAGAAATCTTTTCCTGAGCTCACAGGGATATTGTCCTACATTATCCTCTAGAAGGTATATTAATTTGCTTTCACATTTTGATCAACAATTCTCTTCAAGTTGATTTTTGAGAACAATTTTAGGTAGGAGTCAAATTTAATGTTTCTTTCCAAATAGCCTCAGCACAAATTATTTATAAGACTATGTTTTCCACTGCTCAGAAATGTCACCTCTGCTTTAAACTGGTGTCCCTATATGTAGGTATTTAATTTGGTATTCTCTATGCTCTTCAATGATTTTATCTGCTTATATTTGAGCCAGTAAGACTCTTAATTATTGTACATTTATGATTGAATGTTTTTATATAGATCCATTCAGGAAACAGAAAAATTTATTATGAAGCATTATTAACAAATAAAGGGGTGAACAGGATTCCAAGGGGTCCAGAAATACCAAATGCATAAAGTAGCCTGTAGATAAAGAAGTGTGAAAAAAAGAAGGCAGTGAAAAAAAATGTAGGGTGTGAGTTGACCATTGCTGGTCCTTGAGGGCTACAGCAGTGTGTGCCAATGAGTCCTGCACTCTGGTTAGTTAACTGACCTATAGGGAAGAAGAACAAAACAAAACAAACCACCACCACCGTCAGGCAGGGAAGCACCTTCTCCTGTGCTGACCCGCAGTGTCCCTTCAGCACCCAATATCATCAAAGTCTAATATTGAGCCAGCTGGCAAAGGAGAAACATTTACAGGCTCCAACTCCAGTATCACAAATTAGGGAAAAGATGGGTGGATTTGGAGCTGAGAGACAATAAACTCAAAATGAACAAAACCATGGGGTGCCTAGGTGGCTCAGTCGGTTAAGCATCTGCCTTTGGCTCAGGTCATGATCTCAGGGTCCTGGGATTGAGCCACGCATTGGGCTCTCTGTTCAGTGGGGAGTCTGATTCTCCCTCTGTGTACACACACACTCTCTCTCACAAATAAATAAAATCTTTAAAAAAAAAGAAAATTAACACAACATTGATAGCTAGTAGAATAATTCCTCTAAACTTATTCAAGCTTGTTTTGGATATATCTGGACTTGTGCCATTTTCATATAGCTTTTAAAATCTGATTGCTAGTGTTCATGTTTTATCAAACTCTTGAATTTTAATTAAGAACTCTGAAAATACTGATCAATTTGGAGAGAACTGACAAGTTTATAAACTTGAACTTTCTAATTAGTGAACATGATACTCTAGCCTTTACTTATCTTTGATTTCACTCAAAGTATGTTATTTTGTGCATATATATATATATGTATCTTATGTTAGATTTATTCTTAAGTATTTTAATTGTAACTTTTTATAATTAAAATCTGAGATTGTTTTTTGTATATAGAAATAAAGCTTAATTTGGCAATCTGTTTAATCAACTTAGGAGTTTATCTGAAGACTCTTTTGTATTTTTCTAAACCCACAGCCATACCATCTAGGGATGATGGCAAGTCTACTTCCTTTCTATTTACTAATTGACATTACATATTTTTCTTGCTTTATTGCACGGGCTAGGAACTGTACAGTGTTAAATACAGGTAGTGACAGAAGATACCCTCTATCTTGTCCCTTATCTCAACTTTCAACATTTTAAAATTAACTATGATTTCTTGTAATTGCACCTTTTATCAGATTAACAATCCTCTACTCCAGATTTGCTAAAGACTTTTATCCCAAATAGTCCTTAATTTGATACAACAGTTTTCTTGTTTTATTAAAATGGCCATCCCTTTTTATCACTTAATAAAGTGAGTTAAATTGATTTATTTTCAAATATTAAATGAACCTTCTATTCCTGGAATAAAAACCAACTTGATAGCAAGTATTCATCCTACATTTAGGAAGGTACAATTACCCAAAAAAAAATCATTCACATTTTTTTAATCTAAATTTGAAAATGAGATTGGCCTTTTATTTGATGTTTTTATTAATTTAATTTTTACTGAGATAAATATATATTCAGTAAAGTGCAGAGCTTTTAGTTGTATAATCTGATGGGTTTTGACAAATGTATGTAGCTGTGTAATCAAAACACCAACTGAGATTATAGAAAGTTTCTTTGTGAATTTTTCATGACAATGTTCCATATACCAATCAGAAATAATCACTATTTTGATTTTTATTCCATAGATCCGTGTTCTCTGTTCTTTATCATTATATAACAAAATAATAATATATATACTCTTAAATCTGCTTTCACCTACCATGATTTTTTAAATGTCACATGTTGTACACATTAATTGTTCATTCTATTCTATTGCTAAATAGCATCCCATTGTATGAATGTAATAAAATATATTTATTCATTCTCCTGTAGGGTTGGTTGTTTATCCACCTACCTATCTATTGTCTATTGCATTTTAAATAAAATACGAGTGGACATTATTAGGTAGGTCTTTTGTGAAAATCTATTTTGAGAAGTGGGTCAGCAACTATCAGTGGAATTTTTTATCTTAAGTAAGTTGTAGGTGTACCTTTATTAAAAACAAAACTGTGAATCTGTGCAACATGATAGTACCATTTTATACTTTCAACTGCAACATATGACAGATACATTTACTTTGCATCTTAATATTTAGAGTTATTAGACTTTTCAATTTTAGCCACTCTAAGGGGGTCCATGGTAGTATTTCATTTCAATTTTAATTTGCATTTTTCTGATGGCTAATAATATTGAATATCATCTTATACTGTTGTACATCCACAGGTCCTTGTAGATACTGCATGTTCAACTCTTTTTTCCATTTTAACTGAACCATTTTTATTTTTATTATTGATCTGTAGGAATATTTTTCTTCTCTAAATTTGAATATTTTTTCAAATATATTGTGAACATTATCTCCTAGTCTATGAGTTGATTTCTCACTTTTAGGACTATCTTTGAGGAAGAGTAACTTCTAAATTTTATGAAGTCCAAGTAATCATTTATTTTCTTTTATGTTATATGTTAAGTACTCTACTTTCTTTCAGTCTACAAATCTTTGCCCCACCCTCAGTCACAAAGACATTCTCCTATCTTTTCTCTCAAAAGCTTTAAAGTTTCATCTCTTATTTAGCTTATGTTTCTTTTGCTTAAAGTTCTTATAGTTTCTTGGAATCTGTATGTTTACAGTTTTCATCAAATTTGGATAATTTGTAATGGTTAGTACTTCAAATAATGTTTATCTGCCCCCTCAAAAAAAGTGGGCACTCCAATTACATATATAATGAATTGCTTAAAATTGTCACACACTTTACTGTGGGGTTTTTTCCAGTATGTTTTCCTTTGTGTGATTCATTTTGCATAACTGCTCTAGATGCGTTTTCAATTCACTAATATTTTCTTCTGCCAGGTCTAATCTGGAATTAATTTCATATAGTGTATTTTATATTTTAAGCACTGTAGTTCTGATCTATAGAGGGTGTGTCTTTCTTATATCTTCCATTAATCTTCAAATACCAAATCTTTTTTCTAGATCAGAGTTCAGGAAACTACAGTTCATAGAATGAACATAGTCTGAAGCCTCTTTTTCAAAGAAAGTTTTGTTGGAACACAGCCATATTTATTTATTTATATATTGTCTATAGTTGCTTTCATGCTACAACAGCAAACATGAATGGTTGTGACAGAAACTCACTGGCCCATAAAGGTTTAATTATTTTAAATCTGGCTCTTGACAGGAAAAGTTTGCTGATCCCTGCTTTACATTCCTGAAGATATAAAATACTGTTATAACAACTGTTTCTACATCCTCTTCTACCAATTCTATTATCTGTGTTATTTCTGGTATGGTTTTGATTAATTATTCTTATTATGGGTCAAATTATCTTGCTTCTTTCCATGCATGACAATTACTGAATGAATGCTACACCTCTAGGTTTTACTTAGTTTGGTGCTGGTTATTTTTGTATTTTTATAAATATTTTTGAGATTTTTTCTGGGAAACAGTTTCATTAGTTATGAACAGTTTTATTTCTTCAGGTTTGTTTCTTTAGGTTTGTTTCTTTCAGACTTTACTTTACGGAGCAGTATATCATTTAATCTAGGTCTACTTAGGCAAAACTTTTCTGAGTACTCTACCTGATGCTTATGAATATGAGGATTTCCATTCTGGCTGATGGAAAATGGAACTATCCTTACTCCTCTAAGAACACCATGTATTTTCCTGATTCTTTTTGATGGATCCATGGTTTTATACTTCCACTGATATTGCTGAGAAGCTGTTCTTTTGAAGATAATCTGCCTTTGTTCTTGCTGCTTTTAAGATACCCCTTTGTCTTTCTTTTAATCGGAAGTTTAATCAAGAGATGTCTAGGTGTGCTTTTGCAGATCAGATTCCTTGTGTTCTTGTAATTCTTAAATCTGATGTTTGATGTCATTTATTGGATTCAAAAAACCTCAGCTATTATCATTTTGAATATCCTTTGGAACAAGATTCTTAATACTTTTTGTGACAGGGACACCCTTGACAGTCTCATGAATCTCTAAACCTCTTCTCCGATTAATCTTTTAAAATGGGCATTACAAACAACATCGTTATAGAGGGTACCAATTACACTGAAACAGTTATCAACATATTAACAAAATTAAGATATACTAATATATACTCTGTATAAATAATGTTCTTTATTATATGATCTAACAAAATATAGCTGTGGTTCAAGTAGCTACTCTAAACAAAGTAATACTGAGCATCAGTATTACCTAGAGATACTCCAACAACACTAACAATATAAACACAGCTATGTTTTCTATTGGCAAATCTCAGGCATTGCAAATAACATTGTTGAGTGTTACCTATATTCTTAATGGAAGAAAATTTTAAATTTGAGCTAGAAATTACTGAAAACAAATACGCAATTTTTCCCCACTTCTATTAGTTTCCTAGGTAGAGCTGCAGTAATGAAATATGACAAACTACCTGGCTTAACACAATACGTATTTATTGTCTCACAGTTCTGGAGAACAGAATCCTAAAAATGTTGGCAGAGACACACTCCCTCTAAAGATGCTAGTGAAGGATCTGTTCCAGGCCTTGCTCCTAGCTTCCAGTAGCCTCATGCATTCTTGGGCTCTATTTTATTTTTCCTTTCCTTCTGTCCTCTGTCATTTTTCTGTTTTCTTCTGTTAATTTTTTTCTCATTAAAATTATGGATTTTGTACAACTGTCAAGTAAATATATCCAATAAAAATATATTTCATTAGCATTTTATATCATTTTATCACTTTTATATTATCATAATCATGTCTACATAAATACCAATTTTATTTACTTATTCATTAACAAATACTCTATATTCGAGCATTTGACCAGGTACCTCAAGTTTGTTCGTTTGTTAATAAACATATATAAAATGGTTACCAAGTGCTAGAATAGTTTAAACATTCACTCTTGCTTTAATATATACAAAATTTAATATTTTGTAGCAGAAATATATGGTATTTCAAAAAAATTATTAGAGGCAATTTTAAATACCAACACTATAGCAGTCACTGCATTAGCAATTTAATAACAAGTGGAGAGCCAGTATCTGGAAATATGTATTACAGGAAATATGCTTAGTTTTTTAAAGAAAAAAAAACTCCTTGTTTTGGTTGGAAAACAGTGTATAGCTCTGTACTTCTTACACATAGAAATAGGTATAAGACAACACAGGAAAAGGGAGAAGATACAGCTAGAAAATAGAGGAAATATATCTTTAGTTTCATCTTGGCAGTTTTTCTTTATGACATTCAGAAGATGGCCAGCAGCATGGTAACACAGACCCATATAAAACAAAGCAAAGTTAAGCTGAGAAACGAAAGCCCATAGCAATTAGATTACTGACTAGTCAGATCATTTGAGGGTCTTTTGATCACAAAGATGCCTGATGTTTCAAAACGTGGATATGCTAAAGAAGAAAATCTAGCTCTGAGGTGAGGTTTGATGGTGAATTTTAAAACATGATATTCTCAAATTTGTGAGCCGAAATTTTTGAGAACTATAATAGCTAATTGAGGAAATACAAATTTTGAAAACTCAATTTCTATCTAGACATTTATTCTTAAAATGTTACTTATTATGCACACTCTGTGCTTGAATGCTTTATTGATTATTTGGTTTGATCATTGTCAACCTCCTTCCTCTGCATTTCCTCCCTTAAAAAAATGTTCAATGACATACAGGAATAGAGAAAGTGACTTAATAAATTTTCATGTATTTATCAGGAGTATCAGCAATTATCAACATTCCATCATTTTTTTATTTATAGCACCATGCCATGCTATTTTTTAAGTACTTCAAAGCAATTTTTCAGACACAAAATCATTTTCCTATAAATATTTTAAATGCATTTTTAATAGGGAAAGATTTTTATTTTTGTAAGTTTCATAGGATATAGGTATGTCAAAACTAACCAATTTGCATCCTTTCAAATGTGAAATTTATTTTATGTCAATAATACTGCAATAAAGGTGTCCAAAATAGTTTGCCTACATTTCTATCTAGGTATTGGAGGCATTTTGTGAATAAATGAGATGTTTTTAAATTTGGTTTTTGCTCATATATGAAACATCCTTTATTTTTATATTAACTACTTATCCATCAACTACACTATATTCCCTGATGATTTTTAATATTTTATCTGTTGAGTGTTCTGAAATTTCTGTTTATAATGGTAGTTTCATTTTTTATGTAATCTTTATAACAGTTGTCCTTTTTAACTTGTCTTAATCCATTGGCTAGGATTTCCAATAAAATACTGAATAGTAGAAAATGTTGACTTTTTCCTTAATTCAGTGGGACAACCTTAACATTTCATCATTATATTATTGGTTGTAGATTTTTTCCAGATGCACTTTATCAACTGAAAAATAAATTTTGTACTGTTCCCAATTTATAGTTTAAAAAATTTTTTTTAGTTTATGTGGTTTTTAAAAAGGAGTATGTGTTGAATTTTGTCAAATAAACCTGTTCCTTTTCTATTGAAAAGATATGTTTTTCTTCTTGTTATCTTGAGGTTGTGAATAAAATGTATTTATTGACTTTCTAATGTTAAATGAAACAGGCTTTCCTAAAATAAACCTCACTTTGTCATAACGTATAACTGTTTTTATATACTGATGAATTCAACTTACTTTTGCATCTATATTTGTGAGAGATACAGTCTTGCTTTTTGGGGTTTTTTTTTTCCTTATAATACTCTTTTCAGGGTTTGATATTAAAATTGTGCTTCACTCATAAAACCAGTTTGGAAGTGTTCAATTTTTTTCTATTCCCTAGATTATTTTTATACAATTTGTATTTTTTTCTTAAATATATGGAAAATTTGAACAAAGCTATTTAGAACTGGAGTATTCTTTGTAAGAGTTTTCTTACAGATCAACTTAATTATAGATATAGGACATTCAGTACTTTTAATTCCTTTTCTCAGCTTTTGGTGTATTTTTCAAGGGGTTTGTCAATTTCACAAACTATACCAAATTAATTTACATGATATTTAGGGGCTTTACAAATTTACTCCTGTTATGTCTTTTTTATAAACTTGCCATTTTATTATTATGAAATACATGTTTATCTTTCCTTATACTTTTTACCTTCAATTTATTTTGATATTAATATAGCTATCACTACTTTCTTTGGTTTTACTGTTTTCAGGTATGTATTGCTTTCAATCTTCTTGTGTTCTTATATTTAAAGAGCTTATAAAAGAAATTGAGTCTGAAGGAGTTGGTGACAGCATGGAGTAGAAAATATTTATGATTGTTTTCTGTTTTATTCCTTAGTAACATTTTTTCCCCTGGAGATACAGAGTATTTTTTTTTTCTTTATCTTTAAAGTCTACTAATTTTATCAGGATAAATCTCCAAGGTGGCCACTGTAGGTCAATTTTCTATCTTATGTAACAGGCCTTTTCAAAATAAAAATGTAGTAAGTCTTTTATTTCTGAAATGGCCTCTTGGAGTATACTTCTTAATATTAGTTTTTATTTCATTATTTTGTCTTTTTCTTTGTAGGACATTTATGCCTATCTTCTATATTTATTACTCCCTCTCTTTTAATGGTATTTGCTTCTTTACTTTTTATTTCTTCTCATTTCTGTTCCTACCTTTACCAAATGACTTCTCCTATGGTTTCTGTTGAATCAACGCTATTTGTGTGTGTATTCTGTAATTTATTCTTCATTCGTGAAATGATTTTGTACGTTTTTCCAATGTCTTTCATGAGTTTGCCAACTCTTATTTCCTATTTTACTTTATTATCCATTTCTGATCTGAGTTTTTGAATGTCTTCCTTGAAGCAGTTTCTTTTAATATACTCATCCACATGACTGCTTAAGGATGTTGAATTCAGATTGGTGCATTCCTCAGGTTTTTCAGTTTTTTTTTTTGAAAAGCAAGTCATTAGCTAAAATCTTGTCATTCTCATTATATGTTTTCTTCTTGTTGTGGTTTATGTGTTTTGCAAGCAGTTTTCTGTCCATTGGGTAATGTCTCCTATTTTACAGAATCAGCAACAATACCAAGGAGAGGTTTGGGTTGCCAATTAAATTGTTTAGTTCAAGTTCGCCTTCTTCTGTTATTACAGAGAAGTGTAGTTTCCATAATGGCAGCTTTATTTGGAGGGTGGGATCATTGTGTCTTTTACTTCTGTGCTTCTTTTTCTTCTCCTTCTCGCCCTTATTTTTTTCTAGAAGACTTATTTTCCTCTTGCTTCCCTCCTTTACATTCACCATTCACCATCAACCATCTGAGGAACACCTCCAAAATCCCCCCCTTTTTGTCCCATAAGTGATGAATTTCTAACACTGACATCCCACCCAGAGTTCTTTTTTTATTTCAGGACTTACACTTGTTTTCAATAAGTAGGATTTGCTCTTTCTGAGAGTGTATTTATGTCTGTCCCAACAAAGTTTTACGCCCACAACTCTCTCCCACAAGTCAGCTTTTTAAGTTGTAGATCTTTCTGTATTTACAGGTAAATTGAAGTGTGTCTGTGTGTGTGTGCGTGCGCACACCTTATTAGCTTTCCTAGCATGAATTATGTGTGGTTTTACTTCTTCAATTTGTTAATCTGTATGCTTTTTAGAACATATGTGAAAAGAATATGGATATGTTTTGTTTGTTTTTTTAAAAGTAGAGATGATAAAAACACTGTACTAGAATATGTTTGGGATTTTTTTGGCCAGATCATGAGGAAAGAATTTCTGCTGGGGAGAAGTAAAAAGAAAAGCACTAAATCAAGTCTGGATGCACAGCAGAGAAAAGCATTTTGCACTAATGATCCTAAGTCATGCCAAAGGTGACACATTGGAGCAAAATGTTAAAGGACTTGCCCCTCTTTAAACAAGATCTGGAAAGTCAAACTCAGCTAAATTTGATCTTCATAAAACTCTAGGAATCAAGACCATCAAATAGAAACAAGAGTCTTAAACTATGTGTTCAAGCTACAATTTTGCTTTAATAATCTCAGCTTGAATATATTAAGATATGAATTTCTTTCATCAGAATAACAGTTCATCTTTGCCCTCTGAATGGTAAATTTTTAGAAATGAATGTATTACATAGAATAAATCCCACTGGTTCATTGTAAGTCTTTCAATGCCTTTAAAGAAGCCAGTGGTTCACCATTTAAAATCCATTTTTACTACGCATAAATTCAGCCATACTGTGAAACTGATTTTGGGGGTGAAAAGTAGTAACTATGTCTGAGTGATTGTTCTTTCAAGCAAAAGTAGTAACTATGCCAGAGTGTTCTTTCAAGTAGTCATTTGTATCACCTTTTTGATCTACATCAGTGTAGTACTCTCTTACAGTACCTAATTACTCCCTCCTTGCCAAAAAAAAAAAAAAAAAAATTAAATAAAATAAAGAACCTTAACTGAGAAGGAATTAGGGGAAGGAAAAAGGAAAGAAGTCAATGTATATCTGAAGGAGAGGATCCTGAGTTTTATATCCATATTCCTGGGAGATGTACCACAAAATCACTACATAATGAAATATTCAAGAAGCTCAATGAAGCCCAAAGAGAAAACACAAACCATACCAAGACACATTACAATCAAATTGCTGAAAACCTAATAATAAAGAAATAATTAAAAACAGCCTGATAAGAAATTTTCATTACAGTAAAATTTTCTTTACAGTAATAAAGACATTACAGTAATAAAGACAAGAATAATGACTTCTTATCTGAAACAATGGGATCTGTCAACAGTGGGGACTGAACCCACAGCCTTTATGCTCAATACTGTATTCCACCCAAGTAATCTAATCAGCCCCAGTCCAGTATCACTAAAATATCTAGATGTCTTAAAGTTCCTGGATTCTGTTCTCATAGTTAAGAATTAAATATACAAATCTGAAAAATGAAATAAGTTGTAAAGGAGGCTTGGAGATACAGTGGTCTCAATGGATCTGAAAAGTGGTATAGTATTTTTTCATCAATTCTGTGTTTATATTTTATCATTTATATGAGTCTAAAAAGGTAGTATTATTATTTTTGTTTCAATGATACAGAAACCAAACCCAAGAATAGAACAAAACTTCCCAACAGGATAAACAGAAAACACTGTAGAGGTTAGATATACTAATCACAGAACATTTAGAAAATGCAGGATGGTCTAAAACAATAATCTTTAACATACCAGTTCTACGCCCCAAGAGTAAATATGGCCACTATTAATATTTTCCTGTTTTCCTCCAAACTTCTTTAAAATATAGTTATACTAAATTTATGTATCTGCAAGATAAAACAACTCTTAACATTTATAAGTCAGAGTTCATGCTATTCAAAGGGTATTTTTCACATAATGGTTTTTTTTTTTAATTTTCTAAAGCAAATGTTTATCTGTTTATAACCAAACATATAGTTTAATGTTCAGTACAATTATATTCATTGCAATAAGTAACTTTCGAAATAATAAATTTAAAAAGTTCTATGCAGGGGGCGCCTGGCTGGCTCAGTCGTTGAGCGTCTGCCTTCGGCTCGGGTCATGATCTCAGGGTCCTGGGATCAAGCCCCGCATCGGGCTCCCTGCTTCTCCCTCTCCCACTCCCCCTGCTTGTGTTCCCTCTCTCACTGCCTCTCTCTGTCAAATAAATAAATAAAATCTTTAAAAAAAAAAAAAGTTCTATGCAGAACGTGCCCTCTTTAATACCAACAATGAATCATGGAACACTACATCAAAAATGGTGATTAACATAACAATACAAAAATTTAAAGAGTAAAAAGTTCTATAGCTTATAAACGGAAAAAATGAATTCAAACCCAAATTTCTTTGATTCCAGATCCTGTGATCATAATCACTAATGTTACACTTTAATTAAAGGTACCTGGAAGATACTATGCATGATTCTTGAAATAGCAGCAAACAATATTACCAACAATGTAAAATACTAGGGATGGCCAAAAGTAAACTAGAAGTAATTCACTGTTACATATGTAAAGATGTGTATATAATTTTCAACATTCCTTTTTCTCTGACTTGTCTACTACTTTTAAGAAAAATTGACATTGTACCTCAGGAAATTTATTGTTTAAATTAGCAATACAGAAGTTTCATGAGGCTGAAAGAGCCAGTTAGTTAGTAACCATACAAAGAGCAAAAAGATTTATTCTTCTTCATTTTCTGTCATTGTTTGAACAGTTTTTCCAGTAAATCAGCTAGCACCAACTGTGATTAATAGATAGTTAAATGACTATGATGAGATTATAACCTTTCCAAAAAGACAAGTTGCACTTTGATGTCTGACTTTCTTCTATAATAAGAGAAAAAACAATTATCTCTTAAATTTTTACAAATGTGGTAATGGATTTCCTAGGATGATATCTATTCCAATTTTAAAATGCATATAGTGAATTTTCAAAATTATTTCCATTGGCTCTTTTTTGAATGTTTTTGAAGTAGATAACTTCAATTTTCTTGGCATATATTCAAATTCATATGTGGAATTTCTTTTGTGAAGTCATCCAGAGAATACAAACTAGAACAATGTGCTCAACTGAACAATATTATCTCTACTTCACAGATGACAGAACTGAGACAGAAAAGTAAAATGACATGTTCAGTGCCACAGAATTAGTCACTGGCAAAACTGGGATTAGAACTCACTATCCATGAGATCCAAGACTGAATGTTGGCAAAACTTCTCCCTTATTTGACTAGAGGTACTTGTTAGCTTTAAAAACTCTAAAACAAACATAAATTTGTAACATTAGTATGGAAATAAGACAAACCTCTATTTAGAAATAAACATGATTACATAGATTTTCATCATGGTAGAAATACATTTGAATGCAACATGTCATCCATGGTGTATCCAATTTGGGTAAAATTGAAATGTACTATAAGTAAAAGTATATATATGATTATATTTTCACTTTTTCATTTAATTAAAGTGTATCCTATTTAGTTAGGACTAATTTCTAGTGTTCAATGTTTCAGATCTGAAAGTAATAACTTCATATGGTTCTACCTTTTATCTGGATAGAAATATAATCATGTAAACAGTTTATTTTCTCCTGAAAATAAAGTCTTAAATTCAGAGCTTCCACATTAACCCCCAACTTGGTTCCCCAAATGCTAATGACTATGTTTCTCACTCACCTAACATTTCATGGTCTGAACCTATGACAGTGCATGGAGAGTTCAAATTCCTCCAAGCTACTACACTTCCCTGAAACAGTGGTTTTCAGAATAATTTTGGGACCCACAGGAATTCTGAGGACATTGTCATGGGGTCAGTGTGGTCAAAATTATTTTCATACTATTAAGATATTTATTCCTTTCTTACTCTCATTCTCCCATGAATATCTACAGAGGCTGCATAACATTTAATGGCATTACTGCTTTGATGACTAATGTAATAAATGCTTGTGAATTCCCATGCCTTAAATTCTTTTTTAGTTTTAATTTCTAACATGATAAATATTGATAGGTATTACTACACAAACAAAACCTCTTTGAAGGACTTGATAATTTTAAGACTGGAAAGGCAACTTTAGAGCAAAAAGTGTAGAACTAATGTTCTAAAGGAAATCAGAAATCAGCAATGGAAACAGATGCACAAACAAATAATTGCAGGGGATTGTAATGCATGCTAATATGGTATAATATGTAGAATTCAATGAGGATACTGAGTGGGACTAATTCTTCTGAAAACTGGAGAAATTTAATGACAGAATACTTGATCTTGACCATTTTGACTACTGAAGAGCCTCAGGTCACCAGGCTTGAGGGACTCCATCATGTTTATGTGATCATTCATGTGATCAGAGCTGACATGGCAAGGTTTTGGAACTTGGAGCAGTACAAGTAGAGGTTGGATGCGGCAATTTCCTGAACGGGGTGGCATCCTAGTTACTGCAACAACAGCAGTGTGGAAACAGAGTTTATCAAAGCTTTCCATTGCAGAAGATGACTTCCTAATTTTAAAAGAGGGAACAACTCCCTAGTGACCACTTTTGAAGTGCAGCTTTGAGAATTCTTCTGAAAAGTTCCTTTAGGTTTATTAGGTTTTCAATAATCCTTTAAGCCACTTAATAACCTGAAATAGTTCATTGATTACACATTCTTAGAGGATTCTATTATTCTATTCTATTTCTATTATTCTTTTCTATGTTCATAATAGTATGAACAAAAGAAGAAACATATTTGCTCATTGAGACCTTTGCAGAAAGGCAACTTTTCCCACACATACCCTTCTCAATGAGGTGCAGTATCCTTGGGTGTACCATCTATAGGAAAGTGTTTCTTTACAGCCCAAACCTGCTTAAGGTGTAAAGCCTGATATTTGAACTCCCAGTGGTTATTATTCTTGTAAATGGTGATTTAGCACTTGCACTGAGGAAGTTCTTACTGCTATACTCTACACTTCAATTACGTTTTTAAAAAGACTGTCTCTGTGCTCTCTGATTGACTTGTGATTGATGTTCTCCTGGCAACTACATTAAAAATATATGTTTACTGAATTCTGACTATGTGTAGAATATACTAGGTGAACTGGAGAAACTGACAGTCCTGTAGCTTATAATCTACTCAGTGTAATGCATTACTCTTGTCTGAAGAAATATTACAGTATCTTAGAGTTGAGGATCCTGGAAAATAATATTTTTTTTAAAACAGCTTACATGCATTGCCTTTTTTAAAAACTAGCTTGATCTTTTGTTTCACTAGATACTTGTCCCTTATTAATTGCATTGCACTTTGATTATATCTTCACTTTTTCCTGTTGTATTTGCATAAAAAAATTATTATTTTCCAGGATCCTCAACTATATGTGGTGGTTAAAATGCTGTTTTCCCAATACCTGCAACTACCATAAAGCTGCCTGGTTGCTTACAGAAGAGATTCTGCTTCATTCCATTGCTTTCTTAATATACTTTGCTATATTTGTTTTACATTTTATCTCATTTGTTGGGCTCTGTGATTATTTACTTCTGAAATTACTTCAAACATATGAACACAAAAAATGATTGATTTAAAACATGGAATGTGGCAAGTGATTATACATAATGTGCTCTAATTACCTGCAGTGGAGCTTTTTAATTTTTTTTTTAAAGATTTTATTTATTTATTTGACAGAGAGAGAGACACAGCGAGAGAGGGAACACAAGCAGGGGGAGTGGGAGACGGAGAAGCACGCTTCCGGCAGAGCAGGGAGCCTGATGCGGGGCTCGATCCCAGGACCCTGGGATCATGATCTGAACCGAAGGCAGGCGCTCAATGACTGAGCCACCCAGGCGCCCCCTGCAGTGGAGCTTTTATCCTATGAATTTTTCATAAGGATAAAAACTGCATGGTAAGTAATTAATTGATGATTTTTTTTTCCATTTAAACAGTGAGTATGTTTGTAACTTATAGATTAAGACAATTATTCTGGTTGACTGAAATTATAATACATTTTCAAATGTCATATAAACACATCATTAAAACTATTAGGATCTCCTAGGTAAATCCTGTGAATTTGTTTCAAACAACTATATTATTTTTACCAATAGGCTGTTAAAAATCCAATGAGATTAGAACTTTTATATTCTATATGTTCATATTATAAATTTCCCCATATGTGTGTATGTGTGTGTATACACACACATATATATAAAATTTATATATTTTTATATATATACTTCATATATGTATATAAAATATGGAATTGTAAGACCTAGCCAACTGAAATCAAGATCTCCTTGGTCCAGAACTAGAATTCTTTATTTTTTTCATTTCATACATTAAAGAGACTTTAAATACATTTCAACTAATTTTAAGAAAATTTTTTGATAACTTACTGATACATTAGAAGGAAAAGAAAAGAGGAGGAACGGGGGGAAAAGTGAGATGAAAAAAGAGATTACAACTTTTAGTCATGACTCACTTCATTTAGAACCTGGTACACTGAGCAAGTCAGTATTTGAAGTCCACATACACCTTGACTTATATAAGCAGTATTCGTTTAGATTAGAGGAGGCATAAGTTACGCATAATACAATTAAGGAAGTATCTAGTTGTTAACTGTTCCACAAGCTTTACTGGTCTCACAGGGATAGAATAACAAATTGCCACAAATGGGGTGGCTTAAAACAACAGAAATAAATTCTCTCACGGTTCTGGAGGCCAGAAGTTTGAAAAGATGCTGGCAAGGCCATGCTCCCCCTGAAGGCTCCGGAAAGGAATAAACGGGTCCCTAGTCTAAAGCAAGTTTACAATGAAGCAGGACAATTTCCAACAGGTTTCAGGACCTGAGTATAATTCTCTGTGGCTTGGGGTGCCCTATGGGCCTGCAGTAGTCCTGTAGGCCCAACCTCTGGACTGTGTTGACTCCTGACTCTGCCCTCTAAGTCTGCATCCGCACTGTGAAACAGAAATCATTTTCTTTTCTTGGGTAGTGCATGTTTGTAGCTGAGTAATTCTATCAGCCCATTTCCTGTGTATGGAATCCCGAAAGCCTGACAGCTTTCCTTCATTTTACCCTCTTTGTGCCCCCTTCGGTCAAAGTACAAGTGTGTCTGCTGATGTAACACTCCTAAAAACCATGTTAGTCTTCTGTGGATGTCAAGGGGGTAGATGCCATGACACAAGAGAAATATCCACATCCTTTCTGGATAACCCCATCCCTATCCTTGCTTGTCCAGAGATGGCTAAATGAATCCATGAAACATGGGACTGATCTCTTTAGCATACAGTTATCCAGTCACATCCTTGGCCCTGATTCCAGAGTACACTATCTGGAAAGGCTGAGAATTTCCCAAATCATCACGTGCTGGTTCCTTTATGCTTAACAGTTCCTTCATCCATTTATTTCTCTCCTCTCACCTTTTACTGTAAGGATCAAGGAGAAACCAAGCTGTGCTTCCCATTTTTTGCTTGAAATCTCCTCAGCTAAGTATCTAAGTTCAACGCTGGCAAGTTCTACCTTACACACAACAAGACATAATTCAGCCAGGATTTTTGCCATCTTATAATAAGAATGACTTTCCCTCCATTGTCCAATAGCATGATACACAATTCCTTCTTATTTCCTTTAATTTTATTTCCCCAACATTCTGTTCAAGACAATTTTTGTGTTCTCCAGGACAACAGAAGCTTCCTCTACCACCCTTTTCACTTCCTTCTGAGTCTTGAACAGAATCACCTTTAACATTCATATTTCTCTTCAAGACACTATAGGTTTATTCTAGCATGCATAAAATATCTTCAAGGCTCTACTCATTACCCAATTCCAAAGCCACAAATATAAGGCCAACGGATTGTACATGATAATTACATCTACAAAATACCTTCACAGCAATGACTAGATTAGTGTTTGATTAAATAACTGGGTACTATATATAATTTAGCCAAGTAAACACATAAATTAACCATCCCAATAAAATTAACCATCCCAATGACCATGCCATAAAATAAAATATCTATTTATTTTATCCCATCTCTACCTAACATACTCTTTGTGTATGTTAGGTAGAGTATGTCTCCAAAGTATGTTAGGTAGAGTATGTCTCCAAAGTAACCATAATTTTGACCAGATTGACATTTGCTATTATCTACCTATTTATAAGAACAATAAATTAATTAATGGTGGCCACTATTCAGAATAGATTTTAATAACAAAATAAGCCATTACCAAAAAAAAAGCTGATTTTAAACTAATAGAGATAACATTCTTTTTTTTTTTTTTTTTAAAGATTTTATTTATTTATTTGACAGAGAGAGACAGTGCGAGAGAGGGAACACAAGCAGGGAGAGTGGGAGAGGGAGAAGCAGGCTTCCCGCTGAGCAGGGAGCCCGATGTGGGACTCGATCCCAGGACCCTGGGATCATGACCTGAGCCGAAGGCAGACGCTTAACGACTGAGCCACCCAGGCGCCCCGATAACATTCTTTTTTTTAAAATATTTATTTATTTTAGCACAGGAGTGTGTGCACATGTGAGTGATGGGAGAGGCAGATGGAGAGAATCCCAAGCAGACTCCCCACTGAGCATGGAGTCCCATGTGGGGCTCGATCCCATGACCCATGAAATCATGACCAGAGCCGAAACCAGGAGTCAGACTCTTAACCAACTGAGCCATCCAGGTGCCCCAGAGATAATATATGCTATCAAAATACCTTATCAAAGAAAGTCACAAGTTCTATTAAGTATTCTCAAGAATATTATCTCTGGGGTAGAAAATATAGACATACAAAGGGTAAATAAAGTCTATATAATCAATAAATTTAAGCACAGAAGCAGAAGAGAACCTGGACAGAAGATGAAATTCACAGTAAGTTCCAGTGAGACTATTGGGGAAGTGATATATTGGGGAGATGAGATTATTTAAGAGGAGAACCAACAGAGAACTCCACCAAAAATGCTAGACAGAAAGGAAACAGTTATCTAAGAGTAAAAGAGTAAATTCAGCATATAGGTAGAAGGTGACCAGATAAAGTAGTTGCTAAATTTTGGGGAGAGTGAATTGGCTGGGGAGAAACAATAAGAAATTAATGGAAACTTGCAGGAGAAAAATACAAAATAAGTGAGCTGAAAGAATCATATGAGAAAAGACCCTTCAAGGCACTGTATTATTTACCTAGGAATCAATATAAAGTGTTTTGAGCTGAAGCCCCCAAGGAGATTCGTATGACCAAACTGGCCATTTCTGTGACCTGCCCTGTCAAAATCAGCCAGTTATAAACTTTGAGTATGAAAAAATTGTTAAGTCTGCTTCTGAAAGTTTGTCTGACAGAGATTTGTTATTGGATCAAAGCCCACAAGGACACGTTAATCCATAAGTAGTTTTTTTTTTTTTTAAGATTTTATTTATTTGAGAGACAGAGCATGAGAACAGGGTGAGGGGCAGAGGGAGAAGCAGACTCCCTGCTGAGCAGGGAGCCTGATGTGGGGCTTGATCCCAGGACCCTGGGATCATGACCTGAGCCGAAGGCAGTCGCTTAACCGACTGAGCCACACAGGCGCCCCAATCCATAAGTAGTTTTATACTGAAATGAAAATAAAGTATATCTGCAATCATTCAGTCCATTATTGCAGTTGACAATTATTGAATTAAATGCCCTATGCTCAAAAATAATAAAGACTTACTAGTAACATTCAATCATTTTGTTCAGCCCAACCCTATCTGTTCCTATAGTTAGAGGCTGGTTTTGATATGTCCCAAACTCATAATATATCACCATATTTATCACCTCAAGAAAAGTAAGGCACAATAGCAGCCTTAGTTGAGTCACTTTTCCCATCTCTGGAATTCCATATTTAAAAGAAATTGGAATTAGCATATGTATTAGTCTGACTGGGCTGTCATAACAGAATACCACAGACTCAGCGGCTTAAAAAACCATAAATTCATTTTCTTACAGTTCTGGATTCTGGATGCCCAAGATCAAGCTGCCAACTGGGGTGGTTTCTGGTGAAAACTCTCTTTTTGGCTTGCAGCTAGCACCTTCTTGCTGTATCCTCACAGAATCTTCCCTCTGCACACATACGCTCCTGGTGCCTCTTCCTGTTTGCATGTAGCCACCAGCCTGTTGGGTTAGGGCCCCACCCTTATGACCTCATTTAACCTTAACTGTCTCCTTAAAGTCCTAATCTCCAAATATAGTCTTGTTGAGGGCTAGGGCTTCAACATACTAATTTTGGGTAACAGAGGGCACATTTCGGTCCATACCAACATAAATGGCATAAAATATACTGAATTGTTTATGTTAATGGCACATGTCTGTTTAGTTGTGAAAATAAAGCTCTTTACATTAAGAGCAATTCAGTCTCTTTCTGGCATTCAGTATTAGCAACAGATTTTTTCCCCCAGCAAATGGATCCATTTCTTCTAAAGTCTTCCTGTAAGCCTATGGATCATTAAGCAAACCTGCTTCTCTGAGAAACATTATACTAAAAAAATTACTTCCATACCAAATGAAATTATACTCCAGCTGCAAGAAGTGCCATGATCAAAATGATCTGAGAAATCTAAGCATAATTTCAGACATAAACTAATTCTAATAAAATAACTTTTCTTTCTCACACGCAAGCTGATCATTCTTTTGTAAAGATCTCCACTTGATTACAAGAAATCATGTTTAATATGTTGGCATAATAATTCATGAGAACAAATATAGAAGAGAGAACTTCTTGTAATACTTGGAGTCCTTCCTCTATCATAATTCTTCCTTTTATTTCTGGAATTGGTAGAAGCTTTGCCTGTGCAGACATAACTATGCAAATGACATCTCATGGCTTCAGTGGGTCTTTTGAATGTTTGCCCAAGTGGAATTTGGCCTGAGGCATCCATCACCTCTAAGGTACAATCAAATCTGAATGTGGATTCCTGGAAGGGGGATGTTAGGAAGTCCAATAGGTTCCATGGTATAAATGGTTTTTGAAGCAGCAGGAGAAAAGAGCTGCTGAATTGCCTGAAGGCTCAATGAAGGCTTTAAGTATTTTTATTTTCAGAAGAATATCCTGAAACTAAAGCTATCATCAGTGTATTAAAATTATCACATTCTCCTACTTTTCTTCCCCATATTTTTAATCTGCAACAGAGAAGCAATAATAAATAATCCTTAGAGCCATTAAGTTTATGGGAAAATCTTGTAGGAGCTCATTTTTGAGTATCTAAGCATTTTCCTTGGCATAAAATATACAAAAATCATTCTGCAGGGTAAACTATTAAGGATTCATATATATTATTTTACTAATGCTGGATTGCTCCATATAATATCCTCTAAAATGTATCTATTATGTCTAATTTAAATTCTGCAACCTTCCTCTCTATTATATCAGTATCACTGGGTGCAGAGACCTGTGGATAGCAGCTGTTTCAAATCCTTTTTCCTTCAGACAAACTGAGATGTTGGTATATTTCAAGTCTCAGGTTCTTCTGAATATAGCTACATACACATCTTTTACAAAAGCCTTGAAGTGTCTTCTTGTAGGGAACAATATTTATGTTACTATTCTATGAGAACATTCCTGTCTAAGGTTCCTAATGATGTGTAAGTCAGAGGAAAAAGTCTTTTATGACTTGCAAAAGAACACTGTGGCTAAATCTCCATATGTACTACAATTTGGATACAAGAACATAAGAAGTTCTGATATCAGGGTTTAATGACTTGTTCCCTTCCTTATACAATGAGAAGGGCAACAGACAGGAATGAGACTAAGGCATTTTCTGTTTTATCCCCACATCCTTACTGTCTGAATAAGATTTAAAAATGTCTGAGTAATTGGGGGTTCCATTACCTCCAATTAAAAGTTTGGGTCTTTCTATGCTTTATACACTAGTTTACAACATGGAAGTAGGCTTTGGAGCTACCAGAAAGCAGAAATGACATTTTATCAAAGAAAAATTTGGTGATAAAAATCACATGATAAATTCTAGTTCATTTACTGATTGATTGGCACACTTATTATTCATGATAATTATATGGTATCTCTACATACCAGGCAGTATTCTAGATACTGACAATAACAGAATACAACAGATAAAGCCCTGCATACATGGAACTTAGAGTCTAGCAAAAGTAGGTATACTAAATAATACATCACATGCATTGGGGAAATAGATTTTTTTTTAAAAAATCTCCTAATCCAGAAAACTTTTTGCAAAGGTATAAGAGAAAGAAAACAATTTTGTTACTGAATAAACATTAAACCAGAATGTGTTGTGCATCACAGGTAATCTACTAAAACATTGCACAGACAGAAAGAAATCTCTCCCTTTAAAAAGACAAGCTGGGACAACACATTACACACATGTTCTCAAGATAAACAATAACTGGATCTCAGGTAAGAGGATTTGACAGCACCATTTGTCGTACTTAGCTCATTCTCAGTAATTAGAGTGGTCATCTGAGTTTGCTAATTGGCTTTATCCAAAGGAAAAATAAACTCATATCTTTAGAACAGGATGTAGTTTTGCAACTTTGAAGAAGTGTTCACCCAAGTTAGGCTCCTACCATTTGTTCTACAGAACCTGGGAGATAGGGTGGCTATCTGCCTTGATGATTACATACCAGAGATTGTTCCCAACACCTTGAAACAGACATTCCTGGATCTTACAGCTGGCAAAGACTATTTTGCTTTTTAACAAATTTATATACATTTCAAAGAGACAGAACTTAACATTACAAGTTTTCTAAAGTAAGTGCTCTAAGAAAAGTGAAGGGAGAAAGTATTTTCTCTGATTTTCAACAGGGAGAATTAAGCTTCTTATTTTTAATGTGTATTTGCCCTTATAATCTCGTCCCTTACTATAAAATAGTAAGATCACAGTTTTCTAATTATCTTCATTGCTATTTTTACCTTTCTCAGGGCAAGCTGCAGACATCCAAATATCCAGCAAGTCCACTGAAATTAAAGATACAGTTTCTTTGAAGTTTATGATAAAATAAGTTTATGATAAAACACATTTTTTATCATCTATTTTATTATTTTAGCTTTTTTTTTCTGGAGTAAACAAGTGATTTAGATTTCTCCTCCCTTCCTGGAGAAAACTTCAGGGTTAAGAAAAAAAATTCTGCCTCAAAAGAAATTTTATTAGTATTATCTATATTGTAACAGTGCCTTGGGATTGAAAGAAAGATACTACCTCTTCAGATACTGAACCTTTTCTGATCTCTCTCTCTTTCTATGGAGAGAAAACTGTTGGACAAGGGTCCTGATACAATGTCCAAAGGTAGAAAAAGGAAAGAAAAGTACCATCTTTTTCTCATTGGAATTTCCAGATGTCACTTCCACTCAGCAGTTAATTGGTAATACCACCTAAGTAAGAATATGGTAAGCTACAAACCTCAGTCCATCTGGTAAAATAATTTTCAAGTCTCAGAATTAATTTTAAGAACTAAAATCTTCAGGCGCCTGGGTGGCTCAGTTGGTTAAGCGACTGCCTTCGGCTCAGGTCATGATCCTGGAGTCCCAAGATCGAGTCCCGCCTTGGGCTCCCTGCTTAGCAGGGAGTCTACTTCTCCCTCTCCCGCTCCCCCCTCTTGTGCTCTCTCTCTCTCAAATAAATAAATAAAATCTTTAAAAAAAAAAAAGAACTAAAATCTTCTATTATTTATCAAATGATCCATGCTCCAAATGTCGTTATGGGAAAGTCAATTTAGGGAAGGAAAAGAGAAATAATTTTTTTTTAAAGTTTTGATTCTTTTATTTTAATTTAATTTAATTTATTTATTTGACAGAGAGAGAGCACAAGCAAGGGGAGTGGCAGGCAGAGGCAGAGGGACAAGCAGACTCCCCACTGAGCAGGGAGCCCAATGCGGGACTTGATCCCAGGACCCCGGGATCATGACCTGAGCAGAAGACAGCGCTTAACCGACTGAGCCACCCAGGCATCCTGGAAAAGAGAAATAATTTATCAGGGGTTAAACTGTATGGTAAAAACAGCCATCTTTCTAATTGTAATCATTTAAAGATTTATTAGGCAAATTAATCAAAACCATTTGTCAACGTTGTGCTCTTCTGGGTACTCTAGAAAGTCTGTGTAACATTTCTTAATTTTCAGCACAACTCATCTACCTCTTAGCTCACTTGCCTTACTACCCCACTCCATACCTTTACTCCCCCTGCTGCAGCCACCCCAACTGCTTCCTCATTCCTGTAATTCAGCAGTTACTCTCCAGACTCTGAGCCTTTGTACTGCTTTCCTCTCTGTCAGGAATATTCAAACCCCCCCCCCCCCCCGCCCCAAACCCAGATAGCCATTCACAGAGCTCACTCTTTTCCTTCCATTATCTTTCCCCTCATATGTAATTTTATCAGTCAGGTTTTATCTGACTACTCTATATAAACAGTACCTTCTCCTTTACTGCTAGAACTTCTCCCATCTCATTTATTTGTTTGCTAACACTCCATTTCCTCATATTTCCCCCTGACAGACAACATCTGATGTGTTTAAGGGCACAACTGTGAAATGCATACAGAGTTACCACCTCTCTTTTTTTTTTTTTTAAAGATTTTATTTACTTATTTGACAGAGAGAGAGATAGCGAGAGCAGGAACACAAGCAGGAGGAGTGGGAGAGGGAGAAGCAGGCTTCCCGCCGAGCAGGGAGTCCGATGCGGGACTCGATCCCAGGACCCTGGGATCATGACCTGAGCCGAAGGCAGACGCTTAACGACTGAGAGCCCCACCACCTCTCTTAATAACCGCTACTCAACCCTCTTCTACTCATTGGCATCACAAAATCATCTCAGCAAATCTGGACCTAAAGTCTTTTTCCCCTTCTTCTCACATTATTACATATTTTCATTTTCCTATGGTATTGTGTGTATAATTAACCCAAAGCATTTGCTACCTTCAATCTTTTACTATAGTGAGCTATGTGCACAAGTCTCAATTATAAGAATCAAAGGCCAATGAAGGCAAAGACTGTGTTCTGTCCCTCTTTAAACCCTAAAAGTTCCATTGTTAACAAACTGCCCGGTACATAACACATACCAAATAATTAGTTGCTAAATATTAATATTTGTCCACATAACATATAAATTTTTAAATCTATAATTTCCTATGAAGTTGAAATATTTTATAACAAGGCAATTTTTTTTAAAGATTTTATTTATGTATTTGAGAGAGAGAGAATGAGAGAGAGCACATGAGACGGGGGAGGGTCAGAGGGAGAAGCAGACTCCCTGCCGAGCAGGGAGCCCGATGCGGGACTCGATCCCGGAACTCCAGGATCATGACCTGAGCCGAAGGCAGTCGCTTAACCAACTGAGCCACCCAGGCGCCCAACAAGGCAAATTTTTTAAAAAATATATTGGAAAGTGAATTAATTAACTTTCCCAGGAGACTACTGGAATTTGAATAGTGGAATTTATTGCCCTATCCCAAAGATGAATTAGGCTTGTAAAACTATTCTTAAAGTTATTTGAGAACATGGAGGTGTTCAGATTTTTCTTAGGTAACACTGTATAGACAGCCTGCTTCTGTTTTCTAATGATAATGGATCTATTATGCTTCTAACTAAGGGGCCCTTTTGAAATAGAGCCAATTTTCTCTAGACTGCCCTTTCTCGTCTGAGATTATTCTGTAAACCTGCAGGATTTGTTACCGATGGCATGGTTTTCTTTCCTTTTCCTTTTTCTCTTTGGACATTGTCACAGTAACCTGGACCAACACTTTTCACTCCATGGAAAGAAAGTGAGAGAGAAAAAGAGATTCAATATCTGAAGAGGCAGTATCTTTCAATTCCAAGGCACTGTTGCAACATAGATAACAGTGATAAAATTGTTTTGGGGCAGAGTTTTTCTTCTTAATATCAAAGTCTTCTCTGGGAGGAAAGAAAGCTTTCAATCTCTTGTTTACTACACAAAAATATAACCTAAAATAATTAAATAATAATATATTCCTTTTATCTCAAACTCCATATACGGTATCGCTGAAACAATTGAAAAAAAATAATAAAAACATGAATCATTATTTTCAATCATTTGGTATTAAAAGAAAGACCCACCCCCATGGATCACTTCGTGTAAGAACTGTATTATAAGAATATTTTAAAAACTTAAAACTTCTCTATTATGTAATATCTGGACTATGATTTTATATGGCAAAGTTGAGGGGTATTTTCTTTATGTCAACTGAAGAAGATAGATTATGGACTCTTTATTAAAATCATTCAAGTCTCTTTGGATTATTTATTCTAATCATATGTTGTTATGATAGTTATGTTAAACCCCAAAAAACGAATGAATGGATAGATACATGGAAATGGCATGTGTGGTGTGTAAATTTATGTAAATTCAGTGATTTTAGATATTCGAATATTCTGAAAATGTGTTGTGCACTGGAAACAGTTTTAAGTCTAGCAAAGGAAATCTGGTTATTACCTGATTATTAGAAATAGGTTGGGTTTCTTTCAGTAAAGTCTTATGGGATTATATCCACTCCTACATATAATGGAAAATAGGACAATGTAGCACAAGAGCCCCACTGTGGAAGTGCAAGACTTCCCTCTAGTTATGGTTCTATCCAGTCTCTGAATGGACATTGTATATTATGATTCTAGAATGTAATTGTATACCTACCATTTATTCTGTTACAATACAAAACCTTGTTTTTTACTCCAAATAATAATTCAAAAGTAATTCCTTCTCCATAAGACTAAGAGAGGTCTAGCAGAGAATCTGTTATACAGGCTTTTTAATAGAGATAGAATTAATGGAATTCAGTTTTATTAGCTTTTGTTATATGGAATTCATTTTTTCTTAAGACACGAAATTTAGCATGTCCCAATTGCCTTACCACATTCTAGTTGACACATCTCATGAATTTCATAGGATGTCAGATAAATTTAACTACCTGCATTTTCATAAATGGGTTGTCTTAATCCATTTGGGCTGCTCTAACTAAATACCATAGACTGGGTAGCTTATAAAGAACAGAAACTTATCGTTCAGAGTTTTGAAGGATGGAAGTCTGATATCAGGATGCCGGCATGGCTGTGTGAGGACTCCCTTCTGGGTCTTACAGACTTCTCATTGTACCTTCACATGACACAAGGAACTACAGATCTCTCTAAAGCTTCTTTCATAAGGCACTAATCCTATTCGTGAGGTCCCACACTCACAACAGCACCTCCCCAAAGCCGCACATCCTAATATGATAACTTGTGAGGACTGGGATTTTCACATATAAATTTGGAAGAGACACATTCAGAACACAGCATGTGTATACAGCAAAACCAACAAAAATCATAAAGACATTAAATCAGATAGTGGCAAACGTGGGAAGGGCTCATACTCTGGTCCCTTACTTTATCACTTAAACTGCCGGTGAAATACATTCTGTTGGCAGCAGTTTTAGGAATCTATGTATAATTCTGTCACAGAGAAATCCAAATTCCTTTACTTCATTGTGAGAATAGAGAAACACAGTGCACACACAAAGACTCACAATGTTATATGAAAAGTACTTTCAAAAAAAAATATTCATGCATTGTACTATAATATAAGGTAACATCTGTGGTACTGAAATTAGAATGAGATAATGAAATAACATGAACAGACTAATTTGAATTAAATTGTGGGGTGCAAGATGTGTGCAAGTCTCATACTGAGCATGGCCTGTCTTATTACCTTTCCTGTAAAGCCTTCCTGAAGGATTCCTTTTAACTCATGGAAGTGAGATCAATCCCAAAATTATCCATCTATCTCACTAGAATCAAAATGCAGGCTATTTTTTTCTTTGATTATGTACTCCAAATCGGACATGTAAAATGATAATTTGGATGCTTTTTAAATGGGTGCTGATGTGTGAGTGCTAGGCTTACAGTTCAAAACATCAGGGTTGATAAAGTCAGAATGATTCATCTCTTAAAAAGCAATGTGCCCCATTGTTCAGCTGCAAGAAGTGGAGATTGGCAGTTTCATTACTTCCCTTAGAATTCTCTTCCTTTTAAAAACCAATTAATGTTTGTCATTGTTTGGTCTAAATCATACTTACTTTTTTCCTAAAGAAGGTACAGTAAGACCTCTTGTTGATACATAATTACTACAGTACCTGGGCAAGGATTGATCTGCTTCTTTTGCTTTCCCTTGGAAGACACTGTTTGTTTTATTTATTCTGGTCTCTGGTTTTAAGATCTATTAAAGCCATATTTACAAAGATTTATATGCACACGATACTCTTCTCCAAAACATCAGCAAATCTCTCTTAGTGAAGGTCATTTCCTGATCAAGAATTGGAGGATTTTATAAATATTCCAGAGACATAGGCCACAGGCAAGATACAAGGAAAAACAAAACAAAACAAAATAGGCTAACCTATCAAAGGTTTGGTATAGAAAATAAATCTGTGGCATACATTACTTCATGTTCAGCTAGAATGGTGCAGTTACTTATTGAATCAAAAACTGAATATACACATCCTTTACTTCAGCATGTCATCTACCTACTTCACTTTACCTAATTAATGAAAGGATTCTGTTCAGATATTTGTAATGCATGTGTAAACTGAAAGAATATGGTAGATTCAGGACCTCATAACTTCCCAGATAAATGGACAATTATTTTGCACCATAAATTCAAATCCCCATCAACACAAAGTTTTCCTAAAATTAAGGCAACCATTAAGTAATCATAAGAAAACAAGTAACAAAAGGATGCAGTTGAGTAATATATGGTAATAATAGAATTTGTAAGAGAATGCATGATAAGTCTAAACTATTTTGCAAGCTATAGGTCACTGTAATCCAACTGTTCCTCAATAATAAGAAATAAAATTAAGAAAAGATTTCCATGATGTTCTAATTTTAGAGATCAGTAATGCTGTTTTGAAATCTTTTTATTTATTCATAACTGCTCTGTTTAAGAACTGGGGTATATACACAATTTTAGGATAGTTTAAGTCACATTTTAAAAGTAATATTAAAACCCTTTCAACATTTTGAAAGATTTACATATTTGTTTTTAAATTAGTTGATTTTTTATGAGAATGTATATACTATTTAAATGCATATACAGAAATATCTATACATAGCTATACAATTTTATCATATAATTAAAATAGGCACTAGACTGACAGTTGTAATATATATATTGTTAAACTATTTGAGATCATTGCCTGTAGAATATATATTTTTGAACTCCACTATGCCTAACACAAGCTAGGCATTAAGTGTTTGTTCAAAGAAAATTTATTATACTGAAATCAATTGAAACGTTGACTGCATACGATATATCTTTCAAAGAGTAATGCAAATGGATATTTTTTTGCAAATGGATATTTAAATACAATGTATATTTTAGTTTAATACTGAAGAATACAAATTACTAACCTTAAAATATCTGAAATACTTATGAATAGAAAATAACAGCACTTGGCTGACTCAGTGGGTTAAGCTTCTGCCTTCAGCTCAGGTCATGATGCCAGGGTCCTGGGATCAAGCCCCAAGTCTTTAGGGCTCCCTGCTCAGCGGGGAGTCTGTTTCTCCTTTATTCTCTGCCCGTCCCCCCATTCATGTGCTTGCATGCTCTCAAATAAATAAATAAAATCTTAAAAAAAAAAAAAGAATATAACACCACAGGCAATATAATATAGAATGACCTCACTGAAACTATAACTTTAAGAGTTGTGTTTGCTCTCTAATAAGTATGTATGCAGTCAAAAAAAATGAATTGAAACTTTACTAAAAGAAACACAGTACTGCATAAAGAAAAATCAGGCATCTAGATGGGTAAATATATTGCATGGGTTATATAAAATCTGCTAGAAGTATTAGAAAACTCAAAGAGAGAAAGATTGAGTAAAATATACAGGAGAAAAAAACCTGATAGTATGGATTTTTCATGGAATATGTCAAACTGGGGAGTTTATGTGAAGGTAGTTAATAATTAATCTGGTAAAGAATTAATACTTTAAATTCAAGAAATTCTAAATTTAAAAAGCTGCAATAGTTTTTTTATATAAAAAACTTATAGAATTTAGTAATTTTGCAATTAAAATGATGAAATGATAATGAAAGCTGCCTGAATTTGGTTTTAATTTTTTTTTGATCACCTGATTCTTTTGGAGAGATGTTAAAAAGTGAGACCCTCAATAACAAGTAATCATACAGAATTCCATTTTACTCTTTTCTATCTACCACAGAAAGATATCATATACTGTTGACTAATCCATTTTATAGATTCCTTATAATATACTTTATAATAGAGACATTATTTCCTTTGAATCAGATTCAATGTGTACAGAGACACCTTATATATTCCCTAGAGCACAGGCACTTGAGGTCCTCCACCCATTAGATGTCCAAAAGTCCTTGAATTTAAGAGTTATTTGGGAGTTCCTGGGCGGTAGAACAAGGGAGAAGGTCACTGCTGACCTTCAGTATGGGACAGGCCTTCAAGTCTATGCAAAATAGTCCCTTCCCTTAAGTACTACCTTCAGTGCTTCTGGGGCCATAAACACAGAATGCAAAACCAAGTGGCCTCAAGCAATCAGGTCTGATCTAAAGCATTGGAATTCCTAACTCCAAGTAACTTTTTTTTTTTTTTAAAGATTTTATTTATTTGACAGAGAGAGACACAGCGAGAGGGAACACAAGCAGGGGGAGTGGGAGAAGGAGAAGCAAACTTCCTGCCGAGCAGGGAGCCTGATGCGGGGCTCTATCCCAGAACGCTAGGATCATGACCTGAGCCAAAGGCAGACACTTAACAACTGAGCCACCCGGGCACCCCTCCAAGCAACTTTTTTTTTTTAATTCTCATAATTTCTTCTCTCTGAGTTACGACCCCTTCTTCTAGTCCTTCAATTAATAAAGTTCATTTTGTTTGCTTACATGAAATAGGAATGTTTGACCCATCAGGAAAGTACTATTCATATTACAATTTATCTTCTTTCACAAGTGTTAACAAAGCCCTTGAAATTAAAAACACAAAGCCATGTATGTTCTGGTATCCATGGAACAAAATATTATCAGTTCTTTCATGATGAGTCAACTTTCCTCTCCCAAAAAAATGAAACAGGGAGTTGCTGGTCACATCTATAAAAACAAGATAAATTAAACATATATAAATTGAGTTGTAAGCAAATCACCAGACCAGCTGATTTTTTTCTTTGTCAAGATATGCAGTTATAACTGTATATTTAGACTGATCAGTCAATCCAAAGTAAGGACAGCTGTAAAACAAGGGGTAAAGCATTAATGGGAATTGATAAAAGTTGAGGACCAAATCCGGGTTACTCAATCAACCAATGTGTACAAAGCATTCAATAAATTATCTGGATTTTTATTTAATAAAAGTGCACATGAAAAAGCTAGTTATAATGCAAACATAAAAAAGGTAAAATGAATACAGAAGAAAGATATTGGATCAGATTGAATTAAAGTAATTTGCTGTGATGAAGCAAAAGAAACTAGATTTTCTAAAGGGAAGTGCCATGGGGCAAAAAAGTTCCAATAATTGAAAAGGGAAGACAGTACATTCAGTTTAATCAGTATTGAAGGTAAAGGCGGTTATGAATTGGGCTTTTAACTCACACAGAAAGTAATTTTAGTAGCTAAAGTATCTGGAAAGACAAAGGAAAATGATCTATGTGGAAGTCTGAGAACAAATATGAGAGTTATTTAAGTAGTGTCTAGTGAAAACAGAGCAAACTGTGATATGTGAACCTGTAAACTAGATTTTGGTAATAGAGAAACTGCCATAACATTCATCATGGGACTTAGAATACAACCAAAAGGGAAACCCTTTGATTAAAGGTAATTCTTTCTCTATCTTTCAGTCTCATCTAGTTTCCAACTGTTTGTAAATCTCATGTGAACACAAAACACTCTTCTCTTGTCTTTTCATTCTTCTTTGCTCTTGCTTTGCTTTTAAAAATGTTTTAGCTCAGCTTCACAACAACAACAACAAAATATTGAATTGGGGGATTTTTTTATATAAAAAATGCCATTAAAGTAAACAGTAGACTCTTACTGAAGACAACTCAAACTCAATAAATAAGATAAAGTAATCAAAAATAAAGAGATCAACTTTTGGATTCTGCCCAGGATGTAGAGAACTAGAAAAAACATTCCTTCTCAAATTATAATAACATCAAAACTTGGACAAAATGCAAGTTTGTGACTCCTCTTGAACGCATCGGAGAACTGAGGTCACAGGACAACCAACTACCTACAAATCTAATGAGATGGACTCCTGCAGGGAAAGATGGAAAGATGAACACAAGCACTTGCTAACCTAAGACAAACCAAATTAGCTACAAAAGTTAATGAGTTAGTGTAAGCTGAGTGAGGACTGGCACCAGTGTGGAGCCCCTGGAGGTCACAGAAATAGGAAGACTTTACATCCTTTTGTAGGCTCTTCTCCATTATCCAAACTATACAACCATAAAGAAAGAAGAAAATGAGGAAGGAGAAGGAAGGGGAAAGGGAAAGAGAAAGGGAGGGAAAGGGGGAAGAGGAAAAGAAGAAGACAAAGATGAAGACAAAGTGACTGGTGAGAGCCCTGAGAAAGTCTCTCTCATGATGTATGACTGGGGGAAGAGAATAGTCTGTGTAGGAGGGACAGGGAACTCGACCTGAAACCTCCTTATCTCCATGACAGAATTAAAGCCTTATTCTGTGAAAGGAAGCACAACAAACACTGCCACCCTTAGGACACTGGAGACAATCCACTGAAGATGGGGTAAGAGACAAGAAAAATCCCTTCAGGAAAGGCAGGAGTATCTTCCGGGCGCAGAACCAGAGGTGAAAGGGTGCAGTGTGAGCAAGAAGGTTACACCTCAGGGACACAGAGAGACAATGCCTATGGAAGACTGAGGTTTCACAGGCACAATGGAGAATGCTCCTCTGCTTGGCCACCACCAGGCTAGCAAGTGTCTTGTGACAAGTTAACAGCAGAGAGATGTTGGGAGAATTGCAAGAGTGTAGAGACTGACCTTAACTGAGGCAAAGCATGAAGGGAAGGCCTACACTAACAGGAGAGCAGACAAGGATACAAACCTCCTATCAGACCACTCAGACCACAAAAACAAAGTATTGTAAAGGAATTTGAAATCAGTGGTGCACTTAGGGCAACCACTACAACTATAAACCTAAGATAACTTCTGATAACATGAATTTAAGCCCCATGCTAAAGGCCTAGCAGAAGAAAAGATAGGCCCATTTCCAGGCATCAATTCTACTCTATCCTCCATTGTTTTACATACAGGTATGGCTTTCAACAAAAGAAAAGTATGAGGTATCTGAGAAGTAAGAGAAAAAACATACTGCCAAGGAACAAAACATTAACAGCCAGAATGAGATATGACATGAAGGCTAGATCTACCTCACAAGGGATTGAAAGAAACTATGATTAGTATGCAAAAGACTAATGGAAAAGGTTGAAGACATGCAACATCAGATGAGTGATTTTAGCAGAAATATAAAAACTATCATATACAATCAAATGCTAGAAATAAAAAGCAAAATAATAGATGAAGAATGCCTTTGAAAGGCTCACCAGCATGTTTAATACATCTGCGAGTACAATCAGCAAATTTCATATAATGTTAATAGAAATTACCCAGACTGAAACATAAAGAGACATAAATGCTAGTAAGACAGAACAGAGTACTCAAGAGCTGTGGTACAATACCAGAGAGTCTCCTATACGTGTAATTGAAATCTCAGAAGAAGAGTGAAAGAATGTGGTGGAGGAAGTATTTTAAGAAACAGTGGCTTAGAATCTTTAAGAAAAATTTTAAAGATTTTATTTATTTATTTGAGAGAAAGAGAGAGAGTGAGAGAGAGAGCACGAGCAGGGGGGAGAGGGAGAAACAGGCTCCCCACTGAGCAGGGAGCCTGATGTGGGGCTCGATCCCAGGACCCCGGATCATGACCTGAACCGAAGGCAGATGCTTAACCGACTGAGCCACCCAGGCGCCCCAAAATCTTTTTAATAATAGACAGCAAACACATATCCAAAAAGCTCAGAAAACATAAAGAAGAATAAATACCAATAAAATAACATTTGGGACTTGCCATTTCAGCTTTGACATTTGGAGAGCTTAAAAGTTGTCATTCCCATTCTTAGAGCGAGAAAACGCTCAAAGAACTAAAAATCAATAACTTTTCTTAGATACATCAGGGAACTAAGGTTGTAGGGTGAATTGGCACTCTGACATCTAGAAAGACAGGCAGATCCAGAGAGTCACAGCTGAGATTTACTTAACCTGAAAAAGAAGCTATCGTAGCCACAAACTGGTAAAAATATTTCAAAGGTAATTCTGATACATTATGGGAGGCTGAGTGTGCACAAGTGTGAGAATGCGAAATTTCTGGGGGCCAAGGTATTAGGGGTAAACTTGGGTAAAATTTTCATGAGTTTTACCTCCCGGGTTCCTGTTAGGTTCTGAAGGTGAGAATTCAAGAAAGATCCCCACGTGGCTCTGGCAGTGGGAAGAGGACAGTGATCACTGCGAAATACATCTCAAAACAAAGGCCTGCTCTCCAGGGAAAAAAGATTTTAGCGAGCCTTATCCAACCAGGACATTTACCACACTCTAGCACCTTCTAGCATGCTTGTCTCAGATAAGCTGTGTGTAGAGAGGAAGCTAAACCACCAAATATTTGTGAAGGCCATGGCCCCAAGTCCTCTGCTCACTAAAAGACTGAAATTTAATCATAAGATATTATAGAATGTTTCCCTTCCCCTATACCTACTTAGGAAGGTCCAAACTCAAGCGAGGAGACAAAAACAAAGACACTAGATGAATCTGTAGCCTCTGGTATCTATACCCAGAGTAAACAGTAAACACAGCCAGCTTCTAATCAGATTAACATTATCTAATACCACACATCTGGCTTTCAATTAAAAGTTACAAGGCATGCCAAAAGGCAAGTAAAAATACAGTCTAAAGATGCAGAGCAAGCATTAAAATTAGACTCAGATATAAAAAAGATGTTGGGAATTTAAAGTAACTGTGGTTAATATGTTGTGGGCTACAATGGGAAAAGAATTAAACATCATATAAGAACAGATGTGTGATATAAGCATAGAGATAGAAACTCTAAGAAAGAATTAAAATGTTAGATATAACAAACCCTGTGACAGAAATGAAGAGAGCCTCGATGAGTTCATCAGCAGACTGGACATGGCTAAGTAAAAAGTCTATGAACTTGAAACTTCTCAAACTGAAATGAAAAAGAAAAAAAATTAAACTCCCCGTCACACACGCATACACCAGAACAGAATAGCCACAAAATATGGGACAAATAGGCCAAAAGGTACCTAAAATTATGAGGGAAAATACTTCTATTTGGCCAAAGGAACTAGAAAATGGATGTCCCTACAATCTAAAGTTTGTGGGGGGAATTCCTGTTACCTCTCTCTCTCTTTGTTTCGCCCCCAAAGCAGACCCATTTAAAGGAGCGCGTGACAACACAGGGAGGTGAAAACACCATACTTCTTGCCAGAGAACCATGAAAAGGGGTCCTAGGAACCATAGGATTTGAGGAACCCTAAGTAGAGAAGGGAAATGGAAAAAGAGAGCTCTTAAATTTGTGTATGAAGTTTTGGGCTCGCCCCTGAGTGCATGTGTGTGTAACTGAGTTATTGTGTCACCCTAAACAGGCTGCCTGCCTGCTAATGGAGAGGAAAACAAAGAAACAAATCTCAAGCCTAGACTTGTTCGCCTGCTTGAAACAGGAGCCACTTGTGGTGGAGAGCTAGGCAACCTGAAGTCTAATCTACCTATCCCACTGCTCCTTCCCCACTTGTGCCTGCTCTCTGCTTATGGGCATGAGCAGTGAAGGGATGTCTGCTCACTGACCACTTGAGCCATTGTGGTGTGCTTAAATTTCATTTTTGTTCTTCACTGTATATTTGCTGGTGTCCATAACTGCTCTGGCTTCAAGTTTTACCAGTTAATTAGCAGCCAGCCTTAATGTGCAGCATATTAGGCAGGTTTCAATTTCAAGTTCAAAGCAGATAACCATTATGTTAACCTTTCTGAAAGCAGAGGGGTCTCCATGTGCTCCAAATACTAATCTGTTATATTACCAGTGCAGCTATGATCTTCGCCAGATTCCTTGTCAAGCAAGGAAGGAAGAAAGGGAGGAAAGGGGAAGGAGAGAGGAGGCAGAAGGAAGGGAGGAAGAGGGAGAGAGAGGAAGGGAGGGAGAGAGTTAAGAGGAAGGAAATGCCAGCCCATCTTCCTTCCTTCCTTCACTCCTTTCTTCCTTCCTTCCTGTTCCTCTGCCTACCTATCTGCTGCCTGTCTCCCTCCTGGAAGTATTTAGTAGGCATACACAATGCAAATTATTTCAAATAATCTTTTAATAATAATATTTGAATAATGTTATTAATGATATGTCTCTAAAGTATCACTCTTACTGAAACGTGCATCAATAATACTCAATATTTGAATTCTATTATTACAATAATCATCATTATGTCCAGAAATGTATACAAAATGTATGCCTATGATGCCAGCTGAGTATTCCAAGATGTAGTTAGGCCCATAACAAAATACCTTCCATATATTTCTCTGCAACGCTAATAAACTTGCTGCTCCAGAAGATCAAATTTCATAAAGCCCTCCAAACTCAACCATGAAATCCAGTATCCATGAGAAGATGTAGCTGCATACAATTGTGATTTCATAAAGGTCTTAAAAGACCTGAGAAAGGTCCCTGGGTTTCAGCAGTGGAAAGATTACTGGGATTCCACAGTGAATAACACAAGTTTGATAACTATTCACTATTGCTGATAAATGTATAATTTCAGAAGTGTTAGAAGAAGAACTAGAAAACTCTGTCCACAAAACAGACCAAAGTCCTCAAATCTGGTATTGCCTCAATCTGTAGTTAAGAAACCAACAATTCATTCTACTGAACCACAGAAACCCCTCCCCATGTTCCAGAATCAGGTTGCTAGCACAGTGCACCTCTATAAATTGGGCATCTATGGATAAAATCCTTCATTATTTACACTTCCATCCAAACACCAAGAAAACTATTTTGCAATGTATCACTTATGAGAAATATTATAAGGAGGTTTAAAAATTGTTTGGGAGCTTAGATTTACAGTTCACATATCAATTTTGAAAAATATGTACATATAGATATATTAGATAATGTTGATGCACAGAATTCAATAAGTGGTGTTATTGCTGTATTGGGTAGAGGGCATTAAGGAACATAGAATGTTTGGGAAACAGTAAGACTACTGAACAGTTATTGTAGGTATCTGGACTTCCCAGTTTAATATCTCACAGGTACTTCACGTTCAATATATAGAAAATTGAATTCAGTATCTTTAACATCTGACCTTCCTTTCAAAACACACACACACATACACACACATAAAAGGAAAATATATTGCTTTTTTTGTTCTCGTACTGTTTTTTAATCATAAAACAAATACCATTATCTCTTTGCCCTAGTCAGAAGCCTGGAGATTCTCTTAAAGTCTTCTTGTCCCTCTGTCAGTGTCCAATCTTCATCAAGATCCAATCTTCATCAAGATACATTAGCTCTTCCTTCTCTATAAACATCTCTCTCCATTTGCACTGACTCTACTTCATTTCAGAGTCTCATCATGTCTTGCTCTAGGTTACTATTACAATATTGCAACTGTTCCCCCTCTCTCTTGCCCTTTACTTCTCTCTCTCTCTCCATTGTAGTCCCATCAATAAATGTATTACACTTCTGCCAGAATAATCCTTTTAAAAATATCAAATGGATGATTTCATTCCCTTTTGAATAATGCTTTACTGTTCTTAGGATAAAATTCAAACTCCTTATCATGGCATTCAAAACCCACTCGAAATGTGCCCTTTCTTTCAGCATCAAATGTGCCTCATGTTTCAGACATGCTAAATTTATTAAAGTTCCCTGAATTCATCATACTCTTGAACATCTCTGTGACTTTCCTCTACCTGGAATCATCTTATTCCCTTTTCACCTGACTGGCTTCCTGAATAGAAGGAAAAAAGATGTTCCATGATACCATCTCTTGACTGGAATAAATATTCCTGTAGCATCTTGTAAAAATTTTTTAATCAAACTTGTTATAAATGTCTTTTCAATTCCCAATGCCCCTACTACATATAGAATAAAAAGACTAGTAAGATACAATTCCTAATTTCAAGGACCTTGTATTCATTTGAGGAAAATGTTAAGATATCTGAACAAATACTGTATATATAAGGATACATAGTACATTTTATTGCTAGTGCTTTTTGTACCAATTTTTATAAAACCTAACTTCTAATTCTCTTAAAAGCAACCTTTCTCTCAACATGTCTATGTCAATATCCTCTCAAATGACAACCAAAACTTAATCTCCTATCCCTTTAATGCGTTATCAACACTGCTGGCAGACTGATGTTTCTAAAATATAGATTGGGCTCTGTAACTTCCCAGCTTAAAAGCTTTTAGTGGCACCATGTCGTCTATGGGATAAAATCCAAACTAGGTGACATTGCCTTGATGGCCTATTAAAATCGGACTCTAAATTACCTTACAAGCTTTATCTCCTACAAATTCTACTCCGGTTCTAGCAACAAAACATATATTGTTTGAACCTACCATGGCTTCTAACACCTCTTGCCTCTTCATGTTATTCATTTTTCTGGAATACCATTTCCACTTGAAGAGTCAATACTAACAAAACTACATTTTCCTCTCAAATTTTCCTTTATGTACCTCCCCTGACATCATTACTCAATACTGTATAGCCACAAATACCTACTCAATACTCGTAAAATAAATGTATAACCACAAACACCTACTAGTCGTGTGATAACACTGTTGTGTTGTATTTTCATTTTAGAATACACAGCTCTCTCTTATCCTGGAGATTCCTCAAATGCAGACTGTGTTTATTCACCTTTGTGCTTCCAAGGGCTTAAGGCAGAATAATTTACAAGGGGTTAATACATGTTTGTGAAATGAATGAACGAAATAAATGAATGTACGCATACTCATACAAAGACATAATTTTATCCATTTTGATTGTTTTTATATTGAAATGTATTGTTCATATAATATATACTCAAATATGTGTTATACATACAAATAAGTATACGATCTGTTATGCACAATTTAAATAAGAATATTCATTTATTTGCCATCAGAATATGGATACTTTGGTTACGGAAATGTTATACAATATGCAATGTAATAATTCTGATATTACATAAGCCCTGGAGGGTGGTAGTACTGGCAAAGGCATTAGGTCTTAGTCCACATTTGGACTAGAAGACAATTCCAGTAAGAATAGACTACCACTGTCCCTAACATTTTGGACAAGATTGATGTAATCAACCCAGGGCCAAGTAGCTGACTAGTCCCATTAGTTGACTTTGCTCTATGGAGTGCTCCATGTTCATCTCCAATATTGGCAGACTGAGCATGAAGCAGTGGCAGTACCTAGACCGGACACAGAGAAAGGGAAACCCTGCTGTTGGACTATCCTCTTCATGGGTCCAGTGCTCAAGCACTGGGGGCGGAGGGGAGAGTAAGCACAGAAGAAATTCTGGCTAATATCCTTAAGAAAAGTCCTCTTACTTTCCTGTTGTTAAGGGCTTCCTCTAGGTTCGATGTGCTTAGGTAGTTAATAATGTAAGTAAGACCCAGAGTCTCATGCTTTTTGCCTACACCGATGATTCCTCCAGATGACTCTTCTATAAAGTTTTTATGGTTTCTTCACTGCATCTCAATCTTGCTCTTTGCAGACCCCTGACCAACCAGGTCAGCCATCTGTGACTGCTCAAGTGTTTGCGTATATAAAAGCGGATCACATCTACCTACATGTTGTTCACAGCTATTCACACTGGAAGAATTTCTTCCAATCAATGTCTTTAGGGCCATCTTTGAGCTGGGGTGTAGGAAAGCAGAAGTTTCGTTTGATTTGCAGCAACACATCCAGTTAGTTTCCTCACTTAGGGAAATGCCCAGGAAGCCATAGATATGGGCTAAGGGAGAAGCATTTCTTCTGGGGTGTAAGTAAAACAAGTGAAACAATTACCCTTCTTCATGTAAAGTACTGTTCCTTCTGGACATGCTAAGGTCTAAATCTAAATGTACCACTTCAAATATACACTAAATTATATTGAACACACTTCACCTCATTGTAGAGACCTGCTTTGGTTGCACAGTCAACAGATGTTCTGCATGTAGGCATTCAATTTCTACTGGGCTCTGCAGCAAGTAAGGATCTGGTTTTCAGAGAGCATGTAGTCCTCTGCTGCAGATGACATGACCCTGAGATACATGCAACAAGTTTAGCTAACCTGGATACTTCTGACACCACTGAATTTAAGACTCACGTGGTCCAAGCAAGTAAATCAGTTAGCACTGCTCTACAAGAGTTCCAAGTGTGAAAGACTCAGTAAGTCCTGTGACTCTATCTTAATGGTAGGATGTATGAGGAATAATAACTTGTCCTTTACTTCAGAAAGTAAATCCTCATTGAAGTGGCAGGCCTATATAACTTTCCAGGAGTTCATTTACCATTTCTGGGGTGCATAAAACTTATGAAGATATCTAGAATACTTGTTGAACACTAGGTACAATCAGCATAATAAAATCAATATGGTGAACTATTGTGATGTTCCACAAAATTATAAGAGACGCCCAAGGCATCCAAAGAGTGTAATGTTGTAAGAGCAAGAGAGTTATAGTAGCCCTGGTACAAAACTGAATAAATACTGGTTCTCTTCTCTTAATAAAAGATGTTACTTTGATAATCTTTATTGATAGATACTGAAAAGAAAGCATCCTCCACATTTATAGTGACATCCAAGTACCAGAATTCATGTTCTTTTCTAGAAACATACCCAGCAAAACTGTTTCAAATGTGGTATCACTCTTTAGGTTTATAGTAATCTATTATTCACCACAGTTCACCTGTGTTTTGAAAGGGCCATACAAATGGACTGAACGAAGATATCACGGAAATAATCACCTCCGATTTTGAAGGTATCACTAACTTCTGCAATTCTTCCTGGGATATGCTAGTATTTATGATTTACTATCTTGGACTAGAGGGTGACTTGGAGTATGCTGGGACATTTCTTTGGTCTTTCCTTCCATTACAGCTTTCCCTCAACAGACCAGAAACTAACAAGATTCTAAATATATCCAGTCTAGTGTTCTACTTTTTGAAGAATATTTTATAATCTTGATAAAATATATTTTATTATTTCTTTTACTTTACATATGATCCTTTATCAAAAGAATCCTTTACTTATATAATTTTTAATCAATTCTACTGAAGTACATTTTACATGCAATAGAATTTACCCACTTTAATTCAATGATTATTGTTTGTAAATTTACAGAGATTTCCATTTAATTAGTGTCCTTATCTCTAGGCCTAACCACTAATCTACTTTCTGTCTCTCTAATTTGCCTTTTCTGGGTAACTAATATAATTATTCACATAATTTTATACTAAGGATTTCTTATTTTAGTGAAGATTTTCTAAATTTAGAGTCATAATTTTAAACATTCATATAAATTTCTGTGATTTTGCCCAACTGTGGAACTGAGCATCAAGACTCCAAGAAGCTTCAAGGATGCAAAAATACTATAAAGGGTCTTATAAATGAATTTAACCCAGTCAGGGTTCTCATTCATAGCTCAACACCTCAGGACTGCGCTTTAGAGAGTTCACCACTTGTTTGTTTTTGTCACCAGTTATATACTATGTTGCTTTGATAATGAGTGCTTAAACTCAGAAGTACTCAACTGTTATTTTCTTCCCCATCGATTTTTTAATCTCAAGGTGACCCAGAGTCTGATGTATGCCTATACCCATTATACAAAGTTGCCAATATATCCTAGCAGGCAATACTAAAGGTAATAAAAGTTGCAAGCCATCTATCTAAAACTACCTGGATAATGAAAGCTCATTTCAGGGAGCTGAATAGATAAGATATTGATTCTGGTGAAAGACAATGTATGCTCAACTCATGGTCTGGTAATAGAGGGAATGGAATTAGAGAGGCTGGCTGTCACCACAAATAACCTGAATCTCCTCATGACCTAAAATGGTTTCTAAATCTGTAAAACTTTCAACTTGGAGAACTTAAAAAATATAGCACTGTCAAGTAAAGCAGAATGAATGTAGAAAAGGATTTCACTATTTAATTACAATCTACATACTTGATGTAGCTCTTCAGTTAGATTGGCCCAAGTTACTATTCTGCATCACATATTAAACTGAGGAAACTTTTCCTTCTCCTTATTTTGTTAAAGTTGAGATTTTTGTTTTGTTTTGTTTATTTTTAGTGTCTTATTTTCCCAAGCATTGTTCTAAGTGTTAGGGGACCCAATATTGAATAGTGAATGAAATACAAAAAGCACCTGAGTTTATAGAACTTTATATTCAAGTGAAAGAGACCAAAAAAAAAAAAAAAAAAAAAACATTAACAATGTAAGTAAAGAGTTTTAGAAAAGTAGAGATACCTGTTCTGGATACGGTTGCCAGGGAAAGCCTGTATAAAGATGGTATTTGAGCAGAGAATTAAGTGAAGTTAAAGTACAGCCATATGAATATCTGGACTCAGGGGAACTCAGGTGTAAAACTTCAGAAAAATGTGATAGGTATATTTTTGGACAAAAAAAGTCCAGAATATCTGAACAAGAGTATGAAAAGTCAGACATGAGGTCTGAGTTATCCAGGGACCAGGGTCAACTAGAGCCCTACAGGGACCTTGATGAGTCCTATGGATGTTGTTCTAAATATGGTTGGAAAGCCATGCAGAGATTCTGAGCAGAAGAATGATAGTTATCTTTTAAAGAAATGGTCTGGCTGTGGAGAAGAGTTGCAAAGAAAGGAATCATAGAGACTAGGTGACAGAGTTCTGGATTAGTTCAAACAAGAGATAAAAATGGCTCAGCTTAGAATTACAGCTGAAATAAGTATATTCAATTTGGTGAATAATTCAAAGATAAAGAATTTCTTTTTGTATTAGATACAGTATAAGAAGAGCCAAAACTGATTACAGTATCTTCAGTCTGAGCAATTGATGAGCAAGTAGTCCCACACACTTAGAAAAGACAGGGCAATGAAAAAGATTCACAGAGAGGACATGGGAATCACGAGTTTGGACTTGGATATGTTAAGTCTCAACAAAAGTAAAAGACAACCTATGGAATGGGAAAAGATATTTGCAAATGACTTATCAGATAAAGGGCCACTATCCAAGAATTTATGAAACTCAACACCCACAAAATAAAATATCCAGTCAAGAAATGGACAGAATACATGAACAGACATTTCTCCAAAGACATAGAGATGGCTAACAGACACATGAAAAGATGCTCAACATCACTCATGATCAGGGAAATAAGAATCAAAAATTACAATGACATATCACCTCATACCTATCAGAACAGCTAAAATTAACAAGTCCAGGAAACAACAGATGCTGATGAGGTTGTGCAGAAAAGGGAACCGTCTTACACTGTTGGTGAGAACACAAACTGGTGCAGCCACTCTGGAAAACAGTATGGAAGTTCCTCAAAAAGTTAAAAAATGGAACTAACCTATTACTCAGCAATTTCACTACTAGGTATCTACTCAAAGGATACAAAAATACTGATTCAAAGGGCCACATGCACCCTGATGTTTACAGAAGCATTATCAACAATAGCCAAAATATGGAAAGGGCCAAATGTCCATTAACTGATGAATGGATAAAGAAGATGTGGTGTGTGTACACACACACACACACACACACACACACAAATACTAATCAGCCATCAAAAAAAAAAAATCTTGTCATTTGCAATGACGGGGATGGGGCTAGAGTGTATGTGTATTATGCTAAGCGAAACAAGTCAGTCAGAGAAAGACAAATACCATATGATTTCACTCATATGTGGAATTTAAGAAACAAAACAGTTGAACATAGGGAAAAGGGAAAAAAAAGAAAGGGAAGCAAACTATAAGAGACAAACAGGATTAATGGAGTGGGGGTGGGTGGGGGATGGGTGAAGGGTATTAAGGAGGGCACATGGATCCCTGGGACATTATGGGATTTCTAAAGTAGAAAGAGGAAGAGAGGAATCAAAAGCAGCACTGATCCCCAGCAGTGATCACTACCAGAATCCAAGAAACAAAACCATTTTACGAATGAGGGAATGATCAACAGTGTCAACTGTTCTGAAAATTCAATTAAATAAGAAGTGAATTTTAATAGATTAACTGAGATAACGTACAGCCCCATTTCAATGGGGTAACACAAATGTTTATTTCTCATCTACATAGGAAGTCAATGTGCATTAGCAGAGGGCAGAAACAGTGATGGCTTGCACCATGCAGTCATTTGCATGCTGGGGCTCTTCTGACTCCAGAAAGAATAATTATTGTTACAGGAGCAGTCACATTTTGGTAGAGGGATGTAGCCAATCTTTGTCAGTCTGGCAAGAAAGTAACTAGAAATAAATACCCCTACCTCACCACTCTCTTTCCTCCCTCTCATCTCTTGCGATCCTTCAGTTGATTAAATTCAACTGGAAAATAAGAGTCAAGGAAGGCATTAATGCAGTTCATAAATTTAAGAAATGTGGAGGGAGGTCAAACAATTTGAACACGTTTTGTCTATCCCACTCTTGCTTCACATGATTGTCCTCTGACTTGGAGCTATAGATTTAGTTTAGATACTTTTTACAAAGTTAAGCAAATTCTAACTTCCTATTTGTTTCCTAAGTACTTTTCTTTGTTTTAATGAATGAGTATTGAATTTTATTTTATTTTTGTTTCAAGTTTTTATGTAAATTATAGTTAGTTAACACATACTGTAATACTGGTTTCAAGAGAATTTAGTGATTCATCACTTACATATAACATCCAGTGCTCATAACAAGTGCCCGCCTTAATACCCACCACCCACTTAGCCCCTCCCCCACCCACCTCCCCTGCAGCAACCATCCTGATAGCAGCATTATCAACAATAAACAAATTATGGGAAGAGCCCAAATGTCTATCGACTGATGCATAGACAAAGATGTGGTATATATACATAATGGAATATTACTCAGTCATAAAAAAGAGTGTTGAATTTTAAAGTTAGGATTTCACTTTTTTAATACGATTTTATTTTTTTTCTTTTATAGTTGGATGTGGTAAATCTTTCCATGTGAGGTTGATTTATGAATTTATTTATTTAATTTACATTGTTTTGATTAGCTGTCAAAGCTATATTATTCTAATGAAACGACAATTTTTCCTGTTTACAAAAGATACATTTTGAAGCCCTGCAGCTCTATCTGCTCTTTGAATTTTAATAAAATCAACCCCATGAATCTTTGAGTTTCTTATATATTCCCTTCTGTGAGGAAAAAAAGAACTGACAAAGTATTTAAATTTTCAATTCCATCAGTGGATATTGTTTTATTCAGGTATTATATCTAATCTTCATTAAAAATGGAAAATAAATTGTATATTTTTAAAAATGTATTTATCCCTCAATTTTCCTCATTCTGTCCTTCATTTGAGCTGGTAAAGTTTTATATGATCTACTCTCTCTCACCACACTGTTTTCCCTATTCATTTTCTAAACTATAGCTTTTATTTGTGTTCCTTCAGTGATTACTCTTAAATATGTATGTCTGTATCTACATATTATAATATATGCAATAAAACTAACATTATACATTAAAGTCGGTCTTCTGGTTCTAGATTTGAACCGTAGGCATCAACATGAACTCATATTGTGTGTTACTGGAGAGTGCTGATACATATACAAGCACTGAAATAAATATAAATGTGTGTATATGCATGGGTTAATATATATGTATTTCCTAGTTCTCTCCATTAAGAGGGCCTGTAAACACTCCTATGGCAAATCTAATACCCAGATCTTGGTTTCTGTACTTCATTTACTAGCAAAAGGAGCCAGAGCTCATTGGAGAAGTGGTTAATTACAGAGTTTTGGCAGGGCAAATACACTATGAGCTTGGGATATGTTGCGGTGCCAGAAGGGAGTTCATAGTTTACGTTTTCACGTATGTTAAAAAAAAGTATAGAAAAATCCTAACTTTATAATCAAACCCACAGTTTGAGGTATTTTATCAAAATAATGAAAAAAGAAGTTGGTTAATATCTACAGAGGAAAATGCAATCCACAAGTTACTATTTTGACAGTTATTGACATTACTTAAATATTTTTAAATTAGTAATTTTTAAGTCACACTTAATGCTATTAAACCAAAGTTTATTTAGCTTACATTTTCAAGATTTCTTGGCATAAAATATTTAATAATTTAAAAAACTTGAGCACAGAATAGCAATTTACACTTCTAAACTCGTGTGTAAAAGAAAAAGATAATGAATTATTTCCAGGCATGTACCCTCTTCCTATGCCCTCCTTCAAATAGAGATCAACCCCTTCAACTGCTAAGCATTTTATTAACCTAATCAAGCTGGTGGTTTGAACAAAAATACAAAATGCTAAACCAATGATAACTAGAGCAGGAGAAAGCATTTTTCAAATAGAAAAGAAAGACGATATACAATATAGAATGGGAGGGGGCAGGACTTGTGAACCAAGAACTAAGAAATTTCAGAAAGACTTTTAAATTGGAAATTTAGAGTTGGGATGAGGGTTGTTTCAAGTAGTCTTCTCTGAAAAGAATTATGAAAGGGATAAAATGCAAATCGTTGATTCTAAGAAGTATTTTGGTAACCACTACCCCACCCACAAATACCCACATACATTTGGGGGTTTCTGAAAAGTCTGAGTAAACTTCTGAAATGTTTACTTCTGACATAGTTATTTCTTTAATTAGATGGTGGGTTTTATCAAAGTATTGCACCTATATCTCCCACAAAATATTAGTTTATAGTAGAATACAATGTGTTTGTATTCTATGAATTTGTTCAGGTAATCCAAATGTATGATTATGTTTAGTTATACAATATACATCCGGTTCAGAGTTAGGTAATCAGAGGAGTCTTACCAAGGAAGGGGAAAGTGATACCATAAAGACATATTCTGATTTTGCCTTTGCTCTTATCAACTAGTACCTAGAAAAGCCATGATTCACTTATTCATTAAGATTTATACAGTAATGAAGAGAGAATTTGGAGTACATAAAAGTTTCCAGAACATGACAATGCAGTAACAGTCATGCTAACTAATTCTTTCATGCTTACTTCCCCTTTCTTACTACTACTACTTTTATCACTGATTCCTTGACTCTCTTCAATTTAATTTTACTGATGGTCCTTCAGATTTCTGGAAACTTGAGTCTTCTTTTAGTTAATACAGTCTCATGCTCATCATGTAGTTTCTTTTACCACTCAAAGTAAGTTATACTGTGCTTAGAAGGCCTTTAGCCATAATAAACAAAAATTAAATTAAATTAAATTAAAAAAAAGAAGGCCTTTAGCAAAATGGTAATGGGTTGGGCATTCTGACTTCACATTTATTCTAAGTCACTAATAATCCTTTTTTTCATTTGCCACAATGCTCCTATTCCCCTTCTTTCTTTTTCCAATCGAGGTGCTGAAAGTTTGAATGACTTTCATGCCTAAATGTTAGGTACAAAAATATTAATAGAGGGCAACAGTAAAATAGGTGGGGGGGGGGGTTGGGATAAAAATCTTGTGGGAAAGCCCTAAGGAAGTTGATAAAAAAGCTAACTTAATGGACACCCTGAAACAGAGCCTAATAAAATATGTTATTAGTCCTGGACTGTATTTGTGAGTGAGTAACCAAAGGAGGCCACTTATGTAAAATTATTGCATGGAAATGTCTCCCTCATCATCACCCTAAAATAATTCCCTCACTATCTGTCTAAGTTTCTGAATTTCACCACTGACTCTCAAATATTTTTTTCCTTCAAGAATTTAAGCAGTAGCTTAAATGGAGGGTTATAAAATAAGCTTTTAGGAATATGCGGTTTAATATGATTTAGAGTGAAAATATTAATGAAAATATTTTAATTCCTAATATGCACACAATAAAATATGATTATGATGTGAACACTAGCTTCAGAGAATTTAACTTGCATTAACAGAGTATAAAGAAACAGAGTACTTAGAAAGATATAATCAATCTATTTAAAAAGCATAAACACAAATTGGTTAAAGTGTTAATAAGATGCTAGGGAAGGATTCAATAAGAAAAATGCATTTGAAGTCAGCCTTTAAGAGTGAAAAGAGCTCTATAATGGGATGAACTGAATCCATTGCTTCTATTAAAATTGAGAGAGAGACAGACAGACAGAGACTTGATTTTAGAGACAAACTGTTAGATGTGATGTGCCCTTTCGCTTGAGATTTAGTAGAGGTGCTAAATCATTAATGTGCAATTCCTTTGTAATGACAAGTAAAGAAAAGCACGTAGGTAGCTTTAGCAAAATAAGCTCAGAACTATTACATGTCAAGAGTCAAATTCATGTAAGGTAGTAAGGAATAAAACCAGCCACAGCTTTGCTGGTTTCAAGAAAAGCTTTCAGCTTCTATTATCTAACAAGAATGGTTAGCAAATCCAACTAGTTTGTGTAACTCAAACATTTTAATTTTGGTTGAACCCTAAGATAAAAATTTCAGGATATCCAGAATATGTGGATTGAACACAGGTCATACTTTTCCAGAAGCCCTATCTCAAATAGTGGAACTTTTAAATCCATATTAATTCAGTGGTTGGAACAAGCAGTATTTAGACATTTTAACTGACCTTTTTTTTCACTTGTATGCAGTTCCAGTTAGTATGATAAGAGACCATCTGACTTCTATATGATTTCTCTAAGTCTATTCCAAAACTGGAAATGTGTTCCTTAAGGTAATCTAGCAAAATTGGTTTAATGAATTAAATAATTCATCCAGGAAATATTTGTGCAAATCTTCTGAACTTAAGTTGCTACAGGAATTGCTAAGAAATAAGGAATAACCCAAATAATTCATTTAAATGACCTGGTAGAAACGTTAGGCAGTCTGTGACTTCATGTATTCACTCATATTTTCTGCTGCCAAAAATCTGAAGGCATTTTATGAATGAATATGTGAACTATCTGACCTGCTTTTGCATCTGAACTGCAATATGAATAAATACTTCTGGTATACAAAGGAAAAATACACATTCAGAAAAAAGAGTAAAGATAAATATATTAGAAAGAAGAAGATAATCTTTAAATAATTATTGATAAGTCTCATAAGATTCTGGGGAAATTAAATTTAGGGGCCTTTTAGATTTCTATAGGCTGCTTACAATCTTAAAGCAAAATCTTAATGCTATTGATTTTACTCTGAAATGGATATATGTATTAATATGTAAGAAAATCTAAACTTTTAATATATTCTCACTATATTTTTAAATATTTAAAGTTACTTGCAACATGTGGTTTAAGAGATATTAGGGATTATTTTTAAATATCTATCAAAGCACCACATTTAAAAATAAGTTACATTTACTAAAGTATTTCTATAAAGTAAAATGTTAAAGGCATTAGTTTTCCTATAGGGAATATTTAAAAAGCAACTGAAATATTGTGATAACATCTAAATAAACTTTGGTATTTTACATTGTTTCTGTACTGTAGCAAACTCCCCCTAAAATTAGAAGAAATCATTTTTATTATTATTCTATGACTACAGATATTTATAGCTCACGGGAAGTGTATTTCTCTCAATTTTTTTAAAGATTTTTTAAATTTATTTATTTGACAGAGAGAGACGCAGCGAGAGAGGGAACACTAGCAGGGGGAGCGGGAGAGGGAGAAGCAGGCTTCCCGCCAAGCAGGGAGCCCAATGTGGGGCTCGATCCCAGGACCCTGGGATCACGACCTGAGCCAAAGGCAGACGCTTAACGACTGAGCCACCCAGGCACCCCGTATTTCCCTCAATTTATAGAGACTAAAGAACATATCAACTTTTTAGTTTGGACTGATGCAACTATTTTCCTCTTCACAATGAAAGATATTTTATTTGAATTCTTAACATAATATATTTAGGTATGAATATTTTATTTACCTAATTCATAATGTATATTAGGCAACTTTTCCTTACTGATGTGACAATGAACATACCTGATTATAATAGCTGTACTGGGTAGAAAATGAAGCAAGAAGTCCGGATTATAGTTTTAACCAAATATAAACTGTTTATCTTTGAATAGAAGACATAATCCCTTTTTATAACTGTAAAATAAACCTCAAACCTTTATTCATTTTACAACACAAATTATTTATCCCATAGTGAATTGGATACAAGAATATGGATAGAAAAACAACTCAAAATGTATGTTTCATAATAGTGTATTTTAGTGAATTTAGTCATGTACATAGTAAAATAATTGCTTTAGTTGCTACAAACGGTTGTTTTGACATAAAGAACCAACTACATAAAATTATAGTTTTACATGTCTTTTAGTCATTAAATCATCTTGACAAGTTTAATTTTTATCTAAAGTTAAAACAGATACATTACAAATGGATATATAAGACCTACTTTTCATATAGAATATACAAAACTTGTCGTAGTGCTCATACAATCTAGAATTTACTGATAAATTATATGAGGCCATCAAAAATATGTATACTTAAACCTCATTATTTTTGCTTTCATCTAATTATGCCTTGATTTTATGTTCTCTGCAGAAGAAAGAGCCATTGGATTAAAAATTCATTACAGTGCTTACTATAAATAAATACATTTGACTCTTTATTTTGTATGTTTTAAAGTGTAGCGCTAAACATTTTCCGTATTTAATAACTATGTACTATTGAATCCAATTTCATTTTTAACTTATTATATAGTAAATGTTGTTGGAAGTCACCTAAAGATTTCTCTTTTTTTAATTATGTGGTATATAAGTAAACGTGCAGATATATTATTATTCTTTATATCAAAAGCACAAATTTATCTGGACCCCTTCCAGAATTAGTACCAAATCAGAAGTTAGAAAACATCTGCCTACCACACTCCCCAGTCCACTGTCTTGACACTTTTGTCCTTCTTTATACTGAATATCACACAGCTCTCCTGAGTTAACAGCATAGGAACGATGCTTTATTTGATCCTATTTTTTTAACAACACAGACATCAGCATTTATCACTGTGCCTGCTGTGATAAAACTTTGCTGGCAAGAGGACAAATAAAGAAAAGCAATAGGTAATCAAGGTTCAGTGCTGTGAGACACAATAAACAGAAGTGAATAAAAAAGGGAGAAAATTAAGTAACAGACAATGAGGAATTACATGTGTCAAATAAACAAAATGTCTCTGCTGAGATCAGTAGTATAATGCCATGAAGAATATAGAAATCAAAATTTACTTTCATTTTTGATCTGAAAAGAAAAAAACAACCGTGCAAAACTTAACAGCTGCCTAAGAACTTCTATTTTCTCATTTCTTCCTTAAAATTATTTTATCAAAAGCCATGTCCACTATATTTGGCTATTTCTCTTCTTAAAAAGTTCTTGACCCAATCCCATCAAACCGTTCTGTCAATCTCAGTTCATTCACCATCAGAAGAATGATCATCCTGGTGGCTCCAATTACCAGGATGGCCATTCCCCATGTTGTTCAATACACATATCTCTTTATTTGATCCCAGTTGCCACACTTAACATTTTATCAATCTCTATCTCTTTCAACAAGCCCTCTGGAGTTCAGTCTGTCTTCATCAAACACCTGCACAATAGTCTCAAAAGTCTCTATACTTTGTTTTTCCTTCATCTTCTCATTCCAAGTAGCATCTGGCTATATAATGAGGACATAATGTTCCCTTGCAGTCCACTCAAATGTAGGCTAAAGGAAATGACAAGTGATTTTATTATTTCCACCACCAAATCTGTACCTACCTGTGCTGTCTTCCTTTTCATTCTGTGTTCATAAAAAGTATTTCTGCTCCTATTATTATTTATATGGAGGATCCCACCTTTCCATCTAAAGAAACTCTTCCCTGTTATTATCTCCATCTTTACTTTATCAGCACTTTCCTTCTATTCTACTGCAGTACTTTGTGAGTATGCAAACTTGCTCTGGTATCAACCAAATTTAAAAAAACAAAAATTCTTTATTACATGTCACAATCCAGTTGCCTCCTCATTTCTCAGTTCAATTCCCTTAAAAAGTTGTCCATATTGCTGCCTCCCGTTTTTCATCTCCCATTCTCTTACACCAAACCACTACATTTATGTTCTTATTTCTGCAACACACTGAAACTGGTCTTAAAAATGACACATTACCAATATCTTGTTTGATCTAATGGTGAATTTTCAGTCCTCATCTTAACAAAAATCTCAACAGCATTTTGCACTCCTACTCCCTTCATTTTCTTTAGAACACAAACACACACACACACACACACACACACACCCTCTAGATACCATGACGTGGCATTTATCTGGCTTTCCTCCAATATCCCTAACAGTCCTTCTCAGCTTCTTTGTGACTCTCCTCTTCAATCCTTAAATGCTGGAGCTGCTCCAAGGTTTTCTTCTCAACTTAGTTTTTCTATAGCTTTATATTTTAATATTTTATGTATTTACTTTTATTTCTTTATGCATAAACATGATTATCATGGGAATTTTCAAGCACAGATAAAAGAGTCATAAATCTTTTTCATAATCCAGCTGCATAATGACCAATAAATGATGAAGCTTGGTTCATTTATAATGCCTATTATCCACCCACCCAGGGCTGGACCATTTTAAACCAGGCATATGTCATTTCTCCTTGCAATAATCCAGAGGTTTTTGTTTTAAGTATATCCATAAAACAGTTATTTATTTTTCTTATATCCAGTCAGTGTTAAAATCTCTTTGATTGCCCCATTTCAATAACTGTCTTTTTACATTTGCTTTTTTAAAATCAGGATCTTAATAAATCCTATGGATTGAGCATTTTTTTTACCTGGTTTTTAAATTTCTTTTAATCTAGAACAGATCTCTCTCCTTTTTTGCCCCAATTCACTTCTTAAGGAAACTAGTCCTTAGTCCTGCAGAATTTTCAACATCTTCTATTTGGCTAATTGCATTCCCAATTCTTTCTATAAACTTAATTAGACCCAGAGATATGATGAGATTCATGTTAAATTTTTAGAAAGGAGTATTTCATAGGTGGTGCCATTTATTTTTAGTTGCTATGCATTTTAAGTAAAGAGATATATCATGTCTATCTTTTTAGGCAGTTAAAATTGGTCAACTTCAGATCTTACCCATCCATTATAAAGTTTCTCTTTCAACCTTTTCACCCAGTGATTTTAGCAGTCATTGATGATCATTTCTTATCATTTATTCCCATTATCTACATGTTTCTAGATGTTATCTGCATACTGGTGACTGATTTCATATTTATAGCTCTAGCCTTCTTCATTTATATCCAACTATCTACAAACCATCTCTGCTTGGAGGCCTAACATATATATTATTAGGAGATATATATATACATCTCTAAGATGACTTTGTTAAACAAAAATATTAGGCCCTGGATTTAACCTATAACCAAGTCTTCTCATTTCAGAAAATGCAAATATCAGGCAGTGAGTTACTTTTCCCATAAACCTAAGGAATATTCTTCTATTCTTCTACTTCTCTCATAATCTATCTCTCATATAATCTACTATCATATCTTATTTGCTCCAGTTTCCAACTATGTTCTAATTATAACCAAATCATGTGGTGTATCCCGCTACCACACTTACCCATTTTGCTATAATCTCACATCTAATACAACAGTCTTCCAATTACCATTCCTGTTACCATTATTTTCTCCCACATACCAGCCAAAGTAATCCATTTAAAATAGACTGCATCCTTTCCCTATAAGACCCCCCAAATTTTTCTTTTATTTCAATCAGCATAAAATCCAACTCATTATTATGGCCAATCATATTCTACCTAACAGAGTGCCGAACTCTCCAACCTAATCTCTCCAACTTCCCTTCTGCACACTCTACCTATACATGTCCTTATCCTGCTCAGCAAACAAAATGGCTGTGTTCCCATCCAACACTTTTTTACTTGCTAGTTTTTCCATTTGGAATACTCTTCTTAATAGCCTCAAATGACCCCTTCACATCATTTTAGTGTAAGCTCAATAAATCTTTCCTGAACACGCCAGCTAAACCAGCGACCTCACTCACCCCTAGTCAATTTCTATCATATTATCATAATACATTTGCATAGAAATTATTATCCTAGTTTGTCTTATAAACTGATTAATTCATGTATTTCTTATTTGCTTTTCCCAAATTAAATATATGCTCCACCTGGTTAAAGGACTCTATGATTTTCATCCCTGAACCTAGAACAGTGCCAGACAGTTTACAGTAAGAACTCAGTAACTAATTGTTGAGTGACTTGCAATAAAAAAAATCAATTCAAATAATTTGCAAAGAAAATTTTCTAATGATCCAAAAATTACATGATATGATAAATTTGATTAAAATTAAGCTGACAACTACTCAAATTAAACCCAAATGTGTTAAACAAAGACGGATGTCTTAGCATTAGACATGAGAAAGTCTGAAAAAGAAACATCTCAAAAACAGTAATAGTATAAATGCTTCAAAACAAGAGTATTTTAAAATCATAGGACTAAGGAAGGAAAATTGAAAACTTTCCAAGGTATATATATTTTTTTTTAAGATTTTATTTATTTATTTGTGAGAGAGAATGAGAGACAGAGAGCACGAGAGTGAGGAGGGTCAGAGGGAGAAGCAGACTCCCTGCTGAGCAGGGAGCCCGATGCGGGACTCGATCCCGGGACTCCAGGATCATGACCTGAGCCGAAGGCAGTCGCTTAACCGACTGAGCCACCCAGGCGCCCCCCAAGGTATATTTTTGCAAATAGGTTCTCTTTATGGTCTTATTTTGCAAATCAAACATGATATTAAATATACCTTAGCATTAAATATTTCTTCATAACCATTATGCCCAAAATTAAATACATAAATAAACATATTTTATTAAATATATTTTATTATACATAGAGCTTAATAAATATAAGGTAAAAGTTAAAGTTATAACCTATACTTTATTGTATGGAAGGTTAAGTGTTACTTTTAATTTTTCAAATATTTAGCATAAAGTCCCAATTCAAGCTTATTACTGCTAATTATTATGGCATTTCATTCCTTTTTATTTTGCCCCTTTCTAGTACCAAGTACCTGAAACTAGTAAAAACTACCTGCACATATTTTATATTTTGAATTTAATTAAAATTAAATTTATCTTAAAGACTCCCCCCACACACACACAATTAAGTCCGACAGATAAAAATGTCAGAAACTATGTCAGGCACATAGAATGTGTTCAGCTAATGTGTTTCCTTCACTCTTGAATAAATACACTGAAGCGGTACATGGGGAAGGAGGAAGCAGACTGAATTCATCTCAGTTACTGTTATTATTAGGCTTCATCCAGTACCCTGGGTTTAGTTGTGTGTCACATAACACAGCTCCATGTCTTTTCCTCAAATAGATGAGTCCCCTTTATATGCACGGAGTTCTTGGCTGATACAGCATAGCCTTGGAAATGGTACATATACTTTACTACTTGCAAGTCGTTGAACACTGTTGCACTTTGGAGTAAAACAGCTTAAATTATTTTAATGTGTTTTATTACTTTTAAAATGAAGTTCATCATCATCGTATTTTGTAACTATGTGACAAGGTTGTTATGTAGCTCATATGGAATCACAGACATAATATGTGCATTTCCATAATGCTATTATTGATTAGTAATATTAACAAATAATTTACAGAGGGGAATGGCCAGTTTTTTGTATCCCATTCTAAGTCTAATTTTGAGGTAATCTATAATGCTGAAGGCATCTCTTTGTGACCATAAGGCTTAATTTTTCCCTAATTTACCTAAATTCTATTTATCCCTAACTATGGTATGGAGGAGTTTGTTTTCCCACTGAAATATCTAGCTCATCTGGGTTCTGAATTATATTATATACCCAGCATATCAATACTAGGTTAGAAAAGGTATACTATGAAATAGTAATTTTTTAGAAATCATTTTAAATGAGTGACTAAATATTAGGGCACTTAGTTCTATGATTGTTGAAGATACTGTACCACAAGACTGGGGAATGTGTTTCTGAAAAATTAATTGCTTCCTGGCCAGTTTGTCAGTTTCCATAGTAACCAGATCATATATTGAGAAGTAAAAAATTTAATTTTTTATGATAATGTTTCTCACAGTTTCTTTTCTAGAATGGTTCTTGAGTTGATAACGTATCCATCAAGCAACTGCAGCTGGAATAAACATTTTTCTACCAGCTTTTGGCCTGATTGGCATACTGAGGGCATCCTTGTGACATAAAACATATTTCTTCTCAGATTGAGACCAGTAACCAAGCTATTGATCAGACTGCCTCATGCTGATTCATGTGGTCTGTCATACTTAAAAGACTACTGTTAACTAATATTACAGTCAAAACAAAAATAGATTAAATTAACACGTAACTGGTGGGGTTTGGGGGGGGGGTTTGTGGGTTTTTTTGGTTAAAGTTCTGTATGTTCCAGCTTGTTTAGTAATGGATGTTGGATAATTGTGTCTTGGTAATGCTTCTAGAAACTTTACATTTAGTTAAAACTGGATCTAGAATAATATTCCAAGTCAAATTAGGTTTCTTTTACTGTCATAAGTATATCCAGAAGTAAAGAAAATTTGAGATCTAAAAATATAACAATGGCCTCCATTTTCAATAAAGCTCTAGAATTCATTTAAAAATATGTAATCGTCCAAAAGAAGTATACTTTCTTGTGAACTCCACACAAAAATAACTTGTACTAAAACTCGAAACATTTTTTTCTCCACAAACATACATTAGTCAGTCACTGTGTGATGCTATCAAATTAAAATAATTTTAGATGTTCTGTATATGCAAAGAGAAGACCTCTAAGTCATTTTTCCCCCCAGGCCTCTTTACTCAACTGGAAAAAGAGCTTGTTGGGGCGCCTGGGTGGCTCAGCCGTTAAGCGTCTGCCTTCAGCTCAGGTCATGATCCCAGGGTCCTGGGATCGAGCCCCGCATCGGGCTCCCTGCTCCGCAAGAAGCCTGCTTCTCCCTCTCCCACTCCCCCTGCTTGTGTTCCCTCTCTCGCTGTGTCTCTCTCTGTCAAATAAATAAATAAAATCTTAAAAAAGAAAAAAAAAAAAAGAGCTTGTGATAAGCATTCGAGTCTCCGGATTCCACGGCAGTACCCGGAACAGCGCCAGGCACAGAGCAGTCATTCAATAAATGCTAACAGTGATCTCAGGCTTGTGGGCCTTCAGTACCCACCCCGTTTTCTAAAGCAGCATTCTACCAAAATGTAACAAAAACTCATAATCCCAGTTCACGAAAGTCCCAGATATCTCCATTTACCTCAAGGGTGGGCTCCAATTTCACAAATTTAATTTTAATCCATGGTAACATTCAAAACCCCTTCATGTGTGAGACAGCACTGGCAGGATGGGGGATACGGGGCCTGTATGATGATGATCAAAAATCTGGATGCCAAAATTTGAGAAAAGACCCGTTCGCGAGAAAACAAATCATTTTCTTCACAACTTAAATGCAAGGGCAGAGAGACCGGAGGTAGGAGCTAAAGCAAATGGCCCAGCGCTGGCTGGAACAGGGTTGTGCTCAAGACCTGACCTCAGCCGGGCACCTACCTTCCTCCTGTCCAGCTGCAGCTGCGGGGTCCGCGTCGGTGGCCGTTCGGCGCCTGCTGCCTTCGCTCCACCTCAACCCCAAAGTTCAGGGGCATGGGAGAGGTGTCCGACACCCGCCACACTGAAGCCCCGCCTCTTGGAGGAGCCCCTGCGCGACTCCCGCTCTTCCAGAAGCGCTGCTCACGTGGCAGTCACGTGACGGACAGTGGGTGGGGCCTCGCGGTTATTCTCCCGCGCGCCCGCGGCGGTGGTTGCAAGGTAAGGCTTGGTCTCAGTCTTGGCGCTTTTTGCTTTACCCGGACTTCGGCCTTCTTTCAATGTAGTCTATTCTTGGCTGTATATCTGCTTCTTCCTATTTTCTATTCAGGTCCTTGCTTTCCGTCTTGGCACTTTTCTCCACCCAACAGGGTCTGGGTTTTAGGGGATGGTTTGCCTTTTTGTGGGGCTCCCGGCAGTGGAATGTGGCTCTGCGTCCGCTTTCTCTGCAGCGGCTCTCACCAGCCTTGGGAGTCAAGAGAGCTCACAGTGTTTGTCCACCTCTCTTGCCCTTCTGGCAGCAACGTGACTCCATCTGGTTTTTGTGGTGTACAGAAAAGAAAACAAATTATTTTCAAGAGGCAATCTTCTGGGTGCCTACTACGCCTCAATCTAATATCCCCCTGTAATTTTTGAAGTTATTAACTTAACAAAAATACGAAAAAAAAAAACAATATAGAAGAAAGCGTTAGCTTAAGTGACCAAGTTGTTTATTAGGTGCATAATGTAAACTTGGGCACTTCCTCCAGCAACCCCGGAGTTCTTTGCCCAACCTCTAGTAATATAGCCTCTCTGGAGTGTCTTTCCTCCCCTCCTCCCCACCTTAGGCAGTATCACTACCTAATTTTATGGGCGTGGAAATAAAAGTCTTCATTGTTACATGATTTACCCAAATTCACACTTCTTTAAAAAAATGATCCCATATGTGATAACCAAATAGTTATGTTTAAGTTCAGTTTGTGGAAAATAATATCTAAATGGAGAACAACACAATAAAACAAAGTCAAAATGAATAGACTGAAGTCTCTAAACCTGCTGTGTGTGTTCTCAATGTTTGCTGAGAAACATTTCAGAAGGTTTACCAATGATAAATCTGTGTTTTGTTCAAATTTCAGACCTCATATAAGTTAATATCTATTTTCTATCTTGAATCAGCACTGCCCAAGGAAGCCAGACCATCCCTTTGACCCTGAAAATTGAGTGTTTTTCAAAGTCAGGATCCATTGACTTAATCAGACTGATTTGTTGTCTTCACTTTGAAGTAAAATGTATATGTATGATGTGTGTGTGCGTGTGACCATGAACTAACTAACCTTATGAAAGCTGGGAGATAGAAAAGTTAAAAGAAGGTTGAACTCTGACCCATTGTATCCAAAGGAAATTAAACAATATCTCCCAAAATATTGTCCATAATTTTCTTCTGAGATTATTGTTACTTAATCATGAGACTTTTGTCTGAAAATCTAATGTTCAAAATTAAAGTGTAAGAGTCTGTGTTGTTAGAAGACTTGGTATAAATTGAGGCAGAACATGGTATTGGGCAGAAATAACAGAAGTTCAAAACAGTGACAGCTTTTCTGTGGTGGGACAGCCAAATAGAAAGCATTCAAGTACCTGGCAGTGGGAAGGCTTTGGATGTCAAGTAAAGGATAATCACCAGATTCTGGCATCATACAGTAGGCAGAAAGATGAACCCAGATTTCATACATTTAAAGGAAAATTCACTAATAAATAGCAGGTTCTGCCAATGCGATGAATTATGACTTCTGATTGTTTACAGTTGGAATATAAGCAGACATTCAGATTGAGTCAGACAGAAGAAACCCAGTCAAGACAGGTAAATTCAGCAAGAGATTTCTTGCTATATGGAAGAGGATTTAGTACTTGAAAACCCATATCCAGAGGTATAGAAAAAGTAGAGAAAGCATCTAAAAACAAAAGTAAAAAGTGGAGCCCTTGAGGCACATGGCAAGGAAAATGGCCCAGTTTTAGAATCTAGTCCAGACTGGCCCACCAGTTGGACTGACTTGATGATGAACCATTTACTCAGGTTTTGTTAGGCATTTAGTTTAGTGTTAAGCACACAATAGTACTAAGGGTACAACAATGAATAATAGGAAAATCATAAAATACACCTGCATATTCTCTTTTGGAACTGATGGTTGATGAAAGAAATATGCCTGCAACCTTCTGAAGGTGAGAAATGAGAGTGTGGCAAGGAGGAAGGGGAGGAATGACCAGTGGTTGAGAATGGTTGGAAAAATGATAAAGCCCTTTTTAAAATAAATTGGAAATAATCGTTGTGTTGGGGCTGGTCCATGAGTTGTCACCAAATGTGAAATTGTGGATATTTGTATGAGAAGCAGCATCTTGCAATGAAATAGGAACTAATTGCGGTAGACCAAGTCAAAGTGTAAATGGAATGAGCAGAGAGAAAGAGAATCCAAGTGACATATAAACTAGGGTGCGTAATAGGAATGAAAAGAGTTTAATGCATATGTGAAGTAATGGACCCTGGAGAAATTCTCTTGAGTTTGTAGATACTACATGGGCAAAGCCTCCTTATAGCCTTGCTACTTTGTAATTAGCAGCCTCTGCTGGTTTTGCCCATATACACACAGACTCAGGAAATGGGAAATAGCTGTTAAAGGTATAGACCTAATTAGATAAAAGTTGAAATGACTTTCTCTTGAGAAAAAAATATTTAAAAAGTCTGGGCGTCTGGGTGGCTCAGTTGGTTAAGCATATGACTCTTGAGTTTGGCTCAGGTCATGATCTTGGGGTTGTGAGATCAAGTCCCCCATTGGGCTGTGCGCCTGGTGTGGAGCCTGCTTAATATTCTCTCTCTCCCTCTCCCCCTCCCTGCTCATGCTCTCTCTCTCTCTTAAAAAAAAAAATAATAAAATAAAAAGTCTCCCATAACTTGACCTTGAGGGGCAAGAATGTATGATACAAGTTTTACACATTCTACAGCTTGTCTGTGTTAGGACCTTATTTGTACCGGGGTGAACAAACAGATCAAACTCATATACCAGGATATTCCAAAAGTGTAATATGCTGTAGCCTAATAATGCTCTCCACATTCAAATAATTTCAATCCCAGGAGAAGTTTTAACTCTGAGATAGCAAGGTAGAAATACAAGAGATAAATGTGGAGAGAGAATCAGATAAATTATTCTTGTGGATCTTTCCCAGTACCCCCAGAAAATGTAGCTATGAAGCAGCTGTAAAAATCAATGGGATGCTTGGCAGAAAACAGAGTGACTGGCAAAATACTAGAACATATGGAAATATGCTGGGAGCATACTGGGCCATATGGAAATAGGAAAAAGGTGCCTTTTATGAGATGTTTCAGAAACCTATTTTTGAAGCTAGAGGTCTCTAGTTGGAGCCACATAAGTGATAGGAGGACAAATCAGAAAAAAATTTACTTTTGTATCATTATTATTTTGTATCATTATTATTTTGTATCATTACTTTCTTCCAGGGCTGAGAGATTTATAAAATTACCTACTGTGAGACATAATCTGTAATCTCCAAAAACTGGTAATATAGAAGAAAATATTGATATGTAAATGTAATTAAAATATATCATGGAAGTTGTTAATGGATACAAATAGAAGTATGCAGAGAAATAGAACTGGTATAAGGGAGGAAGCTTTTGGCTCCATTTAGGGGATGAGAGTTGAGAAAAGGCTTCACTTTGGAGTGATAGTTAAATATAGCCATATGATTATTCCATAGGGAAATAAAAATCAGATCTGAAACAGAACCCCTTTACTCCTAAATATTTATTTATGTATTCCTTCCTTCCTGACTTCCTTCCTTCTTTCCTTCCTTCCTACAATCCCTAGGGATATTCATAGAACCAGTTGTCCGGGAAAGTTTCTAAGCCACATGTCTGGGCATCATCCTAAACTTATTTTTTTCCCTGATCCCAGTTATCCACTTAGCTGGTCACCATCACCTTGTAATTGCTACCTCTTATTTTTCAAAATATTCTTTCTCAGCCCATTACCACTACCTCATTTCAGGCCTTCATTATCTCTTGAATATAGTCTGTTTATAGCTATGTAGTTGAGTACCTTTCTCCAGTCTTTCCTTTTTCCTACTTGTTCCTCCACCTAACCACCAAGGTGGTCTCTCAGTGTAACCCAACCATATATGTCCTCTGCTTAAAAACTTTTCAAGCTACTCAACTATTGTCCATCCTCTTCCCACCTTGCCATTCTCCTCATTTAAACTATATGAGATAGTAATATTAAATCCCTTATGATTTTCTGAATACACCAGGCTAATTGACTTATGACTGTCCTTGTATATGCCAGTCTGTCAGCCAGGGATGCCCCAAGCCCACTCTCATCTATCTCCTGGTGATCTTTAACTAAACCTAGTTGTAAATCTTACTCCAAAAAGTCATCTGTGCCTCCATACAGATAATTTGCTATTTCCCTTCTTCACATTTTAAATATCACCTATTACATTATTAATCACTAATTATCAAAATTATCCTACATATAATTTGCTTCAAAATAACCAAATATTTCAAAATAAATCTAGTGACTCTAAAATAAAAATAAAGTACTATGAAAACTTTATACTTGTATCCTGGTTGATATAACTTTACCAATTCAGTTCCCATCATTTAAAAAAAAAAAGTAATTTTTCAGATCTGCACATGTTTTCTCAGAAGTTCCTCAGAAGGAAAAAGACATTAAAATTCTGGATCTTTTTTTTTTTTTAAGAAATAATTTGATATCCTGCAAAGTGAATGGAAATAGGTCTGCCAGACCCAGGAATCTGTAGTGTTAGTTCCAGCTCTGGTAGCCACCAAATGTGTGGACATGGTTAAGTCACTTCACTTGTCTTGATCTCATTTTTAATATCTACAAAGTGTTGAACAACATGAACACACTAAACACTTTTTTGCTCTAACTTTATATGACTCCCATACGGTTGGCAAGATTGCAAGACCAGGATGAAACCCAAATAAGGATTTAGAATTATGAAGCTTGTTCTGGTTACCTTGAAGACAAACTGCCAGTGGCTTAAAATAATCATTTGATCTTGCTAACAAATTTGTGGATTCAGAATTTGGGAAGGGCTCAGCTGGTGGTTTGATCACTGCTCTGTGTGACCATATGGAGTGGATAGGACTGGAGTTTCCACTTCAAAGATGACTTCACTTGGGATGCCTGGGTGGCTCAGTCTGTTAAGCATCTGCCTTCGGCTCAGGTCGTGATCCCAGGGTCCTGGGATCGAGTCCCACATCAGGCTCCTTGCATAGCAGAGAGCCTGCTTCTCCCTCTACCTGCCGCTCCCCCTGCTAGTGCTCTCTCTGTCTGACAAAAAAATAAATAAAATCTTAAAAAAAAAAAAGATGACTTCATTCACATATCTGGCACTTTAAAGATCTGCCCCCTTGCTCATCTCTTTTTCTCTACTTCTGGCATCACACTATCCATGGTCTATTTTCACATGCCTTGGCTTCTCAACATAAAGTTTTTAGTCTTATTACATGGTTGTTAGCTTTCTCCAGAACAAGTGCTCCAAGAGACTCAGATACGAGGCTTTTTATGACCTAGTTTCAGGAGTCTGAGAACATCACATTGTCACATCATCACATTGTCTGACTATATTGCACAGACAAATTATTAAGGCCAGTTTGGAATTAAACTGCATCTCTCATAAGGAAAAATAACAAAGAATTTATGGTCATCATTAACCTACCAACAAGGCAAATTCCAACACTGCCATTTTTTTCTAACTATGTTATATTTTTCAGTTACTTTACTTCTCAGGAGTTTGGAAGTCCTGATTAGAAATCATTTATTTTATCCTCAAGAGTGCTATGCAAAGTGTCTGTTCATGTCTTCAGCCCATTTTTGACTTATTTGTTTTTTTGGATGTTGAGTTTGAGAAGTTCTTTATAGATCTTGGATACCAGCCCTTTATCTGTAGTGTCATTTGCAAATATCTTCTCCCATTCTATGGGCTGCCTCTTTGTTTTGTTGACTGTTCCTTTGCTGTGCAGAAGCTTTTTATCTTGATGAAGTCCCAAAAGTTCATTTTTGCTTTTGTTTCACTAGCCTTTGGAGGTGTATCTTGAAAGAAGTTGCTGTGGCCGATGTCAAAGAGGTTACTACCTATGTTCTCCTCTAGGATTTTGATGGATTCCTGTCTCACATTGAGGTCTTTCATCCATTTTGAGTTTATCTTTGTGTATGGTGTTAGAGAAGGGTCGAGTTTCATTCTTCTGCATGTGACTGTCCAATTTTCCCAGCACCATTTATTGAAGAGACTGTCTTTTTTCCATTGCATATTTTTCCTGCTTTGTCGAAGATTATTTGACCATAGAGTTGAGGGTCCATATCTGGGCTCTCTATTCTGTTCCATTGGTCTATATGTCTGTTTTTGTGCCAGTACTATGCTTCCTTGGTGATCACTGCTTTGTAATATAGCTTGAAATCAGGCAACGTGATGCCACACTACAGATAAAGGGCTGGTATCTAAGATCTATAAAGAACTTCTCAAATTCAACACCCAAAAAACAAGTAAGTCAAAAAATGGGCAAAAGACATGAACAGACACTTCTCTGAAGAAGACATACAAATGACTAACAGACGCGTGAAAAAATGTTCATCATCATTAGCCATCAGGGAAATTCAAATCAAAACCACACTGAGATACCACCTTACACCAGTTAGAATGGCAAAAATGGACAGGGAAGGAAACAACAAATGTTGGAGAGGATGTGGAGAAAGGGGAGCCCTCTTACACTGTTGGTGGGAATGCAAGTTGGTACAGCCACTTTGGAAAACAGTGTGGAGGTTCCTCAAAAATTTAAAAATAGAGCTACCTTATGACCCAGCAATTGCACTCCTGGGTATTTACCCCAAAGACGCAGATGTAGTGAAAAGAAGGGCCCTATGCACCCCAATGTTCATAGCAGCAATGTCCGCAATAGCCAAACTGTGGAAAGAGCCAAGATGCCCTTCAACAGATGAATGGATAAAGAAGATGTGGTCCATATATACAATGGAATATTACTCAGCCATCAGAAAAGAGGGATACCCAACTTTTACATCAACATGCATGGGACTGGAGGAGATTATGCTAAGCGAAATAAGTCAAGCAAAGAAAGTCAATTATATGATTTCACTTATTTGTGGAACATAAGGAATAACATGGAGGACATTAGGGGAAGGAAGGGAAAAATGAAGGGGGGGAATCGGAGGGGGAGATGAACCATGAGAGACTATGGACTCTGAGAAATAAACTGAGGGTTTTAGAGGGGAGGGGACTGGGGGGATGGGTTAGCCGGGTGATAGGTATTAAGGAGGGCTCATATTGCATGGAGCACTGGGTGTTATATGAAAACAATGAATCGTGGATCACTACATCAAAAACTAATGATGTATTGTATGGTGACTAACATAACATAATAAAATAAAATAATATAAAAAGAGTGCTATGCAAACAGTTAAAACAAAAAAAAAGTAGCAAAGTAGCATGAGATAGAGATGTTCAACAATAATATGAGCTGGGTAATGTGTATGGAATTTTTTTCACTATATATATGACCTTTATGCTGCCTTTTATAATTTGTGGAAATGTGCACACCCACAGCAAGCTACTGATGCTCTCAATATCAATAAACATTAACTTACCTGTTTATGCTTTTTTTTTTTGAAACTGACAATATTTCAAAGTCACACTTTACTGCACCCCATCTGATTAGAAGGATTGTAAATAGCTGTGTTTTGAAATATATGAGAAGAGAAGCATATCAAATATCAAGAAGAGTATTCTTCAAAATAGTAATATCCCCTTTAGTCACTGCTTAACCTTCAAAGATATAGCTGAATTTTCTATGGATTGTATTTTTCATGCATCTCTTCCTTTATGACACAACACAATGCAATATATGCCGTAGATATTTTCTAGTCATTTGGGTTTGTTCAGGTATTTACATTTCATGGTGATTGGTGTTTCTGAAGTAGCTGCAGAGATTGTTGGATATATTGACATACTAGGGTTGCAGTTTTGCAAAACCTAGTCCTCCAATTTATATTGCGATTATTCATTGCCTGAGTTTGGACACAGAGAAGAAATGAGGGACAGGCATCTCTGGATGCAGTTGACCTGGTCATTCTCCTGTTGGGTTTACAGAATCAATTCTACCAACTCAGACCTTAAAGGGATGCAAGTATATGAGCAGAATTAAACCAAACAATGGAAAAACCTTGGGAACTTAAGACTGAAAATTTTTTGTTATGATCCATTATTATATTTATATGCTTCACCTGGCACTTCTGTTGTTCACAAGAATGGTGCTGACCTTTTAAAATTCATGTTGTTAGAAGGGGAATTGATATTCTGGAAGGGATCAATCATTAAGTTATTTCTGGAACCATCATATTATTACCCATGAAAATGGATAATTGGTAGTTGAGAATACAATCTATTATTCTAGTAAATATTTCTCTAGAGTTTTCAAAGTCTTAATGCTTAAAAAAATAGTAGTCATTATAGTATCACTAAAGCTTTTTGCCTTAAGTCAGGGGTAGATGTAGTCTGATGTAAGGAACACTAAACTTAAATTAGAAGTAGTGAAATCCAAAATGAGTTAATAAACCAAGCAGAAATTTCCTTATTTACAAAATGAGGGTGAAAAGATGTCCTAAGATATTTGTGGGAAGAAATTAAGGTTGACAAAATAAATACACATATATTAAACAAAAAACATGTAACAAAATGTATATACATAAACATATAGATGTATGTGTGTGCATATGTTTATATAAAATGCTTATGTATATATAAAGGTGAACAAATATTTATATTTGTGAATGTAAAAGAGAAACTAATGTTGACATTTTTTAAATTGTATCAAGAAGGCACATCAATAGCAAAAACAATTCTACCAACTGTTATCATCAGTAATATTTCATAAGATAGAGGCTGATTCAAAACAGACATTAGAAAGATAAATATCAGTATTCTGTTGCAGTTCATGAAAATATTAACTGTATTGCCCTCATGTCATTCAGTTCACTGTGGACCCATGAAATCTTTGAAAAGGCAGGGACTACAAAAGAAATATTTTGGGATTAGTGGCTTAAATTAATTGTGCAAAGAGTTAGTTAGTAAAAGAGTCAGGATTAGAATCTCATTGTTTCTACACCCCTGTATTTTTTTTTAATTTATAGCTTTTGGTTCTTGGAACGGACATGAAGTATTATCATCACAGCTAAGACTTGCTATATGTTCCATGAGGAATATAATTAAACTACAGTGTATTAGTCTATGATTGGCAAGTGAGATAGAGTAAGATTAAATTGATATTTTATCTGAATCCACTTGACACTCATGAAACTACCAATCATGAAACTATAAACATAGATTTATATTGTTGGACTTCGGGGAACAATTTGAGTCATACTTACAAATGTGTTAATTCTACTTCATTGCCTCCCTGTTGCTTAAAATAGCAATGCACCGCCTACACAAATTAAAATCAGCTGCAAACAAAGGGTTTGTGTTTTGCTTGTGTTTTATTATTTTTTAATAACATATAGTGTATTATTGGTTTCAGAGATACAGGTCTGTGATTCATCAGTCTTATATAATACCCAGTGCTCATTACATCACATGCCCTCCTTAATGTCCAGTACCCAGTTACCCCCTCCCTCCACCTCCCTCCCCTCCAGCAACCTTCAGTTTGTTTCCTATAATTAAAAGTCTCTTATGGTTTGTCTCCCTCTCTGGTTTCATCTTGTTTTATTTTTTCCTCTCTTCCCCTATGATCCTCTGCCTTGTTTCTTAAATTCTACATATCATTGAGATCATATGATAATTGTCTTTCTCTGATTAACTTATTTCACTTAGCATAATACCCTTTAGTTCCATCCATGTTGTTTCAAATGGCAAGATTTCATTTTTTTGGTGGCTGAGTAATATTCCATTACATATATATATATATATATATATATATATATATATATATATACACACACACACACAGACACACACCACACTTCTTTATCCATTCATCTGTTGATGGAAATCTGAACTCTTTCTGTAGTTTGGCTATTATGGACATTGCTGCTAGAAACATTGGGGTGCAGGTATCCCTTCAGATCACTACAATTGTATCTTTGGGGCAAATACCCAGTAGTGCAATTGCTTGGTTGTAGGGTAGCTCTATTTTCAACTTTTTGAGGAACCTCCATACTGTTTTCCAGAGTGGCTACACCAGCTTGCATTCCCACCAAAAGTGTAAGAGGGCTCCCTTTTCTCTGCATCCTCACCAACATCTATTGTTTCCTGACTTGTAATTTTAGCCATTCAGCCTGTGTGAGGTGGTATCTCATTGGGTTTCGATTTGTATTTCCCTGATGCCAAGTGATGTTGAACACTTTTTCATATGTCTATTGCCATTTGGATGTCTTCTTTGGAGAAACGTCTATTCACGTCTTCTGCTCATTTCTTGATTGGATTATTTGTTCTTTGGGTGTTGAGTTTGATAAGTTCTTTATAGATTTTGGATGCTAGCCCTTGATCTTACATGTCATTTGCAAATATCTTCTCCCATTCTAGTGGTTGTCTTTTGGTTTTGTTTACTGTTTCCTTTGCTGTGTAAAAGGTTTTTATCTTGATGAAGTCCCAATAGTTCATTTTTGCCTTTCTTTTTCCTTGCCTTTGGAGATGTGTCTAGCAAGAAGTTGCTGCAGCTGAGGTCCAAGAGGTTGCTGCCTGTGTTCTTCTCTAGGATTTTGATGGATGGATTCCTGTCTCACATTTAGGTCTTTCATCCATTTTGAGTCTATTTTTGTGTGTGGTGTAAGGAAATGGTCCAGTTTCATTCTTCTGCATGTGACTATCCAATTTTCCTAACACCATTTGTTGAAGAGACTGTCTTTTTTCCAGTGGATAGTCTTTCCTGCTTTGTCAAAGATTAGTTGATCATAGAGTTGAGGGTCCATTTCTGGGTTCTCTATTCTGTTCCATTGATCTATATGTCTGTTTTTGTGCCAGTACCATACTGTCTTGATGATGACAGCTTTGTAATAGAGCTTGAAGTCTGGAATTGTGATGCCACCAGCTTTGCTTTGCTTTTTTAACACTTCTTTGACTATTTGGGGTCTTTTCTGGTTCCATACAAATTTTAGGATTATTTGTTCCAGCTCTGTGAAAAAAAGTGGATGGTATTTTGATAGGGATTGCATTGAATGTTTAGATTGCTCTAGGTAGCATAGACATTTTCACAATATTTGTTCTTCCAGTCCATCAGCATGGAACGTTTTTCCATTTCTTTGTGTCTTCCTCAATTTCTTTCCTGAGTGTTCTATAGCTTTCTGAGTACAGATCTTTTGCCTCTTTGGTTAGGTTTATTCCTAGGTATCTTACGGTTTTGGGTGCAATTGTAAATGGGATCGATTCCTTAATTTCTCTTTCTTCTGTCTCGTTGTTAGTGTATAAAACTGCAACTGATTTTGGTGCATTGATTTTATATCCTGCCACATTGCTGAATTCCTGTATGAGTTCTAGCAATTTTGGGGTGGAGAGTCTTGAGTTTTCCACATAGAGTATCATGTCATCTACAAAGAGTGAGAGTTTGACTTCTTCTTTGCTGATTCGGAGGCCTTTTATTTCTTTCCGTTGTCTGATTCCTGAGGCTAGGACTTCTAGTACTGTGTTGAATAGCAGTGGTGATAGTGAACATCCCTGCCGTGTTCTTGACCTTGGGTGAAAAGCTCTCAGTTTTTCCCCATTGAGAATGATATTTGCTGTGGGCTTTTCATAGATGGCTTTTATGATATTGAGGTATGTTCCCTTTATCCCTACACTGTGAAGAGTTTTAACCAAGAAAAGATGCTGTACTTTGTCAAATGCTTTTTTCTGCATCTATTGAGAGGATCATATGGTTCTTGTCCTTTCTTTTATTTATGTAGTGTATCATATTGATTGATGTGCAGATGTTGAACCAACCTTGCAACCCAGGAATAAATCCCACTTGGTCGTGGTGAATAATCCTTTTAATATACTGTTGGATTTGCTTGTGTTTTAATCATGAACTATGTTGGAATTTGAAAGTGAATTCAAAAGTCAGTATTTTTTTAATACCAAACAATTACAGGAGCAGTTAGTGGAAGGAGGAAAATTCAGAGAATTGGGGGAGGGAAGAGTTCTTGTTTTTCTATGGATTTTGAACTTTAAAAATTTTGAAGTTCTCTCATGTTTTGTTTTTATGCTACAGTTGTTTTTCTGCACTATGCTCTTTCTCCTCATCCTTTTGTTCACTAGTTTTCTTGTTTCTAAGTTCTACTTTTTAAAAGTAGTATTTGAGTTAAACTTGTCATCCTAGAAAAAAGGAAGCCTTATGTACCATCATTTTTTTCCCAACTCTTTCCCAGAGCAGTTTTAAACTTATCCAGGTCTTGGGTTGTGCTTCTCTGAGGTATTTTTTTTTTGTATTTTACATATAAATATAGATAGATATAAATATTTTATATATGAATACTTATATGTTTATATTAAATGTAAATATAATAAATATTTTACTTCAGGGTATCTCAAAACCTTTGTACAGTCAGATGGAGTTATTAAAAGAGAAAACAGCTGTAGGGGCAAGGGCTTATGAGATTCTGTTATCCTTGAATCACACTTTTGAAGCTACCAATTGCTAAGGACAGTTTATGTTCTACACTGGATATCTAACTACCAATTATGATCAAATAACATGTGCCTGCATCCATCCCTGAGAGCCTCACATATGTAAGAATGAAGGTCCAGGCAAAGAGACCACTTTGGCCTTCTCAAAATAGTTTAAGTATCAGTCTGTTAAAAAACTTCCTCCAGTATTACAGAAAATGATATTATCCATCATGAAGCACAATAGCTGCCTTTGACAGATACTCCATCACTTACCTCCCACTTAACATAGGTCACTCTGTATTCACAGACACTTAGAATTGGGAATTGTGCATAATATGTGACTATTTTGTAAGGTCTTAAGTAGAGAAAGTTAACACTGTTGGAAATGAGAACTGAAATCGTAGCCTTGATATCTTCTCAATCAAACTGTATAAAAATTAAAATTATTTTTATTCAAACCATTAACTATAGATTAAAACCCGAACATACATGTATAAATATATACAGAAATCCATAAAAATTTAATTTCTTGTTTAAACAATTAGGAAGGTCAAAAATACTTTTGAGAGACAGAAGAAAGTGGTAATATTCCCTATAACAATCAGTGACTTTTTACTATTGCAAAATTTCTCAGAAAATTTCTTGAAAATATGAAATCAAAAGAGCAACATCAAAAAAGGATAAAAATACTTGAAAGTGTGATACACTTTTTATGGGACATTCATCTGCATACAAATTAGCTCTTAGAGCTTTATTCTAATTTTGAACCAAAACTAAAAATAACATTTTGAAGCTAAAATTCTATCTACCAAACTCAATATTGAATCTCAGTAAACTTGAAATCTCACAACACTTCAGACTTGTAATTGCTTAGAGAAACAAATGACTTTGCTATTCTTTGTTCATGCTGATATATTTACCTCTCTGAAAGAAAAGTTTAGTAGTCTTTCTCTCAACCACTTGTCCCAAGATGTGCTGACTTAACATGGCCATAGGCACTGCTATTCTCTAAGCTCTATATGCCACTTTCCCACTAGTAGAAGAATTGATTTGAGCTGTGGCAGACCAGCATTCAAATGCTGATTAGATCTTTTGCTATATGCACATGTAGATGTGGTGGGAAAGACCATGCAATTTATAAACATTCGAATGAATTAAGTCATATCTGGATTAACACCCAAACATCATATATTTTTCAGTGTTATCTTTTTGTTTGTTTCATTTAAAGCAGCTCTTATTCTTAGGAGAAATAGGTAATAAAGGGTTTTTAGTAATCTTTATAAACAAATGGAGGTCAGAGATGATCATGCTTAGAAAAATGATTAAGTAAGAAGAAAATTATTTTCTTGTGTAATTGAAGTGCTCATTTTCCTAATTCTTTTTTTTTTTGCTCCCCACATGCAATAATTTCAATTGTCCTATTCTTTTTAGATTTATTTATTTATTTTGGAGAGAGAGAGAGAGAGAGAGAGCACGTTGGGGGGAGCAGAGGGAAAGGGAGAGAGAAACCCAAGCAGACTTCTGCATTGTACCCGTATGGTGCACTAGAATTGAAGAACATAGAAAAAGCAGGCTGAGCACTAAAATAATAGGAGTTTATTCAAAATCTAAAACCAGAAAGTTATTTCATAAACAGAATTATAATGAAAGTTGGGTCATGTTTAATATTATTTAATTAATTGTTGATTAAAACATAATTATGTTAATGTTCATCTATATTAGTAAATATGATAAAGAATCAAGTTAGTAATTATATATTGTTACCTACAATGTTTCCAGCTCTCTTAAGAGAATTTGAAGACAATAAAAAAAGAAATGATATAATCTTGTCCTGCTTTCAATATATGAGACATTATTTTCAAAACACTAAGTCTAGAAGAATGATGCCAGCAAAATAGCAGAATAAGCAGCTCCTTCAACTACTGTCTTCCACAGAAATATAGAAAACCTTGCAGAAATCGTCAAAATCAAGTTTTTCAGAACTCTGGAAAGCCGTCAAAGATTTATATCATCCAAGCTAATAGTAGACAAGAAAAGACAATTCAGAAAATGGCAGGAAAGTTTGTGGTGTTTTTACTTGCTGCGTGGCTCATCAGTGATCTTAAAAACCATGTCCTACATTCCCAGTTTTGGACCCTGGTCCCTGGTTTTGGAAAAAGCAAAAAAGACTTACTCACAGATTTTGTGTTTGTCCATTCTAATCTACTGGCAGGGATACCTGAAGGACTAATGTGAGACACTCATCTCTGTTCCACCCAATATGGAATTTACTCAGGTATAAAAGTGGCAGACATTGCTTGAAAAAAATTTAAGATGCACAAAAAATCCACAGTCTCCTAGGGCAAAAGATATGGCTGAGACATGTAATAGACCATCTCAAGCCTAGAAGGAATAATTGGACAGTTTCTTTGGAAAATTAGGGTAAAAAAAAAATATATATATATATATATAGTGAGGAATATAGAAAGATCTGTGCATGCCAAGGACACATACTTACAATAGACCTGAGAAGACCCTAAGCTTTCACCTCTGGCTGATCTATAATTCCAGTGCAAGTAAGAAATGAAGGCTAAGCAGAGTTATAAACAGTCTGCCTATGTGTTAAAGGACTGCCCCAACATAAAGCCATTCTGCAAAGACTGGTAGAGGTCATTTTGTTTTTGTGTGTGTGTTTGTTTATATCTCCCAGCATTCAAGGAAATGTCTGTAAAAATAATAGTTGACACAAGCTAAAAAACAGAGACTTAAGTGACCACACATGGTAAGGAATCAGTTGTTCACAACAACAATTTGGAATATATTTAGTAACTATTCCAAGTGACTTTATCTTTAAACAACAACAACAACACCAACAAAAAGCAAATCCTGAAAAGGGGTAAATCTTATTTTCAGAGTTACCATGTTATGATATTTAAATACCCAGTTTTCAACAACAGAAAATATCATATGACATACAAACGGGAAAGTATGACCCATTCACAAGAAAAAACAAATTGACAAAAAAACCACCCAGAGAAAACCCAATATTGAAATTACTGAACAAAGACTTTAAATCAACTGGCTTAAATATACTCAAAAATCTAAAGGATACCATGCATAAAAAAAAAAAAACAAAACATAACCAGGAAAAAGAGATGTGAAAATATAAAGAGAATGTGAGAATATCATAAAGAGATAAAAATTATAAAAGAACTAAATAGAAATTCTAAAGATGAAAATATAACTGAAAAGAAAAATTCACTAGAGGCATTCAACAACAGATTTGAACAAAAGATAGAATCAGTCATTTTTTAAAAGATTTTATTTGTCAGAGAGAGATGGAGAGAGCACGCACAAGCAGGAGGAGCTACAGGCAGCGGGAGAAGCAGGCTCCCCACTAATCAAGGAGCCTAGGACCCTGGGATTGTGACCTGAGCTAAAGGCAGACACTTAACTGCATGAGCCACCCAGGCATCCCTGGAATCCGTCATTTTAAAAATAGGACAATTGGGGTGCCTTGGTGGCAAAATTGGCTGTTTGACTCTTGGTTTTAGCTCAGGTCATGATCTCATGGGTCATGGGATCGAGCCCCATGTCAGGCTCAGTGCAGTCTGCTTGGGTTTCTCTCTCCCTTTCCCTCTGCTCCCCCCAATGTGCTCTCTCTCTCTCTCCAAAATAAATAAATAAATCTAAAAAGAATAGGACAATTGAAATTATTGCATGTGGGGAGCAAAAAAAAAAAAATTAAGAAAATGAGCAAAACCTAAGGGAACTGTGGAACACTATTAAATCAACCCACGTATGCATTGTGGAGTCCCAGAAGAAGAGAGAAAGTGACAGAATAGATGATGAAACAACGGCTAAAAACTTTCCAAATTTGATGAAATACATGAATCTATGCATCAAAGAAGCTCAATAAACTCTAAATAGAATAAATTTACAGGTATTCACACCAAGACATATCATAATCAAACTATAGAAAACCCAGGAAAAGAATCCTGAAAGTAAGTGAAAATTCATCATGTAAAGGGATCCTTAGTAAGGTAAACAACTGATTTCTTATTAGAAACAATGGAGAGAATGACAGGCAGTGGGATGACATATTTAAAGTGCTGAAAGAAAAAATAACTTCCAAGTAAGAATTCTATGTCTAGAAAGAATGTTCTTCAAAAATCAAGGATAAATTTTATTTTATTTATTTATTCATTCAATTTTATAGAGAGAGGGCACACACATGAACAGGAGGAAGGGCAAAGGGAGAGGGACAGAGAGAGAGGCAGGCTCCCTGGTGAGCACAGAGCCTGATGTGGGGCTCAATCTCATGACCCTGAAATCATCAACTGAGCCAAAACCAAGAGTCAGACTCAACTGACCAAGCCACCCAGGTACCCCAAGGACAAATGTTTAATAATCAAGGATAAATTAAGATATTTCCAGATAAACAAAATCTGGCAGAGTTCATTACCAGCAGTGCGTTCCTACCTGAAATGCCAAAGGTAGTACTTTAGGTTGATATGAAAGGACATCAGACAGTAATTGGAAGCTAAATCAAGTCATAAAAATCTCTTGTAAAGGCAACTACATGGGCGTATATAAAACCCATTATTACTGAAGATATTTTTGGTTGTTAAATCCACTTTATATTTTCTACATGATTATAAAACAAATGCATAAAAATAATGATAAGTCTGTGTTATTGGGCATATAATCTATATAGATATAATTTGTGACAACAGCATGAGGAGGGTACAGAATTATGTAGGAGCAAAGTAGCTCTTCTCCTAATATTAGAAACAAGACAAAGGGGGCGCCTGGGTGGCTCAGTCATTAAGCGTCTGCCTTCGGCTCGGGTCATGATTCCAGGGTCCTGGGATCGAGCCCCGCATCGGGCTCCCTGCTCAGCGGGAAGCCTGCTTCTCTCTCTCCCACTCCCCCTGCTTGTGTTCCCTCTCTCGCTATGTCTCTCTCTGTCAAATAAATAAATAAAGTCTTTAAAAAAAAAAAATCTTTAAAAAAAGAAACAAGACAAAGATGCCCACTTTCACCACTGCTATTCAGTATTATACTTAAGTCCCATCTAGAATGACTAGACAATAAAAAATATAATGCATCCATACTTGAAAGGAATCAATAAAATTGCCTCTATCCACAGATGACATGATTCTCTATGTAGAAAATCCCAAGAAATCCACAAAGAAATTAAGTAAAGCTAATAAACGATGACAGAAAAATTGCAGGGTACAAGATCAACACACAAAAATCAATCGTGTTTTTGTATACCAGCAACGAATAATCCAAAAGGAAATTAAGAAAACAATTTATGATACATCCAAAGAATAAAATATTTAGGAAAAAATTTACTAAGTAGGTGAAAGATTTATTCAATGAAAACCACAAAATATTACTGAAAGAAATTAAAGAAATAAATGGGAATCCATTCTCTGTTCATGAACTACAAGACTTAAGATGTTGATATTACCCAAAGTGATCTACAGATTCAGTGCAGTCTCTATCAAAAATCAAAATTACAATAGCTTTTTTTTTTTTTTGCAGGAACAGAAAAACTAGTCTTCAAATTCTTTTGAATTTCTAGGAGCCCTTAATAGCCAAAACAAACTTGACAAAGAACAACAAACATGTTACTCTTTCCAATTTCAAAACTCACTACAAATTTACAGTAATCAAAACAATGTGATGTAGACGTGTAGACCAATGGAATAGAACTGAGATTATAGGTATAAACCCATACATCTATGGTCAATCAATTTTTTTGAAAAGGATGAGAAGACTATTTGATGGGGAAAGAATAGTCTCTTCAACAATGCTTCTGGGACAACTGGATATTCACATGCATAAGAATGAAGTTAAATTGCTACTTCATATCATACACAAAAATTAATTCAAAATTGATCGAAGACCTAAATGTAAAAGCTAAATCCATAAAACTCTTTGAAGAAAATATAGGGGTAAATCTTCATGATCTTGGACTTGACAATAGATTCCATTAGGTAGAACACCAAAGACATGAACAATAAAAGAAAAAATAGATACTTAGACTTCATCAAAATTAAAACCTTTGTACATCACATGACATCATCAAGCAAGTGAAAAGACAATCAGCAGAATAAGAGAAAACATCATCAATTCATGTATCTGTTAAAAGGACAAGTATCCCAACTATATAAAAAACACTTAGAACAACAAAAAGACAAACTACCCAATTAAAAAATGGGCAAAAGACTTGAATAGCTATTTTTCCAAATAAGATATTTAAGTGACCATATGAATTAAGTGAAAATATCCTCAACATCATTAGTTATTAGAGAAATGCAAATCAAAACCACAATGAGGTATCACTTCACACTCACTAGTATGCAATAATTGTAAAAATGGAAGATAACTGTTGATGAGCATGTGGAGAAATTAGAGCCTTTGTATGTTGCTGGTAGGAATTGAAAATGGTTCAGCTGTTTTGAGAAAGTTTAATGGTTCCCCAAAAAGTTAAACTTAGAACTACCACTTCACCTGCAATTCCACTCCTAGGTATATACCAAAAATAATTGAAAACAGGTACTCAAACAAGTAAATGTAAATGCGTGTTCATAGCAGTAATATTCACAATAGCCAAAAGGTAAAAACAGCCCAAGTGTCCATCAACTGATGAATGGATAAGTAATATATGGATAAACATACAAATGAATATTATTCAGCCATAAAAACCCTGAAATTCAGATATATCCTACAACATGGATGAACCTTGAAAACATTTTGCAAAGTGAAAGAAGCCAGACACAAAATATCAGATATTGTACAATTCTCCTTACAATGCACTATTCGGAATAGAAAAGTATGTAGAGATAGAACACAGATTGATGGTTGGCAGGGACTGGGGAGAAGGGGGAATTGGGAGAAATTACTTGATGGCTAAGGAGTTTCACTTTGGAGTAACGGAAGTGTTTTGGAACTAGATAGAGGTGGTGGTTGCACAACATTGTGTATATACTAACTGCCACTGAATTGTCCACTTTAAAGTGATGAATTTTATGTTCTATGAATTTCAACGCAGTAAATTATTTGAAAAAATAACTATAAGAGGGATTAAAGAACTGTCAGTACTGGCATAATATTTTAATTCAGGAGTGGGAAGACTATAGTCCTTGTGCCAAATCAAGCTCACCACCTGTTTTTGCACAGCCTTTGAGCTAAGAAAGGCTTTCACATTTTTATTTTATTTTTTTATTTTTTTATTTTTTAAGATTTTATTTTTATTTATTTGAGACAAAGAGAATGAGAGACAGAGAGCATGAGAGGGAGGAGGGTCAGAGGGAGAAGCAGACTCCCTGCCGAGCAGGGAGCCCGATGCGGGACTCGATCCCGGGACTCCAGGATCATGACCTGAGCCGAAGGCAGTCGCTTAACCAACTGAGCCACCCAGGCGCCCAGGCTTTCACATTTTTAAATGGCTGAAAAAAATAAAGAAAATAAAATGCCATTAAAAATACTAGTACAATTTCAATTTTATTAAACTTAGAGAGCTTTTTCTATTGTCTGTTCTTTGGGTATTGAAAAAAGATGAAAACGGTCTTCCCTTTCTATATGAATCTGTTGCTGCCATCTTCTGAAGAAAATGATGTATTAGTTGGACCCAGTTAAGGTAACACAGTCTAGCAGAAAGTATTAAAGAAAGGCATTTGGAGACCTGGGTTATAATTATAGCTCTGACATATAATAGTAATGTGAACTTTGGAAACATAACCTATTTAATCCACACATTTTCATCTGTAAATGGAAATACTAGCAATATTTCAAGGTTTTTGTGAAAGTTAAGGTATGTAGAATTTATGTCACATAGTAGACATACAATACAATAATAATTTTCAGTCATGAATGGGACAGATAATTTACTTTTTATTCTAGATTTAAAGAAAACAATTTCTGGAGCACCTGGTTGGCTCAGTTGATGGAACATGCAATCTTGGGATTGTGGGTTAAGCCCCACATTGGGTGTATAGATTACTTAAAAAAAATAAAATCTAAAATAAACAAATAAATATTAAAAGAACAAAAAAAGTTTCCTAAGTGGCTTCTCAGATAGATATATTGTCATACTGAATCACTTTCTTAAATAGACTTTATATTTATACCTTTATACATTTATACTTTTATACCTTTATTTTATAGCAGTTCATACCAAAATTGAACAGTACAGAGTTCCCAGATACCCCTGCCAACACACATATGAATTCCTTTTAAAATCACATAATGGAAAATTTTTTTTTTTTTTTTTGACAGAGAGAGACACAGCGAGAGAGGGAACACAAGCAGGGGGAGTGGGAGAGGGAGAAGCAGGCTTTCCGCTGAGCAGGGAGCCCGATGCGGGGCTCGATCCCAGCACCCTGGGATCATGACCTGAGCCGAAGGCAGACGCTTAACGACTGAGCCACCGAGGCGCCCCTGGAAAAATATTTTAATAATTATAGAACAATTTATTTTAGCTTTCTTTTATAATCTAAGGACGTGTTCTTCCTCTAGCACCCTGTGTCTCAATATTGCTTTGCCACTAGTAATTCTAGAATGAGGGTGAGCATCCTTACCCTGCAGGTAGGATCCAATAATGTTTCTTCTAGCTCTAAGGATCATTGTGCTATGGGAATGTATTGGCTCCCTAATGGTTCTTTAATCAGCAACACGGTAAACCAGTTGTGTTTTAATCTCCTCATACATTGGTTTGCAGAGGTTGCAATGGGAGGATAAAGGAAACTTATATTTTTTGTTTCTTTACACTTGACCTTGAGTTTCTTGCTCATGAAATTTATAGTTATGTAATTTCTGAGGTCTTAGTCCTTTGGTAAGCAACTAATAACCTTTCTTAGAAGACTCCTGGGCTTGCTGCAATTTTGATATCATATTTATCTTGTCATAACCATCTATTCTCTAGACTAATCCACTTTCTGTTTCATATATCATGCTTTTCCTGGCCAGATTTGACTCATTCTTTCTCCTGGCCATTTCTGTTCACCTTAGTGTCATTTCTACCACAACCTCATGGGACATCATCATCATACATCATTGTTTAAACTTACAATGCCTAATATTTAATGCAGACAAAGAATAAGATAAGGCTTATAATAAATGCCTTTTGTATATTATATGATTTTAATCTTCAAAACCCTATGAAGTACATGATATTATTAGCACCATGTTAAAGGTAAATAAAGAATTGGACACAAAAACATAATAGCTAATAATAGTTATTGAATAGCACTTGCAATATTAAGACTGGTTCTACTTGATGATCATGCTATCACACCTTAATGTTTATACTCATAATAAAAATAACTTATTCTTGGCCCAAAGATACATGTAAATATTTGGATAAGTGGTAACAACTTAATAATAATAAACTTATACAAGAACCAACCTAGGAGATTCCCTATTCTTTCTGTTTGCAATGTCAATGCCTTTCATATTGCTTACCTCAATTGATTAGTCTTTAATTTTTTTCTTTTTATTTCTCCACATAGATCCCTCCACACACAATTCAATTTATTTTCTCTCATCTCATCCTGCCACCACCATTTAATCAACTGCTCTCTCATGACAAAATATCTGTTGAAAACATGCTTTTAAATAGTTGATGAGGATGCGGAGATGGGAGTGTTTGATAAATCCAGTTTGATTTAAAAATATATAGGTAACCTAAATAACATATCAATCTAAGAGGAGTGTAATTTATATCAATCTAAAAGAAACGTAATTAGCCCTTGGCTGGTTTTATTGCATTGCATTGGCTGGTGGAGGTTCAACTGTTTTTTGTAAACTCTTTACTCGTTTTTATGTTTTACCTTGATGTAGTTCAAGATTTCTCAACCTTGGCACTATTGATATTTGCAGCTGTAGAATTCCTTTTTAGTGGGGAGGGACTATTCCTGTGCATTGTCAAGTGTTTAGCAGCAATCTGGCCTCTATCCACTAGAGTCTATTAGTACTCTCACTCTCAGTAATGACACCCCCAAAATGTCTCAAGGCATTCCCAAATGTCCCTGGAATTTTAAATAGCCCCGAGTTGAAAACTGCTGGTCTGATCTATTGTTCTGTGTGCCTAATTGATTCCCTGTCACTGTATTCAATGAGTTTTTTTTTTTTTTTTAAGATTTTATTTATTTGGCAGAGACCCAGAGAAGAGAGGGAACAGAAGCAGGGGGAGCGGGAGAGGGAGAAGCAGGCTTCCCGCCGAGCAGTGAGCCCTATGCAGGGCTCTATCCCAGGACCCTGGGATCATGATCTGAGCTGAAGGCAGACGCTTAACAACTGAGCCACCCAGGCGCCCCTCAATGAGTTTTGACTATATGGTTGAATCTGTTATGTTTTATCTTTTACAAAGTTTGGAGATTATTTGTGGTACAGCCATGATCTGAATCTAAACATTTTTATTTTGTTCTTTCTGATTTTATTTGCAACTCTTTTCTTTGTTCTGTTTTGTTTTACTTTTGATTTTTTTCTCTGGTAGTTGTTTTCTGCTCTTTTTTTTTTTTAAAGATTTTATTTATTTATATGACAGAGAGAGACAGCGAGAACAGGAACACAAGCAGGGGGAGTGGGAGAGGGAGAAGCAGGCTTCCCGCGGAGCAGGGAGCCCGATGCGGGGCTCGATCCCAGGACCCTGGGATCATGACCTGAGCTGAAGGCAGACGCTTAACGACTGAGCCACCCAGGCGCCCCTCTGCTCTGTCTTGAAAATTGACTTATTCTAGGTATATCAAATATAGGAAGTGGAAGACTACTGAATTCTTCTGTTGCAAAAATACCTCACTCTACTAATAAGGACATAGAAATTCAAAAAGATTAATCAGTTTGTTTCAGGATTAATAGCTAACTTGAGGCTAACCTGACACTGAAACCTCTCCATCCATATGTTACAAATACATTTTATTCAATATTGAGATTCTGGACAGAATTTTAAAATCTCCCTCTTTTGATTCTACTATAGTTATCTCTTGGAATTAAACTTAAAAGTGATTACGAATTGATTAAAAAGCAAAGATTTTTTGAGTTGGTAAACATATGAAATAAATTTGTTTTTAACCTTTTTTTCACAGAAAATTGCAGGCTGAACATATTAATCATTTTCTCAAAGTTGCTATGTAAGATCCAAAATTAGTGTGTTGGGGCCTACAATGGAAAAAGTGGGAATTACCTACTCTAATCTTCTCTCCAAGGAAACCTTTCTTCAGACATTCAGGACAGCAGAGAAGCAGTCAAAGAGTATAGGGAGTCAGGCAAGAGGATAAATAGAATGGGTCTGCCATGGTTGAGAGGCTGGGGAATTGAGAGGAGTACAGGAGCCCAGCCTACAACAATGAAGAGGGAATCCTCATGATGAAGAAGGTGGCAAGGATAGAAGTAAGGCACATTGTATGATATGCTTTGGGAAATAAAAGTAGTATCTATAGACAGCATACCAGAGCAAATATTTCCTGTGATTATATTTAGAGTTATTATTTTCTGTGATTGTCATGTTTTCTGTGATTGTAAAATTATTAAAAATAGAATAGTTACAAATATGAGATTTAGAGGTGGCCATACTTGAATTCAAGTCCCAAATCTGCCACTTCTTAATGGTATGACTTGAGCAAAATTTTTTAACTCAGATAAACCTCAGTTTACTCATCTGAGAAATAGGGGTTAGGGGTAAACTATCTATGCATAAGTTTTAATTTGTCAGTTAAATGTGGTACTTGTAAAGAGCTTGGCACTAAAAATTCTCAGTAAGTGCTAGCCAATTTTCTTTTTTTTTTTTTTTGCTAGCCAAAATTATTGGTATTAGGGAGGCTGTATACAGATGATCCCCAACTTATGATTTATTTGTCTTCATGATGGTTCAAAAGCAGTAAGCATTCAGTATAAACCGTATTTTGAATTTGACCTTTTCCTGCGCTAGTGATATACGGGACAGTCCTCTCGATGCTAGATGGTGGCAGCCACAGCTCCCAGTCAGCTGCACGATCAGGAGGGTAAATAACAATTACACTTAGAAGCATTCTGTACCCTTGCAACCATTTTGTTTTTCATTTTCAGCACAGTATTCAATAAATTATGTGAAATATTCAACATTTCATTATAAAAGAGGTTTTGTGTTAGATGATTTTGCCCAACTAGTAGGCTAATGCAAGCGTTCTGAGTTTAAGGTAGGCTGGGCTAAGCCATGATGTTTGCTAGGTTAGGTGTCTTTTTTTTTTTTTTTAAGATTTTATTTATTTGACAGAGAGAGAGAGACAGCTAGAGAGGGAGCACAAGCAGGGAGAGTGGGAGAGGGAGAAGCAGGGTCCCAGCCAAGCAGGGAGCCTGATGTGGGGCTCGATCCCAGAACCCTGGGATCATGACCTGAGCTGAAGGCAGACACTTAACGACTGAGCCACCCAGGTGCCCCGCTAGTTTAGGTGTCTTAAATGCATTTTTGATTTATGGTATTTTCTTTTTTTTTTTTTTTTTAAAGATTTTATTTATTTGACAGAGAGAGATACAGCAAGAGAGGGAACACAAGCAGGGGGAGTGGGAAAGGGAAGGAACACAAGCAGGGGGAGTGGGAGAGGGAGAAGCAGGCTTCCTGCGGAGCGGGGAGCCCGATGCGGGGCTTGATCCCAGAACCCTGGGATCATGACCTGAGCCGAAGGCAGACGCTTAACGACTGAACCACCCAGGCACCCCTGATTTATGATATTTTCAACTGATGATTGGTTTACTTAGATGTAACCCCATCATAAGTCAAGGAAGATATGTATATAAATCTGAGACTGACTGAATATGTTCTTTAAATTTTTCAGACATGCAGTTGTAAAATCAGCTCTTTTCCTGCTGGTGGAAATGCTTAGTTTATCAATTAACTTTATATTAATTGCCCCTCCTGCTGTAAAAATGCAGATTCAGTAAATAATGACCCAGGAACAGATGTCAGGGAATGTACTAAATTTTCTAAACTGATTTCTTTGATTCAGTCAGCAACTATTAATTAGACTATGTAAATAAATTCTAAAAATCTAATTTCACCAAAATTGGGTACTATACTATTTTAGTTTTATTTTTTGGAAGCATAACTGTCCTCAAACAGTGATCAGTTTGACTGCTTTTATGAAAGCCAAATGGATTAATTAGGCATAAACCTATGTAGTGAAAAAAAGCCATATGATATAATTTATCTTGGTCAAAAACTATTGTGGCCCAATGTAAAATAACTAAATGATATGTTATCTTGAAATCATTAGTAAATTCTTGATCAAACATTGATGTGCCAATAATTTGCTATTCTTCTACCTTTCTGTTAATCACTAGGAGTCCAATTAGAATTGTTAAACATGAAGTTTGTATTTATTACCTACTGTTTCTGGAAGTGTATTAATTTTTCATATGTATGATTTATTGAATTATGATATTATTCATGTTATTTTATTTGAATGCCACGAATAGACTCAGAAAGCTAACTGACATACTCAAAGCCACACAGCTATAAGTATGGTAAGTCATGAAGCTAGAATTCCAACCTAGTATATCTTATTCAAAAATTTGTTTTACTGACTGCTATACTTTGTGCGTCCTTTACTATTATTCAAAAATAAGCTTTCTTAAACACTGAAAATTTTCAGTTTGCTTTGTTGTTAATACATCAAAATTCAGGGCGCCTGGGTGGCTCAGTCGTTAAGTGTCTGCCTTCAGCTCAGGTCATGATCCCAGGGTCCTGGGATCGAGTCCCACATCGGGCTCCCTGCTCGACAGGAAGCCTGCTTCTCCCTCTCCCACTCCCCCTGCTTGTGTTCCTGCTCTCGCTATCTCTCTCTCTGTCAAATAAATAAATAAAATCTTAAAAAAAAAATACATCAAAATTCAGTCCTTGCTATATAATGTCAATATGAAAATTAAATGATTGGCTATAGTAGTAATAATAGCTAAAATTTACTGGGCAATTAATAGGTGCCAGGTTCTGTGCTATGTGTTTCAATATACACTATTTGATTTAATATTTATAATGAGCATTTGAAGAAGTAATTGTCTTTGTCCACATCTTACAGCTAAGCCTTAAGGAAGCAAATATGTTTTGGTTTTTTTTTTTTTAAGATTTATTTCTTTATTTCGGGGGGTGGCAGGGAGGGAGGGAGAGGGAGAGAGTGTCCCAAGCAGACTCCGTGTTGAACACGGAGCCCACGGGGTTTGATCCCAGAATCCTGAGATCATGACCTGAGCCAAAACCAGGAGTCCGACTCCCAAATGACGGCACCACCCAGGCACCCCAAGGAAGCAAATATGTTACTTACAATTGGAAAATAGCAGAGATGTGATTCAAATTCATGTATGTCTGATTCTAAAGCTGTTTACCACTGTGTTTTCCCCTTGGTATCATGAAGTTATATATAATTTAATAATTCTTATGATGAGAAAAACATATTGCAAGAGCTGAAAGGAATTTTCAGACTTGAAATAATCTAAATAACTTGATAAGTAATTGCTAATAAATCAAAATTCCTCAAACCAAGATTCTATGGGCTTCACATTTGTGTTCAACTCAAGGTTCAGACTAAGGGAATTTGCAAGTTTTAAGATGCTCTTAGATAGCTAACAGGGTCCAATAGTTTGGAATTTTGCTCATTTGTAAATATGTGGGCACAAAATTATATACAGCTATATATCTCATACTCTTCTGGATAATTATCTATGATAATCACCTGAACAGCTGTGTCCTTCTTTGCTTTCCTGCTTTTAGATAATCTGCTTTTATCACCCAGAATGTTTCTTATCTTCTCCATGCACAAACTTTTTAATAGAGTGCTTGAGAGGGTCTGGTCCTAATGGCTCGCTCGAGGAGTAGCTTAGAGTAGTGATTAAGAAAGGGAATCTGGAGCCAGACTGGCCTGGGTTCAGACTTCTTTCTAAGTATGTGATTATATTTAATTTTTTAATCTATTTGTGCCTCAGCTTTCTCATCTGTAAAATTGGAATGATAATATGTTTCACAAAGGGTTGCTATAAGAATTAAATGAGTAATATTTGAAAAATATGTAGAATGATGTCTGGAACAAAGTAAGAGCTGTATAAATATTTGCTAAATAAATAAATAAAAATGTGCTATTACACACTGACACCACCTGACTATGATTGAGTTATAGAAGCATCTCCTTCTTTATCTCTACAATAGGACACGAACAAAATGTTTGCTTATTTTATTGTACTTTGCCCATTTTGCTTTATACTTAAAAATATAGAGGGGGGCTGCCTGGGTAGCTCAGTCGGTTAAGCTTCTGCCTTTGGCTCAGGTCATGATCTCTGGGTCCTGGGATCAGCCATGCATCGGGCTCCACACTCAGCAGGGAGTCTGCTTCTCCCTCTCCCTCTGCTCCACCCCCTGCTCATGCATGCATACTTTCTCTCTCTCTCTCAAATAAAATCTTTTTTAAAAAATTAAAAAATAAAAATAAATAAAACTTTCACCCATAACCTTAATTGGAAGTGTTTTCTTTGTCCCCTGTTTGCTGATGTATTTGATTCAACTCTTAGGGCACTAACCACTTTGCCTTCTCTTATAATTATTTATTTGCATACCTTTTCACTTATAGTAGATTTTAAGCTCCTTGAGAAGAGAGACTATTTCTTCCATTGCCTCAGGATATTGTTCAATAAGACTCATACATAAGTGAATCAATGACTCTCTAGAGGCAGACGAGTAATTTCCTTCCATTTCCTTCCATCTGAGAGAACATTGCTGATGTCAACCTTAAAAATAAAATAGCCAGTTATTTTACTAGCAAAATGAGTTTATTTGGGAATAGCAGAGAAATTGCAATTTGGGACATGCAAGCTATGGTGAACCATAGGCAAGTCCAAATAGACAAAGGGAAGGTCAGTTTTTTTAGGTTTCAGGAGGAAATTGGGGAGGGTTGTTTTGAACAAAAAGCCATTAGAGAAGAATAAGAGTTTGAGGTGTGGCAATTTCTTATTGGCTGTGAGTGGTAGTTAATGAGTTGTTGCTGGAACAGAGAGGGATCTTCCTACTTTTTCCTAGAAGCAGGAGATGAAATTTCTATGTGAAAAAAATGTCCTCTTTTGTCAAGGTAATTCTTATCTTTCTTCTTGCTGGTTATGCAGGCTACAGCAATGGTACCTGCATGAGAGCTCCCCTTCAGCGCCTCCCAAATCCTTTTTAAATGAGGTTTCTTTCATTTTCATACTGATGATTGTAACACCACTACACCATCTGTGACACTGAGATGGCAGTTAGCACTGGAAATTTTTACCTTCTGATATGATCATTTGGTGCCCTCTGTGTATGTGGTAGGTAAAACAGTGTTCCTACAAAGTTGTCTGTGTCCTAATCCCCAGAATCTATGTATATGTTACCTGACCAGGGAAAGAGAACTCTGCAGATGTGACTAAATTAAGAATTTTGAGATGGAGAGATTATTCTGGATTCTCCAGGTGTGTCCAGTGTAATCACAAGGATCCTTATAAGAGGGAGACAATGGAAGCAGAGGCCACTGTGGCACCATTATTGGGGATAGTGGGCATGAACCAAGAGATGTGGATAGCTTTTAGAGGTTGGAAGAGGAAAGGAATGGATTCTCCCCTAGGGCCTCCAAAAGGAGCATAGCTCTGCTGACAGGTTGCTTTCACGACCTCTGACCTCCAGAACTGTTAGTCAAATTTTGTTATTTTAAGTTTGTGTTATTTTAAATCACTACATTTGTGATTACAGCAGCCACAGGAAACTAATAAAATCTACTTCCAGGAATGAAAGATAAGGAAAAATAAAGATAGTAATATGCGGAAGAAAGAAGAAATGAAGGAAGGAAGGAGAAGGAATGCTTTATTACAGATAACATCTCTGTGGCTGGTAGGGCCAAAAACTAGAGAGAATTAAGCAAATTATCATTTGCAGAAACTAAGTCGAGTTATTGGGAACAAAATCTCAAACAAATATGTTAATTATCTTATTAGAAGTTGGTGGACGTTTATATGAAAATTACTTTATGTCATGAACAAGTTATGGTAAGAAAAAAGACATTATATAAATACCTAAATTCTTTTAAAAAATGATGGTATCACAAACCAAGTGCAGGGCTTCTTTTTATAAACTCGGTCTTGGAAATGGTGAGTAAGATTTTTAAAGCTTATTTTCTTATAGGTGATAATATTTAATTGTTACCACTCATTCTTCCCTTCCCTTGCCCTTCATCTCCTCTCCCTGATTGTACTTCCAACCCAAAGCAGTTGTGTTTAAGGCAGTGGTGAAGGAGCTAACAGAAGGGCAATGGATAGGATGATACTGTCAGTCTCACTTTAAAAAAGAGACTACAGAAGCGCTGAACAGAAGCTTTAATAACATCCCTGGCGGTACCACCCCTGTTCCCCATGTATTTTGAATCAGATTTAATTTGAATTAAATAGAAATAAAAACTCTTTACCATTGTACCCTAACGACTGTAATTTTCTCTCAAGCTGTTACTTACAGACACAGTATGCTGCACCTTGGGAAGAACATTCTTATATTTTTTTTACTAAGTCTGAGACTAATATATTTATTTTAAAAACTAACTTATTTTTAAAGGATGAACTTAAATATTGCAAATTATCATGACATATAGACCCTTCTGGATTTTTCACAAAAAGATAAATTTCCAACTTAGATGTCATTTTTTTTACAATATTTCTAGCCAGCCCCATGATACCACCCAGTTTGTCTTTTTTCAGGGCTATAATACTCCTGTCGGGAGCTCTGTGTGGAGCACTTAACTCACCACATAGCTGTAACCCCAATTTGCCAGAGCCAAAATGTCTCCAATATGACTTCAAGTAGATCAAGTCTCTGGTGCCACATGGCATGCAGATTGGTCTCTTTCACAGATACAGATGTTACTGTGCCTGGAGTTGGTTAGAGTGTCTACATCTACTCCTGCTGGGAATATAATTTGGTAGAAAAACTCTTTGGCCTACCTGCCAATGATGTATAGAATATAGATAGACTCATTTCCAGATGACAGCTTTATAAAGTATGCACCCTTCTATTCATCAGAATAACAAAGAACCAAAACTCAAGACAGGATAATCATATGTTTTGAAGCTGGATGAAACGGAAAATTTGCTAAAAAAAGTAGATTCCTAAACAGAAATTTCACTGAATGAGAGATCTAGTTTGTCATCTCCTTTCTCCCTCATTGTAAAAGCTCCCAAGGAGAAAAAAAAAAACTGTTCATAGCAAATGGAGTAGGGGAACCTGTTTGCATCCTTGTATCTTCTCTTTGATATCCAAAAAGCTGAAATGAATGTAAGGAATACCAATAGTAATAAAAGTTACCTGAACTAGATAATAGTTATTAGAATGAGTAACTGAATCTGAACCCTTTATTCTATAAGTTGTTTATATTCTATCCGATAAGTTGGTTTTTTTTTAAATATCTGACAATTATATCCAGTTTAAGGATAATTCTACCTCATGGAATGGTGAAGTAGGATTATTTTTCTGTTTCTTTGTACTTTTAAATCTTCCCATGACCTTATTATTCAGTTGATCATATTTTTAAAAATTGGAAGACAATTTTAGCTTAAGACGAATGTATTTAGAAAGATAGATCTGCTTTAAAATTAAATTATTTATTCCACCATTCAAATAAAAGATTAAAATTGTGATTTAAAGTTGCTGTGTGAATATCCACTTTGTTGGAAAAGTGTGTAAAATTGGAGAGTATTTTATATACTCAAACGTTATTTTAGGAATGAGATGTAAGCCTACATTGATGCCTAATGTATATATTCTATGTTTTTTTTTAATTGCTGTAGATGTGCTGGACTTCAGTCTTTAACATGGACAAATAAGACCATATAGTGTTTTGCTTTTGCCAGAGTTTTATCAAATTAGTGATATATCACCAAAATATTTTTAGAAATCATCCTATAGAGAACCCAACAACTATGTCCTATACCTAAGCCAACAGACTAGTTTGTAGACCTCTCTTTGTAGAATTGCTGTGCTAGTTTGAATTTAAGGTTAAATATTTAGTGTTTAGGAAAGAAGAAAAAATGACTGTTGCATGTAAACACTAAATAAAATGTCAAATTTGAATTAATTCAATAACAGGAATTAATTCAATAAAATTTAAAAATTTGTAAGCGAACTGTTCTTTTATTGAAGAGTAAAGTACTATACTGCATCAATGACACAAATGATCTACAATAAATAAAGTACAGCTCTTTAAAACAACAAAACTGATGTAACATAGTATGTCACAGTTAAGCAAGGAGTTAAAAGGTTAAAATATTTGCCCAAGGTCATTCTATTGATGAATGAAATGGAAAAACTAAGATTTGAGACTAGTTCCATGTGACTCAAGGCAAATTATTTGATCTCATAGTAAGGTTGTAGGAACTCTTACAGCCCTAATTTACTATTCTGTAAATTATAGAGAATATCTACCCGGAGGAGTTGATAGACACAAGTATAGTGTTTGACTCATGGCAGATAATCAATGATATTTAGCTATGATGATGTCGTTGTTGGTGGTGATTAGTATCATAGATATCTAATAACAAATCTATAACATATATCTTGTCCATTTGACTTCAATATACCATTCTTCCCATTTTGAAATGTCATGTTTTTAATGGGCTTATGAAATACTCACTGATTTTTTTTCTTTTTCAGCTGTTACACTGTTTTTCGCTTCCTCTGCTTCATTACCACACATATTTTGCTGACTTGTGGACTGCCTATGATACTAGATGAATGTCCAGGTACTGCCTTTCTCATTAGGACTTGAACAACTCTGGCTGCAGATACGTGTAAATTTATATTGTACCTTTACTTTCTAAGTTTTCTTACTTTTATTTCTGATTTTAGTGTCCTGTATTTCAGTACAGTACAGTTTTAACGCATGGTCTCTTTATTGCTCCCTGGCGAAAATTGACTTTTGCGAAGTCCATCCTTCAGTTCTCATCAAGTAATCTTATAGCTGTGACTTATACTCATGAGTTTATGAATACAAAGGAGGAAGGTTGTTACTAATCTAAAGCAAACAAATTGATCTTGTTATCAGTAATTGTGTAATAGAGACTTACTGTTCTCCAGTTTGCCTGCCATCTTGTGAAGTGCCACCATTAATATAAAACAAGTTCAGGGCATGATGCTTGCTTTCAAGAAGTTGGAGTAACTAGTTCAATTCTTTCACCTTATCAGAGTTTTGGTGTGACTTCAGTACTGCCATCACCATTAACAAAAATGCTAGAATATATTTTTTTAAAAAGCCAGTGTGGAAAGTGCAGTTTAAAAACAAAAACAGGATTTAATTTTTTTAAAACAGCTGGTCAATAGGTTGTGCTTATTATGTAAACAGAACTGATACCATGTATCAGAGAGTTCATTTGTCATTTGATTATAAGACAGTGGTTTGTAGTCAGTGCTATTGTATGCGGGAGTCCCAGCCCCCCTTCTCCCGCCCATCTTCTGCTATCTCAAGAAAACCCACACTTTCACGTTCTGTCAAAAAACTGGTAAGAGAGCCTCCATTGTTTTTGTACTATCAATTTATAATGAATAGAGAAGAATATCCTTATTTCTTACTCTGTGTCCCTCTCCATCTTCTGTATAATCTCTGTTGTATTCAAATTTGGTAGCAGTCATGTTTTTCTGTGCCTCTTAAAATCATGTAATTGTGGCTCAGATCCTCTACAGCTCATAGTAAAGTCCCGCACATCTATACTGTCATTTAAACAAATATGAATTTATAGACTGTAATGCAGGTTGGGAAGAAATTTCAGCCAATAATGCAGACCTTGTGGGAAAAATCCATTTCAAACAGTTATTTCTGGAAAGCAGGATTTACACTTTAACTTTTTTCTATTGCCCTAAAATAGTAAATGGAAAACATTTGAAAGTAGTGATATTTGTAATTTGACTGTTTCATTGCTGTTTTTAGTTTGGAGGAAAACACTGTAAATAAGGGGGCCTCTGTGAAGTACAGTGACAGTCACAGTCCTTCACTGCATGTCATTTTTATCTTGGCATTTTGTTCTAGATTTCCTCTCAGTGACATGATACTACATAAGCAGGAAGTTAACAAAATCTGAAGATCATATGCTTATGGAAGGAGAGGAATGGCAGTGATAGTGAAAGATTAAGGAGAAACATAATCTAATAAATTGAGTAAAATCTTGTGATGAACGTGACATGTCATAAACTAAGAAATAAAATTTACTTAACTTCAGTAAACTTCATGTACCTAACTGCACCTGAAATTCAAATAAATAAGTAAATATGTACCGTGACGTGGGTGAAGATAACACTGAAACAAAAACAGGGAGGACTGACAATACCGATGTGTAAGACATCCTGGCATCATCATGGCACAGTTGTCTGATATTCCAACCCTCCTGCTAAAAATAGATCTAATTGAAATGTGGGCATTTGCTTACTCAGTGTGTTTATTTTATTCGTGGTTTATATAATTTTTAAAAAATATGTTACTCAATTTAAAATCGGGTTTCAACTACCAAAAACTTTCAATAAGAGGTTTTAAACACTTGATGCTATTTAAAATATTAAGGTTCAAAAGTTAAAGACATAACATGTATCTTTTTTAAAAACATATTTTTGGTAATTTAACAGAGATCCATAAATCAGCACGTCTAATTTTACATATTATATTTTTAGTTCTAAATTGATTTTGAAATTCCAAGATTGATAAATTCTGGAACAGATTATCCATCAAACAATGAACATGGTTTTTGAGAATGACCAGAGTAAAAGAAAAACACCATTATTAATAGTAATAAATGCAGTGGAAACAAAAAAAAGGAAGGAAAGAAGGAGGGGGAAGAGAGGAAAACAGGACAAAAGGAGGGAAGAAAGAAAGGAAGGAGAGAAAAAAGTCATACAAACATAACCAAAAACTTTACTCCTATGGTAAGGCAAAATAGGAAACTTTACTTTTAAATCCTGAAAAAAGATGACACATCTGGATTATAATTGTAAGAACATCTACAGCTGAATCATATAGCAATTGACCTGCATTTGAGGAAACCTAGGTATCTAAAGGCCAAAATGTATATTCCATGTTTCTATCTAATTGGACTAAATATATGTGAAGTATTAACAAGCAATAATAATTATCCTGTTGCATGTCTACCATGGGCTTACCACGACTTTAAATGTTTACATATTTTTTGTATGAGGATGGAATTATCACTACCATTATTTTTACAAAAAGGAAAGCACTGCAAGGATGTGAGGGCCATCTGGCTGCGACATCTGTCACCCCATTGATCGCCAGGGTTGATTCGGCTGATCTGGCTGGCTAGGCGGGTGTCCCCTTCCTCCCTCACTGCTCCATGTGCGTCCCTCCCGAAGCTGCGTGCTCGGTCGAAGAGGACGACCTTCCCGGATAGAGGAGGACCATTCTTCAGTCAAGGGTATATGAGTAGCTGCGCTCCCCTGCTAGAACCTCCAAACAAGCTCTCAAGGAAAGCACTGCAAAATTGTATAAATTCCCAAAGTTCTCACTGATAGGAATTTTTGAGGACTGTTAGAGGCTGGTTTCAAATTGAGTCATCTAATGCCAGACCTTGCACTCTTTACTGTTGTAATACTGTTGTGGAAATTATGTTCCTTTTAGCTTCATAGAACTCCTTTGGCAGCTTTAACTAGAATATATCATTACAGCAGGCATACAAACGTGAAAATGTTACATCTCTACTCCCTAGTGACCTGACAACTTAAAATTTGGTATAATTCAAGTGTAATTACTTGGATTTTTTTCCTAAATGATACTTATTCTAAAACTTAATGTGTTGAAAATAACATGACAGACCAAAGTTCTCCAAATACACTTGAATATAATGTGTGGAAGATATTTAACCCTCCTCAAATCATGATAGCTTTTATGTGTGACTATTATCTATTTGTTTCAAATAGAGTATCCAGAACAGGAGATAATCAAAACATAGTAATTGCTGAATGACTGGATTTGAGAATTTCCATCGGCGAAAGTTGAATTCTAGGTTCATACACAGTTTTAGCTACCCTCAAAATACACTAATAATACATGAATCTAAGAGAATATTTTCTCATGATTCTTTCATTCTGTATTTTGTCTCTAACAACAGAGACAAGGTACACATTATGGAAGAGGTTGGCAGTGACCCTGAGGGTCATCAGAAGAGACTAGATATGTAACTACAAAACTTACATGTTCCTTCAAATATAGGATGTAAATCCCTTCATCCTAATTTGGGTCTTCCATTTCCTTTTCATATATTAATTTCTCTTCTCTGAGACTTCAGGATTCCTTATAGTCAAAATTCCAGGCTTGTTTGGTTTCTGTTTATTTTATCTTCTTTGAGGGAAATAGCAAGAAGACAAACAGTCAGTTTATGAATATTTGAGCAAACCAAATTTCACTCTTTGAAACAGGACCAGAGGGTCATATTTGTTATAATGGTGAGAAAAAAAAAGTTGATTAGTTGATAATTTTGAAGTATTAAATACCATTGCTTTGTGAAATAATCTCATCTAAAAATTTGTGGAAGGGTTGCAAACAAATGGCAATGTGGGAGTACCCAGTTTCCCTGTCCCCCAACAAAGATCAACTGTCCACAGACAGAATCAATTCTGGGAGACCTTTGGAGTCTGCTTAGGAAATTTTAGGGATGCAATGGGAAAAAACTGAAATAATCACACAGAAGAGAAGGAAGACAACTTCATTTTGCCTGCAGCATCCTATCCCTCAAGCCAGGACTACTGGCTGCCAAGAAGGAACTTCCCAGATGGAAAGAGTTCCTTTTTGCCAGGAAAGGAAAAGCAGGGTGAGCAAGCACCTTCTCCAGCCTCTTGGGGCACTGCATGACGATCTTGCTTTTGTTTCACCCTACCCAGACTAGCAAAGCTAAGATGTATAGAGCTAGGAACAAGGAAGAAAATCAGAGGCTGTTATTAGCAGACACACAGCAGGAGCCATTACAGTTCACAGAGACCTGGATTAAAGCCTTAAAACATAAGAACTAAAACCATAAAACTCCTAGAAAAAAAAATAGAAAAAGCTCCTTGACAGTTCCCAAATATGACACCAAAAGCACAAGCAACAAATGCAAAAATAAACAAGTGGGACTACATGAAACTAAAAACCTCTGCACAGCAAAAGAAACCAACAAAATGAAAAAATGTATGGAATTGGAGAAAATATTTGTGTATCATATATCTGATAAACGGTCAATATCCAAAATATATAAAAAACGCATATAGCTCCATAGCAAAACAAAACAAAACAAGCAAGCAACAACAAAAAAAGATTTTTTAAATGGGGAGAGGAACTGAATAGACATTTTCCCAAACAGCTGCATGAAAAAATGCTTGACATCACCAATCAGGGAAGTGCAAATCAAAACCACAAGGAGATATTACTTCACACGTATTAGAGTGGCTATCATCAAAAAGACAAGCAATAACAAGTGTTGTCAAGGGTGTGGAGAAACGGGAATGCCTATGTACTGTTGGTGGGAATGTAAATTGGTGGACCTGCTATGGAAAACAGTATGGAGATTCCTAAAAAAAAAAAATTAAAACTAGAACTACCATATGATCCAGCCATCCCACTTCTGGGTATATATCCAAAGGAAATGAAAGCAAGATATTGAAGAGATATCTGTGCCCCTGTGTTCATTACAGTATCATTCACAATAGCCAAGATATAGAAACAACCTAAGTGCCCATCAGTGATGAATGGATAAAGAAGATATACATATATAATATAGAATATTGTTTGGTTTTGAGAAATCCTGTATTTTGCAACAAATTGGATGAAACTTGAGGCATTATAAGTGAGGTAAGTCAGACGGAGAAAGATAAGTATTGTATGATTTCATTTCTATGTGGAATCTAAAAAGCTAAACTTAGAGAAACAAAGTAGAAAAGTGGTTATCAGGGGCTGAGTGAGGGGGAAAGAGGGAGATATTGGTCAAAGGGTACCAACCTTCCAGTTATAAGATTAACAAGTTCTGAGATTCTAATGTGCAGTATGGTGATTATAGCTAATAATACTGTACTATATACTTGAAAGTTGCTAAGAGAGTAGATCTTAATTGTTCTCACCACCCACACACAGAGACGGTAACTATGTAAAGGGTTAGGAGTGTTAGTTAATGCTTTGGTGGCAGTCATTTTGCAATATATAAATGTATCAAATGAATACATTGTACACCTTAACTACAGAATGTTGTATATCAATTATATCACAACAAAGCTGGAAAAATAATGGATACAGATAAATAAATGTTATTGGAAGACTTTAGGGAGTATTTTGCAATCATCAATCAATTTGTTATGCCATCATATTATTTTCTTGAAAATAGGAGAATGACTCAGCAATGTATTGCCTTTTTAAGGGTATAACTAAAACCTTGTTGCTTTATCTTGTGGTCCAGTTCATTATTAGAAAAATAATAACTACAAAGCACAGTCGAATCTGTGTTTAAACATGAAACATTCTCTCACGTGATGCTGTCAATTGAATATAGACCAATCAACTTTCTTCAAGTGTGAGAGGTCTCTGTTGGAACATATTCTACTTTTGTCACTGTGTTTAAGTTAGATGTCTCAATGATGTAGGCAGATGTTTTCACTGAAATGTCATCAAGATGGCTGCTAAAAATCTTACATTTCTTCTTTATGCTAAATTCAACTCTAGAGAAAATTATAATTTCCTGCCTACTTTCAGGCAATAAGACTTAGAAACTACCTTGGGTCAATAAGCATCCAAAATAGAGCTACAATTTAAGGGAACATTTTAAGGGAATGCCATCTCAGCTTCTAAGGAAAAAGTTATGAGTGAAAACATATAAATACTTGAGAGTTGTTATTAGTCTGGAATAGAAGGTCCTGTGTCAGAGTCACCTTTACCTTCCACCCATAACTTGCTGCCAGAACTGGAAACTAGTTTTCCCAGATTCCTTTTCAGTGTATGGTGTTGGGTTAGGGTTTGTCAATACGGAGAGTTTAGGTGAAATTTAGAAGCCATTGCTACAGGGAGCCAAGACACTACAGCCAAGGCATCCTCCAGAAATGGCCCTCTTTGTGATGGTGGCAGCTTCTTAGCCTTCTCCCCAAGCTCCGCCTTCTTTACCTGCTCCAGTTTAAAGACCAGTCTAGACCTTTCTCCAATATGTCCTCCTACATTTGTTTAAGCTCACATTCCTCTATTAAACTCTTCCCCCCAAAATTGTAGTGGCTCTATTTCCTCGAGTATATCAAAATTAATAAAATTTTTTATACCAATAGTACTTCTGTGAGGATCAACTTAAGGTTGGGAATCCGGAATGGATTCTCTGATCAATGAGATTTAAAGGTATTAAGGATCCCATTGCCAGTGGTAATTAGCACACAAGGAAGGTCAGTATTTTAAAAAACACTTGAGATATCAGAAGGTCTTTGGAGTCCAAGGCTTAAGGAGGCAGGAATGCTGGAGTGGATTTTGTATGTCTCCTGTTTTCTTACCCTCAAACTAGATCACCTAAGAGGATCCAGAGAACAATCCCTTCAGCACAGCTTTGAGAGATATATTATGAGTACTATCCCACCCAGGACTGCCATAACAAATTACCACAAATGTGGTGGTTTAAAACAACAGAAATTTATTCTTTCACAGTTCTGGGGCTAGAAATCTAAAATCAAACTGTTGACAGGGCCATGTTCGCTCTGAAAGGACTAGGGAAGAATCCTTCCTTGTCTCTTCTAGTTTCTGATAATTACCTGGTAGCCCCTCAAGGTACCTGGTAGCCCTTGTGCTTCCTCCAGGACTTGTGAGTAATAAACTTCTCTATTTCAATTTCTTTTGTAGTCTGTTATTAACCTATGACTTAACCATCCAGCACCTTGTGCTCCACTTAACCAGTGTTAATTTAACAATCATAACAACTTGTTAGGAAGATTTTCATACCAGTAAATGTTTTCCCGTTTCTTATCTCCTTTTATCATGCAGCATAGAGTATGCAATAAATATTTGATGACATGAATTCTAGAACTTTTATATTGTGAAAATAACTTGCTACATTCTATACAAAGTTTATCATATCTTCAATACATTATTTAAGGGATTTTTAAAAAAATCTTTTCATATTTTACTGCACCAATATATGATATACCATGGACAAATCATGTCCACTAAAACAGGCACTAGTAAAGTATAATGTAAGGTGTCAAATTTAGTCATCCGCCTATTTCTTTATAAACAAAGTTTGTTGGAGCACAACCACACCCATTCTTTTATATTTCGCTTATGGCTGCTTTCACATTATAATGGCAAATTTGAATAGCTGCAACAAAGAATATGGCCCACAAATCTGAAAACATTTAATTATTTGGCTCTTTACAGAAAAAAATGCCCTACTCCTGCATTAAAATATAATTGGGTATAATAAAACATCTCATTATACATGGTCTGCATATATGTGCTAGTATTTCACAATTATTAAAATCAAAACATGGCTTCATTATAGCTTAATTTTTTCATTTTCAAGAGATTGTAAATTTGCCTTTGGAATTGATTTGTCATTGTCCCACAATCTTCATCTAATTACTATAGTTCAGACAGTAGTTGTAGATAAATGTTTGTTGAATACTTATTCAGTTCGTTCATTTAATCAGAAATTTGTCAGCTGTAATGTTGTAAGTAAATGTTTGCTGAATACTTATTCAGTTCATTCATTTAATCAGAAATTTGTCAGCTCTAATATATGGTTGAAATGTTAGTATTAATTATATACTGAAGTGTTAATTATAGTTCTGAAACTGTACCATTAACACTAGCATAAGCGTATTAATTGCAAATATTCTTGATGAATCTGTTGACAAAAATGTGAGGATAGAAGCTTTCAAGTCAAGAAGAGGCTTGTTGATGCTAGTAAAATAAAATCAAAGATATTAGCTTGCTTATGACCAGGGGTTTGAGGCTGAGATCTATCGGGAAAGTGGAAGAAAGCACATATTCAGGCACCTGGGATCTTTCCTTGAAAACAAACCATCACATAGGCAAGATATCCAAGGGACATAACTGACAAGAATTCAGGTGACATACTACAAATGAGAAAGGTTTTCAGTAGAAAAACTGATGAAGTTAAAAGCTCTAGATAAATAGAGAGGAAAATAGAGGCAAGCATGGGTTGACCCTGATTGTGCCGTGTTTCCAGCCTAGAACAAACAGGCTGAAAACATTAGAGTGACTTGCCTTATCTGTTTTTTTAATGTGTTTTTAATGCAGACTTATTGATTCTAAGTCTTTGGAAGTGGGATTTGGGATTTGTAATTTTAGAGACAACAGTCATTTTGATAATCATGTGGTTTTAAGAATCACTGAACTAAGGTAGGAATGAGTTAAAATTCTACCACAAATATTTGGAGTTTGGTATCAAGCCTCTCTTGTCCTAAGTCTGATGTTCTCATGGTGATTTTAATTCTGACAACTCTTCTCTCATGGTTTCCTTGGTTTGAATTCTTGTCTTAGTAATCTGTTTGATGTTTGGTCCATTTGTGAATCCTTGTTTTGCTTTTGTCTTTTATCTTTTCTCCTCATAAACTTTCTAATTTCTAGATGCCAGTATGGCAGTGGGGCCATGTTTGGCTGCAAATAAACTCTGACAAAAGTTGCTGGCATGGGTTCTGAGTAACTTCTGTCCTTGAGTTTCCCTGTCATTAACCTACTCCTTTCTGCTATTTATTCTTGTTTGCCCTGCCCTTTAGGTTATGTTTTGTAGAAATGGCTCATGCAACCAAGAATCTCCACAAATAAGTCTGAGTTCCTCACAGAGATTATATATAATCTCTTCTGACAACTGCCAAGCCCCCACTTTCCTCCCTTTTTCCTGTAACAGTTGACCCAAAACTTGTTAGAATTCTACTTGGAATTCTAATTTCAGTTGAAAAAATATTGATTATTCAAATGCCACCAATTAATGTCATTTCTAAGTGTGTCATATATTTTGATAGAAGCATAAACATTAAAGTAATGAGAGAATAATTATTTTTGTCTGCCAAGGGAAAGTTCACAGAGAAAGTGACATTTGATCTGGTTCTTAAAGGAGATACAATAACAATATCACAAGTTTGAGGATGGATTTTTTAAATAGCATGGTAGAAAGACCAAGATAAAGTAAATGAAGAAGTCACAGAAGTTCATGGCACATTTATGAACATCAACAAATAAGATAAAATGGTAAGGTAAAAGAGGAAAAGAGTAGATTACAACCAGAATAAAATCCATACAAATAAATTTTAAATGTTCAAAGCACAATAGATAGCTACCAACATGTACTGATTTAGAAAATGACATCATATTTTCATTTTGGAAGGTGACTAGAAAATGAAAGATAATTTTTTTTTTGTATTTGTACTAAACTTATTTTATTTATTCATTTTATTAACATATAATGTATTATTTGTTTCAGGGGTACAGGTCTGTGATTCATCAGTCTTACACAATTCACAGCACTCACCATAGCACATACCCTCCCCAGTGTCCATCACCCAGCCACCTCATCCCTCCCACCCCCTCCACTCCAGGAACCCTCAGTTTGTTTCCTGAGATTAAGAGTCTCTTATGGTTTGTCTCCTTCTCTGGTTTCATCTTGTTTCATTTTTCCCTCCCTTCCCCTATGATCCTGTGTCTTGTTTCTCAAATTCCTCATATCAGTGAGATCATATAATTGTCTTTCTCTGATTGACTTCTAGTTCCATCCATGTTGTTGCAAGTGGCAAGATTTCATTTTTTTGATGGCTGAGTAATATTCCATTACATATATATACCACATATTTATCCATTCATCTTTTGATGGACATCTAGGCTCTTTCCATAGTTTGGCTATTGTGAACATTGCTGCTAGAAACATTGGGGTGCCTGTGCCCCTTCGGATCACTACATTTGTATCTTTGGGGAAATACCCAGCAGTGCAATTGCTTGTAGGGTAGCTCTATTTTCAACTTTTTGAGGAACCTCCATACTGTTTTCCAGAGTGGCTACACCAGCTTGCATTCCCACCAAAAGTGTAAGAGGGCTCCCTTTTCTCTGCATCCTCACCAACATCTGTCATTTCCTGACTTGTTAGTTTTAGCCATTCTGACTGGTATGAGGTCGTATCTCATTGAGGTTTTGATTTGTATTTCCCTGATGCCGAGAGATGTTGAACAATTTTTCATGTGTCTGTTGGCCATTTGGATGTTTTCTTTGCAGAAATGTCAGTTCATGTCTTCTGCCATTTCTTGATTGGATTATTTGTTCTTTGGGTGTTGAGTTTGATAAGTTCTTTATAGATACTAGCCCTTTTTCTGATATGTCATTTGCAAATATCTTCTCCCATTCTAGAGGTTGTCTTTTGGTTTTGTTGATTGTTTCCTTTGCTGTGCAAAAGCTTTTTATCTTGATGAAGTCCCAATAGTTCATTTTTGCCCTTGCTTCTCTTGCCTTTGGAGATGTGTCTAGCAAGAAGTTGCTGCGGCTGAGGTCGAAGAGGTTAATGCCTGTGTTCTCCTCAAGGATTTTGATGGATTCCTGTCTCACATTTAGGTCTTTCATCCATTTTGAGTCTATTTTTGTGTGTGGTGTAAGGAAATGGTCCAGTTTCATTCTTCTGCATGTGGCTGTCCAATTTGCCCAACACCATTTTTTGAAAAGACTGTCTTTTTTCCAGTGGATAGTCTTTCCTGCTTTGTCGAAGATTAGTCAACCATAGAGTTGAGGGTCCATTTTTGGGCTCTCTATTCTGTTCCACTGATCTATGTGTCTGTTTTTGTGCCAGTACCGTACTGTCTTGATGATGACAGCTTTGTAATAGAGCTTGAGGTCTGGAATTGTGATGCCACCAGCTTTGCTTTGCTTTTTCAACATTCCTCTGGCTATTTGGGGTCTTTCCTGGTTCCATACAAAATTTAGGATTATTTGTTCCATTTCTTTGAAAAAGTTGATGGTATTTTGATAGGGATTGCGTTAAATGTGTAGATTGCTCTAGGTAGCGTAGACATTTTCACAATATTTGTTCTTCTAATCCATGAGCATGGAACGTTTTTCCATTTCTTTGTGCCTTCCTCAATTTCTTTCATGAGTATTCTATAGTCTTCTGAGTACAGATTCTTTGCCTCTTTGGTTAGATTTATTCCTAGGTACCTTATGGTTTTGGGTGCAATTGTAAACGGGATCGACTTCTTAATTTCTCTTTCTTCTGTCTCATTGTTAGTGTAAAAAAATGCAACTGATTTCAGTGCATTGATTTTATATCCTGCCACATTGCTGAATTCCTGTATCAGTTCTAGCAATTTTGGGGTGGAGACTTTTGGGTTTTCCACATAGAGTATCAGGTCATCTACAAAGAGTGAGAGTTTGACTTCTTCTTTGCTGATTCGGAGGCCTTTTATTTCTTTCCGTTGTCTGATTCCTGAGGCTAGGACTTCTAGTACTGTGTTGAACAGCAGTGGTGATAGTGGACATCCCTGCCATGTCCCTGACCTTGGGTGAAAAGCTCTCAGCTTTTCCCCATTGAGAATGATATTTGCTGTGGGCTTTTCATAGATGGCTTTTATGATATTGAGGTATGTTCCCTCTATCCCTACACTGTGAAGAGTTTTAACCAAGAAAGGATGCTGTACTTTGTCAAATGCTTTTTTCTGCATCTATTGAGAGGATCATATGGTTCTTGTCCTTCTTTTATTTATGTAGTGTATCATATTGATTGATGTGCTGATGTTGAACCAACCTTGCAGCCCAGGAATAAATCCCACTTGGTCATGGTGAATAATCCTTTTAATATACTGTTGGATTTGCTTGTGTTTTAATCATGAACTATGTTGGAATTTGAAAGTGAATTCAAAAGTCAATATTTTTTTAATACCAAACAATTACAGGAGCAGTTAGTGGAAGGAGGAAAATTCAGAAAATTGGGGGAGGAAAGAGTTCTTGTTTTTCCATGGATTTTGAACTTTAAAAATTTTGAAGTTCTCTTATGTTTTTTTGTGCTACAGTTGTTTTTCTGTACTATGCTCTTTCTCCTCATCCTTTTGTTCACTAGTTTTCTTGTTTCTAAGTTCTACTTTTTAAAAGTAGTATTTGAGTTAAACTTGTCATCCTAGAAAATAGGAAGCCTTATGTACTATCATTTTTTTCCCAACTCTTTCCCAGAGCAATTTACTAAACCTATCAAGGTCTTGGGTTGTGCTTCTTTGAGGTTTTTTTTTGTGTGTGTGTGTTTTACATATAAATATAGATAGATATCATAAATATTTTATATATGAATGCTTATATATTTATATTAAATGTAAATATAATAAATATTTTACTTCGGGGCACTTTGTCAAATGCTTTTTTCTGCATCTATTGAGAGGATCATATGGTTCTTGTCCTTTCTTTTATTTATGTAGTGTATCATAGTGATTGATTTGTGGATGTTGTACCAACCTTGCAGCCCAGGAATAAATCCCACTTGGTCGTGGTGAATAATCCTTTTAATGTACTGTTGGATCCTATTGGCTAGTATTTTGGTGAGAATTTTTGCATCCATGTTCATCAGGGATATTGGTCTGTAATTCTCCTTTTTGATGGGGTCTGTGTCTGGTTTTGGGATCAAGGTAATGCTGGCCTCATAAAATGAGTTTGGAAGTTTTCCTTCCATATCTATTTTTTGGAACAGTTTCAGAAGAATACGTATTAATTCTTCTTGAAATGTTTGGTAGAATTCCCATGGGAAGCCATCTGGCCCTGGGATCTTGTTTTTTGGGAGATTTTTGATGACCGCTTCAATTTCCTTGCTGGTTATGGGTCTGTTCAGGTTTTCTACTTCTTCCTGGTTCAGTTTTGGTAGTTGATACATCTCTAGGAATGCATCCATTTCTTTCAGTTGTCTAATTTGTTGGCATATAGTTACTCATAATATGTTCTTATAATTGTATTTCTTTGGTGTTGGTTGTGATCTCCTCTTTCATTCATGATTTTATTTATTTGGGTCCTTACTCTTTTCTTTTTGATAAGTCTGGCCAGGGGTATCAATCTTACTAATTCTTTCAAAGAACCAGCTCCTGGTTTCGTTGATCTGTTCTACTGTTCTTTTGGTTTCTATTTCGTTGATTTCTGCTCTGATTTTTATTATTT
>NC_138380.1:23266769-23303795 GCF_054177405.1 Leptonychotes weddellii
TCCAGTGTGTCATTTAAAGCCTTTATTTCCTTGTTAATCTTTTGCTTAGATGATCTGTCCATTTCAGTGAGGGGGGTGTTAAAGTCCCCCACTATTATTGTACTGTTGTCGATGTGTTTCTTTGCTTTTGTTATTAATTGCCTTATATAATTGGCTGCTCCCATGTTAGCGGCATAGTTATTTACAATTGTTAGATCTTCTTGTTGGATAGACCCTTTAAGTGTGATGTAATGTCCTTCCTCATCTCTTATTATAGTCTTTGGTTTAAAATCTAATTTGTCTGATATAAGAATTGCCACCCCAGCTTTCTTTTGGTGTCCATTAGCATGGTAAATGGTTTTCCACCCTCTTACTTTAAATCTGGAGGTGTCTTTGGGTCTAAAATGAGTCTCTTGCAGACAGCATATCGATGGATCTTATTTTTTTATCCAATCTGGTACCCTGTGTCTTTTGATTGGGGCATTTAGCCCATGTACATTGAGGGTAACTATTGAAAGATAGGAAATTTAGTGCCATTGTATTGCCTGTAAGGTGACTGTTACTGTATATTGTCTCTGTTCCTTTCTGATCTATGTTACTTTTAGGCTCTCTCTTTGCTTAGAGGACCCCTTTCAATTATTTCTTGTAGGGCTGATTTGGTGTTCACAAATTCTTTTATTTTGTTTGTCCTGGAAGCTTTTTATCTCTCCTTCTTTTTTCAGTGAGCACAAAATCAGAACTTGTAGAAGTTCTGAGAAAGAATACTTTCTTGGCTGCATATTTTTCTTGTTTAGTGCTCTGAATATATCATGCCAATCCATTCTGGCCTGCCAGGTCTCTGTGGATAGGTCTGTTGCCAATCTAATGTTTCTACCATTGTAAGTTACTGTTGTAGGTTTCTACTGTTGGATAGGTCTGCTGCCAATCTAATGTTTCTACCTAACTGCTTTCAGGATTTTCTCTTTGTCTCTGAGACTTGTAAGTTTTACTATTAGATGTCAGGGTGTTGACCTATTTTTATTGATTTTGAGGGGGGTTCTCTGTGCCTCCTGGATTTTGATGCCTGTTTCCTTCCCCAAATTAGGAAGTTCTCCACTATAATTTGCTCCAATATACCTTCTGCCCCTCTCTCTCTTTCTTCTTTTTCTTGGATCCCAATTATTCTAATATTGTTTTGTCTTTGGTATCACTTATCTCTCTAATTCTCCCCTCATGATCCAGTAGTTGTTTATCTCTCTTTTTCTCAGCTTCTTTATTTTCCATCATTTGGTCTTCTATATCACTAATTCTCTCTTCTGCCTCACTTATTCTAGCAGGTGGAGCCTCCATTTTTTATTGCATCTCATTAATAGCTTTTTTGATTTCTACTTGGTTAGATTTTAGTTCTTTTATTTCTCCAGAAATGGATTCTCTAGTATCTTCTGTGCTTTTTTCAAGCCCAGCTATTATCTTTATAATCGTCATTCTGAACTCTGGTCCCAACATCTTATTAATGTCCGTACTGATTAGGTCCCTGGCAGTTGGTACTGTCTCTTGTTCTTTTTTTTTTGAGGTGAGTTTTTCCATTTTGTCATTTTGTCCCAAGAAGAATAGATGAATGAGAGAACAAAATGCTAAAAGGTTAACAATGACCCCCCCCCCCAGAAAAATATACACTAAAAATCAGAAGAGACCTGAAATTGGGGGGGGAGGGAGAAAGGGGAAAAAAAAAGAATATGATCATCCTGGTGAAAATAACAGAGCCACACACTAGATTTTGGGTGTATTTTGGTCTGTCAGAAGAAACTGCCTCCCAAAATTTTAAGGAAAGAAAAACTTATATGTATACGAAAATAAGGGTAAATACAATGAAGGGATGGAATATGACTCTAAAGATGAAAATTAAAAAAGATTTTTAAAAAGGAATTGATAAGTTGGTTGAAAAAAGAGAAAAAATTAAAAAAAAAAAAAAAAAAGAAGAGCATGTGATCAGGCAGGAGACTAGAACAAAGCCATACACTAGATTTAGGATATATTTTGGTCTGTTAGAAGAAACTCTATCCCAAAATTTTAAAGAAAGAAAAACTTATATATATACAAAAAATAAGGTTAAATACAATGAAGATATAGAATATGACTGTAAAAATGAAAAATTAAAAAAGATTTTTAAAAAAGAATTGATAAGATGTTGGTTGAAAAAGGAAAGAAGAAAAATTCCAAAAAAAATAGTAAAAGAAAAAAAATAAAGAAAATTTAAAAAATTAACTTAACACTATCCAAGTGTTTCTCTCTCTGACACATGACCCCGTTTGGAGTTTCCAAACCCAGCAGATTTCTGTGATGCGCTCCCGCACTGCTCCTCCTGGGGGAGGAACGGGAGTCTCCCTGGATCTGCCACTTGTTGGGTCCCAGCTCAAAGAATAGTGGCCTGACTGTGCCACAGATCACGGTTTATGGCAACCCAAGCTGAGAGCCCCTCCTCGGCTCCGTCTTTGCAGCCGGCTTTCCCGCTCCAATACTTGGGAGCTCTGCCACACTTGGGGACCCCCGGTCTTTCTGTGATCCCGAGGGTTCTGAGACCACACTGTCCCAGTGAGGGTTCCACGCCCCACTTAGCCACTGTAGCGACATCCCTCAGTGGAGCAGACTTCTACAAGTTCTGATTCTGTGCTCTGCTCCTCTATCACTTGCCTGTAGCTGGCTGAGGGAGGCTCCCTCCTGCTGCAGTCTATCTTCCCGAATATCACCTCGGATTCATTTCTCCATGTGTCCTACCTTCCAGGAAGTGGTCACTTTTCTGTTCATAAAATTGCTGCTCTTCTTTTCTTCAATCTCCTGTTGAGTTTTGGATGTTCTGAATGGTTTAATAACTATCTAGTTGAATTCCTGGGACCAGACAAAATTTAGGTCTCCTACTCCTCTGCCATCTTGCTCCTCCCCCTGAAAGATAATTTTTAATATATTATACTTTAAGTACTCCTCACCTCTTCATCCTGGCTTATTCTGTTTTTGTTTACTTAGTATTAACCCCTGCCCCTTCACTCAACCTAGGTAATGACTTAAAGCTCTTTAATTTACTGATCTCACACTAGCATTCCAAAATTTTCTTGTTGATTTTTCATTATAACAGCATTATGCTCAGAAATAGTTTAAGAGGGGCGCCTGGGTGGCTCAGTCGTTAAGCGTCTGCCTTCAGCTCAGATCATGATCCCAGGGTCCTGGGATCAAGCCCCACATCGGGCTCCCTGCTCAGCGGGAAGCCTGCTTCTCCCTCTCCCACTCCCCCTGCTTGTGTTTCCTCTCTCACTGTGTATCTCTCTGTCAAATAAATAAATAAAATCTTTAAAAAAAAAAAAGTTTAGAGCTATATATCTGAAATTTTGTTATCATAATTATTCTAATGTGTTTTCTTCATCTATCTATTCTTATTCTTTTGCTGATTCTTTCATGATCACTACATGTCTTGATTTGAGGTCACTCAATGAGGGGCAGATACTTGCTCAAGAATAATCTTGGAAGGGGATAAAAGAGTGTAGTAAATGTGAAGAATTTGGCCATTACCCAAAGTGGTATTTTGTAATGTATTCACCAGCAATTCGTTACCTTCTTTCCTCAATTCAGGAGGTGTATTTCCCTTCGTTCATTCATTCATTCATTTATAATTTGTTTATTTCAGAGAGAGAGCACAAATGGGAGGGGCAGAGGGAGAGAAAGAATCCCACTGGACTCCATGCTGAGCATGGAGCCCATCATGGGGCTCGATCACAGGACCACAAGATCATGGCCTGAGCTGAAACCAAGAATTAGATGCCCAACTGACAGTGCCACCCAGGCACCCCTCATATTGCTGTCCCTTGTCGCAAACTTCTGACTTAGAGTTATCTCTTTCAGCTGATTCTGATCAGTGGCAGAGCTTCCTCCCCTTCTGTAATTCTAAAAATTGTTCTTTCCCAAAGTACAAAGGGAAGATGAGGGCGGAGATTGGAGTTATGCTGTCACAAACCAGGAACTAGCAGAACCTGGAAGAGGCCAGGAAGGATCTTTTCCTAGAGGATTTGGGGGGAGTATGGCCCTGCCAGCACCTTGCTTTAGGACTTCTAGGCTTAAGAACTATATGAGAATATGTTTCTGCTGTTTTAAACCACCCACTCTGTGGTATCTTGTTATGACAGTCTTAGGAAACTAATAGACTCTCTATCTGTTATTTTTCTCCTGAAAAATATTATTTATCCTGGATACAGATGAAGTTTCATTTCTTCATTAGAGAATTTTCTGAGTCTACCAATGCATGGAACTGAATTTCTCTAGCCCTGTACTTTCTGCGTCTTTTTAAACACTCTTTGGTCAAACTAATTACTTTGTAATATTTTTAGATATTTGTATGTTGGCCACTATTCTGAACTCCAATTCTTTTGTGGGTTAGATAATGTTATAAGACCCAGATATTTTTCATCCAACTTTGATTAATATTAGAGTTGATAACTGAGGCCACAAATGTTAAGCTAATATTTGGTGATAAAACTTTAATGATACTATTTAAGAGGCTGTTCACATAAGTGCTTTTGATCATGCAGAGCAATAGATTATCCATTACTTTCATTTATAAAGAAAGGTAATGAAGCCTATCAAATATTTACATGGCAGTTATCATGAAAATTAAGTGAAATCTATACCTATTCTGTATCTTTCTTCTTAAGAATTTTTTTTTCTAAAAAGGGAGAAAGATCTTTTGCATAGTATTAAAAAATGAATACTTCTAAGGTCAATAACTTGTAACCTTGAGATTTTGAATGTTTGTTTTAGGAAAGAACAACTTTCAGAATTACAGAAAGCTGTTCATTTGAAATGATGAGATTTGTTTGGCAAGAGGTTGATTTTCTCACTACTCCTATGAAAATAACTTGCTGATTCTGACCTCAATTATCTGGTTCTGATTAACTCAACTATTCCAAAGATGTGTTAGAGTTCTCCAGAGAAACAGAACCACTAGGCCATATAGAGATATATAGAAAGAGATTTATTATGAGGTGTTGGCTCACGCCATGATGGCAGCTGAGAAGTTCCACGAAACACCTAGAAATAATGTTTTACAGGTGGTCTGGTCATCCCTTAGCCCAGTCAAGCTGACACATAAAATTAAAGTTTACATAAGGACTATTAGTTTTTCTTAATGTTTTGTTTTTCAAGTAAAATAAATACGGCTAACAAATTCAACTTTAAAACACAGTAGTTAACAGTGATTTTTCATCATACCATAAAGTTTATAGAATAGTGTGCACCTGAGACATACTGGGTTTCTAGCAAATATATTCTGAATGAATGTACAAATGGCCATATGGATATAAGAAAAATAAAAGGCTAGTGAAAAGGAAAAACCATTCTTTTTTGGAAATGTAGAAATAGATTTAAACTGCTAAGCACTGATTTAACTTTTATTTAGGATTTATAATTCAAATCTATATCCTTCAGTGATTTTTGCTGCCATAATGTTGGCCCAACATTGGAGGCTGAAATTATATTTGAGTCTTCCAATAATCTAATAGAAGCTGTTAAACTCCAGAATATGAATGATGACAAATTCTTCTACTTTTAAAGCTTACTTCTCTATGATGAGTATTAATCCAGTCTCAAACTATGCAACTGAATTTGGTAGATGGAGAAAAATTCAGTCTAGAAAAAAATAAGGCATTCATCAAAATATCCACTCGGGACTCTTTTTGACTGTAAATGGCAGAACTCCAACTAGAACACACTTAGAGAGTGGAATTTATGGCTTATCTAACTAGACTTTAGGAATCACAAAGCATTAGCTATTCTCAGAAATGACTGAGAACAGGGATTTGAAAGGTGTTGCTCATTCTCTGCATCTTCATCTTGGAATTTTTTTCTCATCATTGAAACTTTTTATAGCTGACTAGCTAATGCTCCTTGGCATTGGCAGCTCTCAGGCTAATATACTTTCATTTTTACTATGCCAGGGTCATTGCACATCATACTTCAGTCCTCAGATTTAAAATATTGTAGAGGAATACACTAATTAGTCTGATTTTGCTCAAGTGTCCAAAAATACCATTAGAGTTCTTGGATTCGGTGATTGGTAATTCCCTCTACAACAACATGGTTGGTGTCAAGAGAGGAACAATCCCCCCAAATAAGAGAGTGCTATGCTATTCCTGGGTCAGCAATTGAGCAAATTCATCCATCTGAGACTATTAGCTAGAAACTTGTTTTCATTTAACAAAAAGAAAGCTCTTTTAGACTTTATACAATTCCTAGTAATGTAAAGTGACCAAAAAAATGAAAAGTTCTGCATGTCTGTGTGTGTGTGAGACAGAGAGAGAGAGAGAGAGAGAATTTTATGTTTCGCTGGTTCTGAAAAGAAGTATTTTTGTTTTGTTTTGTGTTTGTTGGTTTTTAGAAAATAGGTGTTAGAGATCTCCTGTAATAAAATAATACTTAAATATTTTAGGATGCCTAATTACTTCAAATGGACCTCCAAAAATGTGGGGAAAATCCTAGCACAGGAATGTAAGTGTTCATGTATGCTTCAATGTGTATTGACTCCTATGTGCCTAAGGAGGTCATCTACATCATGGTGTGTACAACTTTGGGACAAATATATACAGAACTATGAATGAGGAAGAGTTCACCTGCCTGGTTATCTAAGGCAATGGAATCAATCCTAATAATTAATTGTGTGACAGTTCTTACAGCCAGATATTCTCACATTTCAATTTTTACATAAGTAAATAGGCCATTCTGAATTACAACACAATATAATTTTTGTGGACAGACCACTAGCCACTGAAATAAAAAGTTTATTCCAGAATAAATGTAATATGCATATAAAATGGAATAGAAATGGAAATTGAATAAGATTTATAAGGAAATTCTATAAGCAGAGGCACTGTGATATTTCCTTAAAACCCTATCTATTCTACTACATTTAGCTTTTTTATTTTAGTAAAAAATAACATTAAATTTATCATTTTAAGCATTTTTTAAGTGTACAGTTCAGTAGTGATTTCAGTAGTGATAAGTATATTTACATTGTTGTGTAACAGATCTCTAGACTATATAGCTTTTGTCTAAAGTAAGGATTATAGCTCTGGAAAATTAGAATTGTGTTTTTCAGATTTGGAATGAGCATAAGAAAATTCAACACTTTTTTTCTAGGATATGATCCCAACTGTGATACTACTCTTGTGAATTTTTGGAACTCAACCCATTCCTCTGGATATTAGGTGCCCAGAACTGTAAAGGGATACACTCTGAGGAGGTTTAACCCTGAGTTTATAAGGTTAAGTGATAAGTAAAGGAGTAGAGAAGAGGGAGTGTTTTGGTTGATTAGAGAAGTTAATGAAGCAAAGTTCTTGATTTTTACAGTATATTCTGTCCCAAAGTGATGGGCAGTATGTAATGCTAATTCAGATCCTCTATTTTGAAAAGTACACCAGGTTTTTATAATGTAATGGATAAACTGATGTAAGTGAATTTTTATTTTCTCAAACAACCTTTTTTGGTTTGAGGTATCCTCATTGCCAACAGATTTAATTCGTATCAGAAGGGCAGCTTTAAATAGCTCCTCTCCAAAAACACAGAAGTTGGAGTTGCGTGTGTATTAAGACTTAAGATGTCTCTCAATGCAAAAGCAAACTTGTCACTAGAAACCACAGACAGATCATGGGTCAACAACTTTCATATCATTCATACTTCATGGGATCTTCCTTTACATAGGTTTGAAGGAGTCAGAAACATCTTCTCAAGTCAGGGAGTTTCTATCTTCTTTACCTGGTATCAATTAACTCAGAAAGAAAAAACAAAAATTTACCCTTTCTTGAGAAAAAGCAGAGAAGTCAGAAGCCAGACAATTTTTTTAAATATCATTTTTAAAAGATTTTACTTATTTATTTGAGAGAGAGAGAAAAAACGAGCATGGGGGAAGGGCAGAGGGAAAGGGAGAAGCAGACTCCCTGCTGAGCAGGGAGCCCAACATGGGGCTTAATCCCAGGACCTTGAGATCTTCATCCCAGGACCTTGAGATCACAACCTGAGCAGAAGGCAGATGCTTAACCGAGTGAGCCACCCAGGCACCCCTTAAATATCATTTCCATTGAGATAAATTTATACACAATAAAATTTGCCAATTTAAGTGTACAGTTTTCTGAGTGTTGACAAATGTATTTGGTCATGTAACCATCACTGCAGTCATGATTATTTCCATTGCGCCCAAGAGATCTGCCTCTTGTGCCCTTTGGCAGTCCTGCCACCTACTATATTTGGGCAACCACTCACTTGCTTTCTGTTACCAGTTTTGCCTCTTCTAGAATTTTATATGAAGGGAATCACTTCACTACATAGTCTTTGGCACCAGCTTTTCATGCAGCATAATGCCTTTGAGATTCATCCATATCATTGGTAGATGTTCCATTTTATTCTTGACTAGTATTATTTTGCATAGAAATACTCCAATTTGTTGATCCATTTAGCATTTATCAGTCAATAGACATTTGGCTTGTCTCCAGTTTTTGTTTCTGATGAAAGAAGCTATCATGGAAATCTCAATACAGGTCTTTATATGGGCATATCTTTCTATTTTTCAACTAATCTAAGAGTCACATGATGGGTCATATAGTATATGCACATATACCTTTACATGAAAATGCCAAACTTTTCAAAAGTGGCTGTATCATTTTGCATTCTTAGAAGCAGTGTATGAAACTTCAGTTGTTACATAATCAACAACACTTAGTATAATCAGCCATATTCATTTTAGCCATGATGGTATGTGTGTACTGTAATCCTCATTGTGATTTTAATTTGCGTTTTCCTAATGACTATTGTTATGTACTTATTTTCCATGCATATATCTTCTTTGGTAAAGTGTTCAAATGTTTTGCCCAATTTTTGTTGGAATGTATGTCTTATTAAAAAACTGAGTTGTAAAAAATTTTTACGTATCCTAAATTTTAGCGTACATATATTTTGCAAATACTTTGTCCTAGTCAATGATTCGCCTTTTAATTTTCTTAATACTGCCTTTTTTGGCACTTTTTGACATTTTAAAATTTTATTTTTGAATAATTTTACATTTACATAGCGTGGCAATGATCAAGTTCCCCAATACTCTATATTCAGCTTCCTCTAGTTTTAACATTTTACATAACCATGGTACATTTATAAAAACTATGAGAATAGCAGGGGCTCTTAACTGAGGATTGTTGAACAATCATCTTGAAGTAGTTAAGAAAATACTGAACACAACTTCCAGAGTTAATCATTCTCATTTATACACTTCCTTCAGTCCAAACATTTGACTTCTTCCTAAAAGCACACTTATTATTAGTTGGGCAGTCAACTCTATTTAGCAGGACAGGGAACTTGGATATACAGATGTGACCCTGCCCAGGAAGAACTCAGATTGATGAGGGGTGTGTGTGGCGGGGGAGGGTGTGCACGCATGCGCACACTCATGCATCAGCATACTTTATGACATCTGAGCTATATTCTAGGTGAACATCAAAACACTAGAGAACAAAATGTTTCAAAAATATGTTACTTTTACCTAATTCCAAAATAATAGCACAGTTTGCAAAACAAACAAACTAGGAGATTAGCACTGCTCTAACACTATTAACTAACCTACAGACTTTAGTCCTATTAGGAGATTAGCACTGCTCTAACACTATTAACTAAACTACAGACTTTAGTCCTATTTCACGGCTTTTCTACTTTCCTTTTTCTGTTCCAAGATCTAATTCGGGATACCACATGGAATTTAGTCATCATGCCTCCTTGGTCTTTCTCAGTCTGTGACAATTATCCAGTGTTTCCTTTTTCTTATGACTTAAACACTTTTGCAGAGTATTGATCAGGTGTTTTGTGCAGTGTCCCTCATTTGGAGTTTGTCTGATGTATTCTCCTGAATAGATTGAGGTTATGCATTATTGTGAATAATACCACCAAGGTGATGTGCTCTTCTCATACCAGGAGTACATGGTATCAACATGATTTATTACTGGTGATGTTAACCTTGATCAGTTGATTAAGGTGATGTGTACTAGGCCTCTCCACCACAAAGTTAATATTTTTTCCTTTTTAGTCTCTATTAATCAAAAGTGATTCACTAAGACAAGCCCAATGCAGGAGGTGAAGTGTTGAACTCCACCTCCTGGTGGGAGGATAACCAAAGAATTTGTGGACTTATGCTAAAACCTCCAAAGCAATTAATGACTATTTGGGAGAAGATACATTGAGGCTATGCAAAGATCATGTTTCTCCTTGGAGTTTTAGTCACTAATCAGAGAACTTATCTATGAATCTTGCCTGCAGCAATTATTACTGTGGCATCCCAATGATAATTATCTACTACCATTTATCTATTGTTATGACTTGGAATTATTCTGTAAAGAATGTTTGTTCCTTTTCCCCTACTTATTTATTTAGTCAATTGTTCATTTCTATCAGTATGAGCTCATAGACATTTATTGCATTATTTGATTTATAATCCAATTCTATCATTATTATTGTTATTATTATTAAATTGTTCCACATTTGGTCATTGGAAGCCCTTTCAGGTAGATACAGCATATTTTTGACCTGAGCCTATTTTTTTTTTTTTTTTTTTTACTTTTTAAAAGCAACAGTAATAAAGTATGTCATACATTACAACAATAGTAAAGTATTAGCTCAGCATTTTCTTCCTTTCTATATTCTACAGAATGCTCCAGGCTCATGTCATATTTTCCCTCCTTTAATCGTAGACTCAGCCATTTCTTCAGTGTTCCTGAGTTCTCTTACTGAAGAATGATATTTAGAATCTAAGATGTGGAAGCTGGGTGTACTGATTGCTACTGGAGTATCACTGCTTCTGGTCTTCTCAGTGAACAGATCTAGGTAACTGCACATATATATATGTACATGTCTTCCTTCATCTATCTATTAATCATCTATCTATCTGTTTCTATCTCTGTTTCTCTGTATCATCTCTATTTCTATCATTAGCTCTGTATAATAAAGATGAGGCCATACTGCTATCTCTGATTTTAATACAGTGCCACTGAGTTCATCTGAACTTTCACCCTTGCTAATCTGTAATTTTTCTCTGACAGCAAGGAATCTGTTTGTCATGATTTAGAATCCATTTTTTATGTGTTCAAGCCTAGAATACATGTAAATTATTTTAAGAATTGATAGCCTCCACCCTATGAGAAAAAAATAAACCAACTAGAGTACAGTTTTTAGATTTTTATGTACAATTCCTTGGGTTTTTAGTCTTATGGTATTCAATCAAAACGATATTTTCCAAAATCATTAGGCCAGCCACTTTATTCTCCACCCCTTTTAGTGAACTGACTTTCTTCTCATAATTAAATGTTTGTGTTTATATTCTTTGTCACTTGCATATTCTTTGTTCTCAATATTGCTTCATCTGATATAGCTATATTAGCTTATTTTAATTTTCTATCCTTTTAACCTATCTGTATCTTCATGTTTATTTTTTTTCCATATAGATAGCATAAGATTGGGTGTTCCATTACTATTAAATTTAACAATATGAGTCTTTTCATTGGAATATTTAGATCATTTATATCCATTTTGAGTATCAGCAAAACTGGGTTAAAATCTTCCATATGATATTTATTTTCTGTCACATCTTTAAAAAATATTTTTACCAGTTTTTGCCTACTTTTAACTTTTCTAAGATCTTTTTCTCACAAATGCCTTGTTAGTTATGCTTTTGAAACAAAGAGGTTTCTTTAAAGCAGAAGTTGTCAATGAATGGTCGTTGGATCACTAAAATCAGTATCACTTGGCAATTTGTCAATGTAATCAAATTCTCAGCCCCCACTCCAGACCTAGGAGAATAAGAAACTCTGAGTTTGGGCCAAAAGTATGTCAATTTAATAAGCCCTCCAGGTTATTCTGATAAACTTTAAATCTTTAGAACATCTGCTCTAGCTTTATAATATATATTTTTAACTTAGCATACTTCAAATAATATTATGCTACTTCATTAAAGTATGAGAGCTTTACAGCAATATGCTTCCATTACTTCCCACTCATCCTTTATTCTGTTGTCATCACTCATTTTCATTCTGCATATGTTCTAAAACCCACAATATTATTATTGCTTTTGAAAGTCAATTTTATTTTAAAGATATTAACAAGTAAGAAAAATATCTTTTAGTTTGCACATATATTTGCCATTTCTATGACTCTCTATCCCTTTGTGTAGATCCAAACTTTATTTTTTTGGGGGGATCCAAAATTTAATTTGTAATAATTCTTCTACCTTCAACATTTTTTTGTAGTGTTTATCTTCTGGGGATGAATTCTCTTACTTTTGATTATCTGAAAAGGTCTTTATTTTGCCTTTTAAAATCATTTATATTATTAATTATAATTAATGTCTGATATATATTATTACTACATAATAGCTTTTATTAATTGTTACATTTCTTAATTTTTTTGTTATGGTTGTTATACAACATTGACTAGAGTTTCTCTATTTATGAGTGTCCAATTTACAGAACACTATTATGGGAAGTTTCCCCCAAAGATCTATGTAGACATTGACATTCCAGGCCTCCCTCTGTACAACTGAGTCCCCTCTTGTGGATTGAGAATCTTTAAATACTTCAAGTCCCCCTAAAGAGGCATGAAATTGCATGTTCTAGCAAGGTAGCCACAGGGTGGAATCTCTAAGTGAGCTTGAGCCTATAGAGAAATTTACAGAGTTCCCTCAGAGGACCCAGAACATGATTGCACTGGCTTGAAGGACCCAGAGAGGACTCTTTGGGTTGCCAGAGCCACACAAAAGCCCAGGAACTGCTCTTGCCCTATCTGGAAACACTGGTGGAAAAAGTTGGCTCCATCCAAGTGATCTCAGAGTTTTCTACCTCACCTCAGAACCCCAAAACTGACATTGCTGAAAAAAGGATGCCAGTGACCTAGCTGAGCTTCTAGTAAAATTACTGGTCCCTTCCAGGGCCCAGACAACTCTTGTGGTGGGATGGAAGACCCAAGAGTTCCTCCCAGTACCACCAGAGGTATGAAAAAAATTTTAAATCTACTTGGTGGCTCAGGATCCACTTTTGCCTTCCTGGAAAAGTTGAATTAAGTGTTACCCCCTGCCTGAGTGTCCATAGAATTTTCAACCTCATTTCAGAGCCCAGAGCTAATTTGGGTATTTTAATTGCTAGTTGACTCCAGATACAAGATTCAAACTACAGAGAGGAGAGAGTTAGAATCAACATGTCCTAACATATACCAAGAACACTTAAAGGTTTCCATAGTCAGTGACATTCTTTGCCCACAAGCAAAATGATAAGTCAAGAAAATGTTTGTGTTTTTTTGAAAGCTAGATTAAAAAATCATCTCCTTTGAAAATTCAAAACCATAGACCTTCCTTTGCATGGATTTGGCATTTAAATTTATACCACCCATGTTGTCTGGAAAACTGTCAACCAATATATTAGTATATAGTGGCCTAAGAGTTAGGAAACTCATTATGGATGTGAGAGAAGTAAATGCAAATTATTTCAAGTGGAAAAGAACTCTACTAGGCCCCACAAGGATAAGCACAAATACATCATTGTTAAATACAAGTTCAAAATCCAAGATTCAAAACATATAAGGACAAAAGTGACATTGTACAGGAGTTAGAAAAACAACATACAGAAGAATGAGATTTTCAAATTTTAAAAATAAGAATAAGAAATAGAGAATATAAAACAAATAGTTTTCAAATAGAAAAAAGAAACAAGATACCATATTTAAAAAGACCAAGAAGATTTGAAAAGAAGTGAAAAGAAGTTAAAAATGTAATAATTGAAATAAAAAACTCTCAATGGATCTTTTAACAGAAGATTAATTATATAGAGATACTTAGTAAACAGGAAGTGTATCTAAATAAGTTACTAAGAATGTACACAGTAAGAAAATGTGATGGAAAATGTGAAAAGATTGAGATTCATAGAGGATGGAATATGGTCCATAAAGTTCTACTTACAGTTATAGAGGGATACAATAGTTTTAATGGGAGAAAAGCAAATAACACCTGAAAGTGTTCCTGAGCTGAAAGAATATAAATCCTCAGTATAGAAAACATAATGAAACTGAAATAGGTTAAATGAACATAGGCCCACAGCCAGAACTACTTTAATGAAAAAGCAGAACTCAGAAGACAAAGATGAAATATAGAAACCAACCAGAAGCAGGAAAATACAGGCTATGTACAAAGGAATATCAGTTAGACTACAGATGTTTTAGTAAACAGCCAGAACACAATGGAAAAATCTCTCTACAATGTTGAAAGCAACTGTGTATCAAGATCGAATTTTAAACTCAGGCAAGCTATAGTTCAGTAGTGTATGTGAAATAAAAAGAAATTTTGCTACAATCAAAGCAGGGAATTTAGATAAGGAAGCCAAAAGGTGACTAAAGACCTAAAATATTGAAAGAACACTACAACTAAGCTTCACTTAATGGAGTTATATAGAGCCTTACACAGAAAAGCTATGTAATATATATTCTTTTCAAGAACACACAGAATACTTATGTATACTGACATATACTTGGCCATAAAACCAATCTGAACAATTTTCAAGGAATCTGAGATATTAAATTAAGTCTTTAAAAATAATAAAATTTAGACATATATTAAGGACAAAAAAAAGAGCAAAAAATATACCACATTAGTATATTAAGAGGAAATAAACACTTCTAAATAACTCAAGATCCAATTAATGATAGTAGAAATCACAAAATCTAAAAATAAAGCAAAATCAAACATGTTATACCTCGAAGTATGTGGATGCAGATCAATTAATACCTAAAGGAAATTTTATAAATTGAAATGACCAATTAGCTAATAATGATTAAATGTTAAAATCCTAAGCGTTCAAAATTTTAAAATATCATCTAAGTAATATTGAAAGTATGGTATAACAACAAACTATTAAAGATTCTACTTTTTAAATTTTCAAACTACCTTTTGAGGCAGATAATAATCTCATTTTGCAAACGAGGAGTCTGAGGCACAGAGAGATTACATAACATGAACAAGGACACAGAACTTGGTAAATGCAGAGTGAGGGTTCGAATAAGTAGACTGGTTGCAAAGACCATAATCTTATTCACTAATGTGTTTTGTACGTTGGTTGAAAGAACAGTAAAATAAGCCTCTGATGGTAAAACAAAACAAAAAAAAACAGGAAAAGTATAGATAAGGACAGAAATTAATAAAATATAAAAGACTCAGATATAACTACAAATGTGACAAAAGTCAAATATTATAATGCTACAATTACTGTATGCCTTAAATTTTAAATTTTTGATGAAATAAATATTTCTTGGAAAAACGTAACTCATTTAAATTGAGTGAAGACGAAATAGAAAGCCTGAATAGACCTACACAAATCAGTCAGCAAGTGAAATGTAACCTGAAACAAACACATATACACAGGGACAAAACATTGTAAGAAGTTTTAGAAACAATTTTATCAAAAATTATAGGAATAATAATGTTACACAAACTTCCAGGGGGAAGAAAAACAATGTATTTTATGAGGCTTATAACCTGGTTAACAATTAAAAAATGTACAATATAGGAAAAGCACCTTACAGATAATGAATAAATGCAAAAATCTTTTAAAATTTTAGCTATTTCAATTTAGTAGTGCAATAAAATACATAAAATGACAAATTGAGTTTATTGAATAAATTCAAGAATATTTAAATATTAGAAATTTAATAATGAAATACAGCACATGAATAAGGGGAAAATCATAATCATTGAAAATGTGCAGATATTTTATGAATTAATTCCAATTTATGATAAAACTCTTAAAAATTGAAATATGAAACCGAAACTTCCTCATGAGAAAATGTCATACAAATACAGTGAGATATATTCAACAAAATAACTGACCAGCACCCTTCAAAAGCATCAAATCATGAAAGACAAGTAAAGGCTGAGGAATTTTCCGATTAGAGGAGGATAAGGAGATACAACAACTAAATGTAATTAGTCACAGACCTGATTAAATTCATATAAGAGCTATAGTTTAGTTAATAGTGTTGTACCAATATTAATATCTTGATTTTGGTAATTGTACTATCATTATGTAAAGTGTTACCATTGGTGCATGCTTGGTGCAGGATATACAGAACTTTGTTATTTTCGTAAATATTTGGTAAGGATACAATTATTTCAAAAAAATTGAAAATAATTTAAAAATAAGAAACAAGGTACTGATGCTTGCTGTCCATTTTAAACACGAGAACTGGAGATTCCAGCCAGCAGCTGGCAAAGAAGAAATAAAAGTTACAAGGAAAGCTAAAAAAGAAATACAACTCTCATTTGTAATGATAGCATTGTCTACATCTGGGTACTTTTGACATTTCGGGCAGGATATTGTTGTGAGGGTAGTATCCTGTACATTGTAGAATGTTGAATAGCATCTTTGACCTTTACCCACTAGATGCCAGCAACCCCCTGTTTGTGACAACAAAAAAAGTCTCTAGATATTATTGCCAATGTCCCTTGGGGTGCAGAATCACCCCCAACTTAGAATTGCTGGTATATGTGAAAATCTAAGGGAATCTTCAGATAAATTCCTAGATTGATAGTACAGTTAATCAAGTTTGCTGATGTAAGATTGTTGTGCAATGAATATAAAATTACGGTTACACAATGAGTTAAGTTCTAGAGATCTGCTGCATAACATATAGTAACAATACAGTATCATGCACTTAAAATGTTCTTACCACAAAAACAAACGAACAAAACCAAACAAACAAAATCCCGGAGGGATGCAAAGAAGCCTCTGGAGGTAAAAGATATGTTTATTACCTTGATTATGGTGACAATATCACAGCTGTATGCATAAGTCCTAACTTATCCAGTTGTAAACATTAAATATGTGTAGGTTTTTTGTATATCAGTTATACCTCAATAAAGCTTTAAAAAACATACCTTTACACAATGTTCATAACAGCTTTATTAGTAATAGCCCATTTGGAAATTGCCCAGATTTGGTAAATGGTCGATGGTAAGTGGTTAAACAAACTTTGGTACTGCCTTGCAATGGAATACTCCTCAGCAAAAAAAAAAAAAAGAGAGAGAGAAAGGAACGGACTATTGATATATAACAGTTTGGATGGATCTCAGTGCATTATGCTGAGAAAAAAAAAGCCAAATTAAAAAAGTTACATACCATATAATTCAATTTATTTATCTTTCTTAAAATGACAGTTAAAAAATGGAGAACAGATCAACTGTTACTATGTTTCCCTAACAGGCAAGGGGAGCGTATGACTTTAAGAGGGTATCTCCAGGGAGTTCCTTTGTAGTGACAGAACCGTTCTGTATCAGGACTATGATGATCATTTTATGAATCTGTTTTTTCTTATATCTTATTTTATTTAAATTCAATTAGTTAACATAGTGTATCATTAGTTTCAGATGTAGAGTTCAGTTAATCAGTTGCATATAACACCCAGTGCTCATTACATCACCTGCCCTCCTTAATGCCCATCACCCAATTTCCCCATCCCCCAACCCACCTCCCCTCCAGCAACCCTCAGTTTGTTTCCTATAGTTAAAAGTCTCTTATGGTTTGTTTCCCTCTCTGATTTCGTCTTATTTTATTTTTCCCTCTCTTCCCCTTCGTGATCCTCTGTTTTGTTTCTCTTTTTTTTTTTAAAGATTTTATTTATTTATTTGACAGAGAGAGAGACAGGGAGATAGGGAACACAAGCAGGGGGAGTGGGAGAGGGAGAAGCAGGCTTCCCGCCAAGCAGGGAGCCAGATGAGGGGCTCGATCCCAGGACCCTGGGATCATGACCTGAGCTGAAAGCAGACGCTTAACGACTGAGCCACCCAGGCGCCCCTTCTGTTTTGTTTCTTAAATTCCACATATGAGTGAAACCAGATGCTAGTTGTCTTCGTTTTATGAATCTAAACAGTGGATAAAAATGCATGAAGCTATATACAAAGATGTACAAAATTGAGTTTATGCAAAAACTTTTTTTTTAATTTTTTTATGCAAGAACTTTTAGAAGATTTTTCAATGATCTACACAATGCAGAATAAAACACAAGTGAAAGTTATAAACTGGTCATTTATTTAAATGGAACTCAAATAACCAAAGGTATACAATTTTGTAGTAATCAGTGAGTTAAAAATTAAAACCACAATGAAATGTTATTTCATAACCAGTACACCAGAAAATGTTGAGTCTGAAAATACCAGTGTTAACTTATATAGAGAGCAATGTGTTAAATTGCATACACTCTGGGTAAATTATTACAAGCACTTTATATTTCTCTTTGCTAATATCTAATTAACATGGCAGTTAGCAAGACTTACGACTAGGTGATTTCTCTCCCAGGAATTGTTCAAACATCTCATATTAGTCTTAGTTCAAAGTAGCTGTCTTCACTATGAAAATTAACCTATTGTCATTCATATTGTAAATATATTTGGTATGTTTTTACAGTGCAAAAAATTAATTTATATATAATCTAGTTTCTATCTTTATTAAATTCTGTTATCAATTCTATGCTGCCCCTACAAAAAGACTTTGCCTTATTTTCACTCTATTCTTTGGAACAAATTAAACTGCACTGAAGTTATCTATTCCTTTTATGTTGGTAGTTTTGTTACAGGTGAGAGTCTGCATTGTGTGAATGGAGGTCTAGGTCCCTGAATTCCTAGCGAATATTTACGTGGGGATCTGCGCTGGTAGATAGTCAGAAGGAAAGTAGCAAGCACAAAGCAGTTTATTAAAGTGAAAATACACTCTCAAGGTAGGAAAGCGGGCAGGTTCCAAAAGGTGGAACCAACCCCTACGTTGTTTTGGGATTGGATATTACTGGGTCTTTCTGGGCTGGGAGGAGCTGTGAGTGCAGTGGGGTGGTCTCCAGGGAGGCTGTTTCCAATCATTTAGGAGACTCCTGCCAAATGATGGGGTTAGGAGGGGGAGTTTTTGACCCTACAACATTTGAACCATCAGGGCAGCCTTTCTCCATGGTTAGGGGGTGGGGCAGTGGAGGTTGGGGAGGCTGTTCCTGCATGCAAATGCATTATAATGAGTCTAGGAATTACCCTGGGGCAGAGGTAGAGGAGGAGAGTGCATTTTCTTTTTTTTTTTTTTTTAAGAATTTATTTATTTATTTGACAGAGAGAGAGATAGCAAGAGCAGGAACACAAGCAGGGGGAGTTGGAGAGGGAGAAGCAGGCTTCCCGCTGAGCAGGGAGCCCGATATGGGGCTCGATCCCAGGACCCTGGGATCATGACCTGAGCCCAAGGCAGACGCTTAACGACTGAGCCACCCAGGCGCCCCAAGGAGAGTGCATTTTCCACACCTGTAGCTCTTGATCTGTCTTGGAAGCCACAAGGTCAGGATGTTGTGCCCCCAGGCTTTTAATGTGTAGCTTATTTATCACTGTCCTTGTCTTCAGCTCCTGTCTCTATCATTCCCCTTCAGTGACTTGGGAATCTACCTCCAGGTGTTCCTTCCACTGCTCAGGTCTAGCTACTACCTAACAGTTTCGCCCATGCCAGGGTTTAAATTTTAATTATATTGTATTTAGCAAAATATTTTTTTGTTTTTTTTTCCTAATATACCCTGTAGGTGTATTTTTTTTTCTATTCTCTATCGTTTTGTTCTTTATTTCCACCAAATTAGCTTAACTAGTTGGTTGTCTATTTTATTTTTTCCATTTGCATTTTTAAAGAACCACATCATTGATTTGTTCAGATTTTCTGTTTTCTCATTCATTGATTTCAGCAATTATTTAGTTTCTTCCTCCAACTTTCTTTGGTTTATTTTTTCTATACTTTTAAAAAAAAATTTTCGGTTTAATGGTCAATAAATTTGCATCTGTTCTTAATTTGTATTGTAAATATTTAAAGCTATATATTTTCCCTCTCCAGAGTGTAATCCATCAATTCTAGTACATAATATTTCCATATCAGTATTTTCCAGATATTCTGAAATATTAGTTTTTGTTTATTGTTTTACTTAAATGTTTTTAAAGGTATTTAAAAATTTTCCATTGTTTTGTTTCCGTTTCAGAATAGGTCACTTTACTGTTTTGGGAAAATATTTTGCTTTTTCTTTGTATTCAAGTGATTAAGGTGTTCTTTTGTACCCTTGAAAAGAAAATCTGCTTTATATTTTTATAGAATAGAGTCTAATAAATCAGTTTGATTTCTCTTATATTTACCTATTTTTTTCCATTTGGTTTTTATGTGCTGATGGAAATAAATTATCTTCTGATTAATCTTTGTTTCTATATTTCTCCTGTCATTTCTTGTAGTTTTTATTTATAAATATTGAAATTCTACTGTTTGGTTTTAAAATCATTATTAAAATCTCCTCATTTCAACTATCATTATTCTATTTCAACTTTTAGTGTTTTTATTGTTTTAAATTAATTTTTATTAATATTGATACCAGGTTATTTGGAAGAAAAATACTTATGATAGAATTTCATGATTCTATTAACTCTTTATTTTTAGAGTGCCTCTCTTTTGTCTTGAGAAAGCTTTTTCCCACCTTAAGTTCAAACTGTTGATATAAAATTATGCTCCTTTTCAATTGCATTTTTCAGATATCTTTTTTTTTCAGATATATTTTTGACCATCCTTTTCCTCTCAGACTTCCTGTATTAGTCATAACTATATCTCATATTTAACTAACATATTTTTTTCCCTTTGAACAGCTGATTACAAATGTGTGTGTGTGGGTGGGTGTGTGTAGGAATGTGTATATATATATATGCTTGGTCTGATATGCTTGGCTTTAATTATATCACCTCATATTATGTTTGTACTGTATAATTCTTCCTTTTAATCTTCCTTTAAAGTATTTGATTTGCATTGTCTTTGTCTTATTTTCTATATGTGAGTTTCCCTTCTGACAATTTGAAGGGGGCTTATATTCAGGACTTAGTTCTTCTTGTGATTATATTTATTGCTTTATATGTCCTATCAGCTTTTCTTTTTTAAATTTTTTAAATTTTTTATTTAAATTTAATTAGCCAACATATAGTACATCAGCTTTCCTAAAATGCTGTATTTTGGTTATTTCATGTGAATGATAAGGACAACATAAATAATTAATAATTTCTATTTTCTCCTCCTACCCATTCTAACTCTAGGTTTGGCTGGCCCTATTGTTTTTTGTATTTATTTATATAACAATATTTAAGTCTGGCCTCACATTAGAATTTTCAAGGGTGGGGTGTGGAGGGAAGGCCTTTTAAAATACAGTGTTGTCAAAGCTTACACCCGAAGATTCTGGTTGTCTGAGTTGGAGCCTGTGAGTTATCATTTATAAAATTCCTAGTGATGCTAATGTGTAGCTAATGTTGAAAACCAGTCAGTGGATAATTTCTAGAGCTTTAATTGAAATGCATCCTCCTCAGTCTCTATTCTTGGATGTGGGTCTGCTGTTCTTTGCAAGTAGCAAATCTCTTGAGTTCACAGTGAGGCCGTGACAGCTGTCACAGTTCATCTGTGTATCTGTGTGTGCATCTGCATGTTTGTGTGTAGACTTCTTTTTTAGTATGAGCTAGCCATTAAAGCTTGTCAAATGACAACAATTGGCAGGTCCAGGGCATTTGCTACTCTGTGTCTTCTTCGCCTGGCAGCCCCTGCTGCCTGCTTTTTGTAGTAGTTCGGGCATTTGCTTATAAAGATGCCCCCAGCCCATCCCCTGTCTCTCAATACTACTAAACAAGTTTCAAGGAGACTGTCCCAGCAAGTTCATGCAGCACAACCTTGGAATTTTAAGCAGGAAATCCTTGGTTTGGACCCTGTTTTAGAGGCCTATTTGGTTTATTTGATCTGAAAAATCTGCTGATTCTGTGTCCTCTGTGGTAGTCTTTTTCACCTAGTACATATGGTTGCCCTTTTCACACAGTGTGTGTAGAGATACAGATCTGTGCTGCTTCAATAAAGATATATATGTATATGTATATATATTAGAGAGAGAGAGCAAGCATGCGGTGGGGGGGAGGGGCAGAAAGAGAGGGAGAGAGAGAATCTTAAGCAGGTCCACTCCTAGCTCGATCCCAGGACCCTGAGATCATGACCTGAGCCTAAATCAAGAGTCAGACGCTTAGCTGACAGAGCCACCCAGGTGCGCCTTGTTTACTATTTTAATAAAAGATACAAATAAAACTGAAAAGTGTTATTCAAACTTATTTTTTCAATAATATTTTTAAGTTTTTATTTATTTGTTTATTATTTAGTTTTTACAGATTTTATTTATGTCAGAGAGAGAGAGAGCACACAAGCCGGGGAGCAGCAGGCAGAGGGAGAAGCAGGCTCCCCGCTGAGCAAGGAGCTGATGCGAGACTCGATCCTAGGACCCTGGGATCATGACCTGAGCCTAAATGAAGAGTCAGACACTTAATGGACTGAGCCACCCAGGCATTCTAAGTTTTTATTTAATTCTAGTTTTATTTTATTCTAGTTAACACAGTGCAATATTAGTTTCAGGTGTACAATTTAGTGATTCAACACTTAGATACAAGACCCAGTGCTCATCACAAATTTCCTCCTTAATCCCCAACCCCTATTTAACCCATTCCACTCACCCACCGCCCCCCCTCTGATAACCATCAGTTTGTTCTCTATAGTTAAGAGTCTGTTTCATGGTTTGCCTCTCTCTCTCTCTTCTTTTTCCCAGTGATCCTTTATTTTGTTTCTGAAACCAGACAGGGAGACAAACCGTAAGAGACTTTTTTTTTTTTTTAAGATTTTATTTATTTATTTGACAGAGAGAAACACAGCGGGAGAGGGAACACAGGCAGAGGGAGTGGGAGAAGGAGAAACAGGCTTCCTGCTGAGCAGGGAGCCCGACACGGGCCCAATCCCAGGACCCTGGGATCATGACCAGAGCCGAAGGCTGACACTTAAGGACTGAGCCACCCAGGTGCCCCAAGAGCCTCTTAATCATAGGAAACAAACTGAGGGTTGCTGGAGGGGTGGGAGGTGGAGGGATGGGTTAACTGGATGATGGACATTGGGAGGGTATGTGATATAATGAGCACTGGGTATTATATAAGACTGATGAATCACAGACCTGTACCCCTGAAACAAATAATACATTATATGTTAATTAATTGAATTTAAATTTTTAAAAATTCCACATATGAGTGAAATCATATGGTATTTGTCTTTCTCTGACTGACTTATTTCACTTAGCATAATACTCTGTAGCTCCACAACCTCATTGCAAATGGTAAGATTTCATTCTCTTATAAAAGAGGCTGAGGGGCACCTGGGTGGCTCAGTTGTTGAGCGTCTGCCTTCGGCTCAGGTCATGATCCCAGGGGCCTGGGATTGAGCCCCACATCGGGCTCCCCACTCAGCCAGGAGCCTGCTTCTCCCTCTCCCACTCCCCCTGCTTATGTTCCCTCTCTCACTGTGTCTCTCTCTGTCAAATAAATAAAATCTTTTTTTTTAAAAAAAAAGGCTGAGTAATATTCCATTATATATTTAGATATAGCTGTCTATAGATATATATCACATCTTCTTTATTCATTCTTCCATTGATGGACATTTGGGCTCTTTCCATAATTTGGCTATTGCTGATAATGCTACTATAAACATCAGGCTGCATGTGTCTCTTCCAATCAGTATTTTTGTATCCTTTGGGTAAAGACCTCATAGTACACTTGCTGGATCATAGGGTAGTTCTATTTTTAACATCTTGAGGAACCTCCATACTGTTTTCCAGCATGGCTGCACCAGTTTGCAGTCCCACCAACAGTGTAAGAGGGTTCCCTTTCACCACATCCTCTCTAATCCCTGTTGTTTCTTGTGTTGTTGATTTTAGCCATTCTGACAGGTGTGAGGTGATATCTCATTGTAGTTTTGATTTGTACTTCCCTGATGATTAGTGATGTTGAACATCTTTTCATGTGTCTCTTGGCCATCTGTATGTCTTCTTTGGAGAAATGTCTCTTCATGTCTTCTGCCCATTTTTTAATTGGATCATTTGTGTTTATGATACTGAGTTTTATAAGTTCTAAATATATTTTGGATACTAACCCTTTATCAGATATGTCATTTGCAAATACCTTCTCCCATTTGGGGTTGCCTTTTAGTTTTGTTGTTTCCTTTGCTGTGCAGAAACTTTTTATTTTGATGAAATCCCAATAGTTTATTTTTGCTTTTGTTTCCCTTGCCTCTGGAGACATATCTAAAAAGAAGTTGCTTGGGTCAATGTCAAAAAGGTTGCTGCCTGTGTTCTCCTCTAGGATTTTAATGATTTCCGGTATCCCATTTAGGTCTTTCATCCATTTTGAATATATTTTTGTGTATGATGTAAGAAAGTGGTCCAGTTTCATTCTATTGCATGTGGCTGTCCAGTTTTTCCAACGCCATTTGTTGAAGAGACTGTCTTTTTCCCTTTGGATATTATTTCCTGCTTTGTAAAAGTTTACTTGGCCAGATAGTTGTGAGTCCACTTCTGGGTTTCCTATTCTAGTTTTGTGCCAGCACCATACCGTTTTGATCACTGTAGCTTTGTAATATAACTTGAAGTCCAGAATTGTGATGCCTCCAGCTTTGCTTTTCTTTTCCAAGGTTGTTTTGGCTATTTGGAGTCTTTTGTGGTTCCATACAAATTTTAGGATTGTTTGTTCTAGCTCTGTGGAAAATGCTGTTGGTATTTTGATAAGGATTGCATTAAATGTGTAGGTTGTTTTGCATAGTATAGACATTTTAACAATATTTTTTCAACAATAATTTAATTATGGCCAGGGAAATTGTGAACTATCTAAATATTTTTGCCCAATAAATATTCTTACCTGTGTTGGGTATATATATGCATGTTTGAAAGTTACCATTTTCGGGACGCCTGGGTGGCTCAGTCGGTTAAGCGGCTGCCTTCGGCCCAGGTCATGATCCCAGGGTCCTGGGATCGAGTCCCACATCGGGCTCCTTGCTCAGCAGGGAACCTGCTTCTCCCTCTCTCTCCCTCTCCTTGTGCTCTCTCTGTCAAATAAATAAAATCTTTAAAAAAAAAAAAGTTATCATTTTCACTGAAAATTCACTAAAAAGACAGCAAAAAGAATGTTCACTAGGAACTTGAGCCAAGATTTTCTAAAGACAAAGGTATGTTATATTGTTTTCTAGAAGTACCAAGGTAATGTAAAGCAAGTCAGAGAAGATAGGAGGTGAGGAAGAAGCAATGAATTCATGGGTATATGATACTGTCCAGGGCTGCAGGGTTTCCTTTGGTTTACCTATCTATAGACACTATAACGCAGAAACCATCTTTATCTGCATGTGTCACAGTCATCTTAAATCAATAGCTGTAAAACCCATCTCAAAATCCACTAAGTGAGATTCTCCTAATTCGATGTTGCAAAACCACCCCATAACCTAAGCCAGAAATGTTGGAGGTACTTCTTCTTCATGTAAGGTATGATTCTACATCCTACAAACCCCTTTACTTTGTTTTCTTCTATTTGTACCCACTGCCACTATCCTATGTTGTGGTAATACCATTTAACAGTTGCAAATAACCTCTTCACTAAAATTCTTGCTTGGAATATTCAATTATCTGACATGTCTCAGTAATTTGAAAATGCAGATCTGATCCCCTCTTTCTAATATCTACTTACTGATTTTTGGATAAACTAAAACTTAATATTGTTCATTAGGAAGTTCATTATTAGGCAGAGTGTACTTACCCTTCCATCTGCATTCCTTTTTAGAAGTTTTCACCCTTGGTCATAGGTATTACCTATGAGCAATATAAATGATATTCAACTCCTCACAAGTGCAAATATCTCTTTCAACTTTGAAACTTACAACAACTTTAGCAATTAGGCTTAAAACAAAAATAATGTAAATGTTATAAATTATGGATCAAGAACTTAATGTGGAATTAATAATTATTAGCAACATCCGGGCCAGTTAGTCAAAAAAAGATTGGAATTGATATTTTTTGCCAATTATATTTGTATTAATTCTCCATTTAATACACTATTAATTAAATTTCTAATCTATTATACTAATCATATTTGTAATTCACACAAGTTGAGGAAGGTGGAGGATATATTACTTAGATGACAAAAAATATACCAGCATGATGCAGGGAAGATATTACCTTGGTGCTTTCCACCTCGAGGGAAGTCTGAATAGAAAGAAACCACTGAAACAAGAGTAAACTGGAAAAAAAAAAAAAAATAGAGGAGGGCATCAGTCATCAGATTTAAAGATATCCAAAAATTCCAGAAGCAGAAGGAATAGAAGAAACTGAATGCCTGGCAATATTTTGATTTGTAGCTACATATTTTACCTTGTTGGGTCCTAGATATTTTTCATTCCTAATAATATTCTTGAGGTTTATTCTGGGAAGCAGTTAAGTTATTTGGAACAGTTTGATAATTTTGTATCTTGCTTTTAAGCTTTTTTAGCTTTAGCGTAGGGCTAATTTTGTCTCCCTGCTGACGCACAACGCTCAGGCCTCTATCCAAGCCCCAAGTTTTCACACACTGGCTGATGAGAAGAGGAATTATTCTGGCCCTGTGTGTGATCTCCAATTATTGTTTCATCTATCTTTCCAGGCTTCAGGGATTTTTTTTACCCACATGCCTTTTCTTTTTTTAATTAAGCTTTTAATTTTGAGATAATTGTAGATTCATAAGCAATTGGAAGATATAATACAAAGAGAGCCCATGTGTCCTTTGTCCAGTCTTGCCCAGTGGTCTCAGTGATGACATCTGGCAAAACTATAATACCATATCTTACAGCAGGATATTGATATTGATACAGTTGAGATACAGAGTGTGTTCATCACCACAAGGATCCCTCAGGCTACATACTCTTCTTCCTCCCTGTCCCTTCACCCCTTTCTGTACTTAAACTGTGGGAAACATTAATTGATTCACTATTTCTAAAGTTTTTCATTTAAAGAATATTATATAAATGGAATCATATAATATGCAGTATTTTGTATTTGAGTTTTTTCTCAACCAGCCTCAATCCAGAGATTCATCCAGGTTGTTACACATTTCAATAGTTCATTCTTTTTTATCACTGAATAGTGTTCCATGGTATGAATGAACAACAAACTGGTTAAACTGTTCACCTGCTAAGGGACATCTGGGTTGATTATTCCTTTTTGACTATTTCAAATAAAGCTGCCGTGAACAATTATAATAAGGCTTTTGGATAGACATAGGTTTTCATTTCTCTGGGATATATGCCTCGGAAAGTAATTGCTAGGTCACATGTGAGTTACAAGTTTAGTTATTTTAAGAAACGGACAGATTGTTTTTCAGAATTGCTTGCTGTTTTTTATATTCCCACCAGCAACATTTGAGTGATTCAGTAGAAACTGGATCAGTAGAAAGCACGTCCTCACCAGCATTTGGTAATGACAGATATTTTTAAATTTTAGCCATTCTGTTAGATATGTAATGACAGTTTATTGTGGTTTAATTTAAATTTCCCTAATGGCTGATGATGCTGAATATCTTTTCATGTGCTAACTTGCCATCTGTGTATCTTCTTTGATGAAATATCCTTTAAGTCTTTTGCACATGTTTGTATTTTTACTTTTGTGTTTTGAGAGCTCTTTCTTTGTTCTATTAGATACTAGTCCTTTGTTAAATACGTAGTTTGCCAATATTTTCTCCCACTCTGTAGCTTATCTATTCATTCTCTTCCAGATTCTTTCACAGAATAAAAGTTTTTAATTTTTTGACATCTAATTTGTCAGATTTTTCCCTTTATAGGTCAAACTTTTGGTGTTAAGTTTGAGAACTCTTTACCTGGACCTAGACCCTGAAAATTTTTTCGTGTTTTTTTTTTCTGTAACTTTTATAGTTTTACATTTTATTTTTACATCCATGATCCATTTTGTGTTAATTTTTGTGTATTGTGTGAGACTTAGGTCAAGGTTCTTTTTTGCCTGCACATTTCCAGATTCTCCATCACCATTGTTGAAAGGCTGTCTTTCCTCCTTTGAATTGCTTTTGTCATTGAATGGAAAGTTAGAATGATATTTAAAGGGTTGTAAGGAGATTTTTTAAAAATTACTTCTTCTTTGTGAGAAAGAAAACCAAGGCTTATCTGATATGTGGTAAAAACTTGAGATGTAAGTTAGAGAGAAGAATAAATAAATAAAACAAAATTGACCATGAAGACACGAAGGAAATAGAAAAGAAGAAATCTAAAAGAGGAGGAGGAGGAGGGACAGAAAACAAAAAGAAAAATATCTCAAAATTAGCCACTCAGAGAATTTTGAAAACAGTGTAATCCATGATATAAGAACAAGATGTTATGAAATACAGATAAAGAAACAGTTTTTGAATTTAAAAATAATTGCTATATATCTTTTTATAAAAGGCATTGATAAGATATTTTTGTGAAATGAGAAAAGTAAAATCTAATTTTAATAACACTACATATTTAATTGTAGTCAAATTTCATTATACCTATAATGAACATATTGTCAGAGATTACATTCATAGCTTTAGCACCTGATGATGAAATGTGGCTGAGACTAGCTTCTTTGTAATGAATTAAAGTGAAAATTGCTTTGATCTCAAGAAGAAAAGCAGTGCCCAGACATAACCTTCATCTTCTTAGCTCCAGAACTATTGGAGCTAAGCTAAGGGATCATTTTATTTTGCTGGGCTATTTGTGAATTTCTTTATTTTTTAAATGAGTTGACAGATTTTAGATTGAAAGGTAACGGCATTTTTATAGGAAGTCAAAGAAGTCAAATCTAGGTAGAGTTCAGTTTACATTTGCCCCTTTATTTACTGAAAATCCAAAAATGTTGTATCATATAATTGTAAGCCAACAAAGCACTGTTTATAGAGAAAACTGCCACTCTGTGATTGGCAGATAAATCTTGTGTTGTACAAGATTTTGCTTTTAGTGGATTTCCTTGTCATCTGATTAATAAAGCCCTGTTAAAACACGGATCTGTATGTAAGTTTTCATAATGATATTCAAGTGGGAAAGACTCCACCCATACTGAAATGTATTTATTGTCTTCTAACAGATTAAATATTCAGCACAACAAACAATTTTCAGTGATACAGAGTGTGTTATACATAAAATACTTGGAGATCTGGTCATAATCCCAGTTCTGCCAGCAACTGATGATGACCTTGAGAAAGTATATGTATTCAATTACTCAATTATTGCCTTTTAAAATAAAGGTATATTTTATATTTGACATTTTAATGGAAGATTGTTGCAGAGGTATCATCTGAAATATGTATATATTACAGTGATAGATATTGTGATCCCTGTCAGAATTTCTGAACCCTTCATATATTTCCTGATCCCTGGATGATGGGTTTTCCATAACTATCAGTTAACAGTTATTAGTAACCTTGAAGATATCTTTTTTGTGTTAGAGTATAATGTGGCTCCAAATTGTATATAATCTCATTATTATTTTCAAATTTCATTAAATCTTCATACACAGATCCATATGCTCGTTTTTGTTATCCATACAAGTATTCATCAGTGTAGCTCTAATAGAGGAACATAACCCATTGCTTTTAGAGCCAGTGAATTTTACAAAGAAAATAAAAGTAGTTGCTCCTCTTTTCATCATGTAGACTCTATTCAGCTTTATTTTGTATAAAATTATAGTGTGAAAAATATATATATATATTAATCCCTCAATAAATTATTTTGTACAGTAAGTGTTCATATATCTATTTACCCTAATATTTACCTTTTATGATAGTTTTTATTCTTTTCTGAATTTCCATGTTTTCTCCCTACAATCATTTTCCTTTTGCCTGAAGAACTCATTTTAGTATTTCTTTTAATATTGGGTGCTTGCTAGGAGCTAAGGGGAAGGGAAAATGGGGAATTGATAATAAATGGGCATAAAGTTTCAGTTAAGCAAGATGAAAAATTTCTAAAAATATGCTGTACAATATTGTGTATTACATAGGCAGTGATGCTATACACTTAAAGTTTTGTTAACATTGATCTATTGGCAACAAATTATTTTATTTACTTTTTTATTTGAAAAAAGGATTCTTTTTCCCTTCACATTTGAAGGAAATTTTTATTAGGTCTATAACTCTAGGTTGGCAATAGTTTACTTGTAGCCTTTTAAAGATGTTACTTTATCAGCTGCTAGTTAGTTGTATACCTTTGAAGAAAGCATATCATTTTCCTGCCCTTGACTGCTTTTGAGATATTTTTCTCGTTATCTTTGGTTTTCAACAATTTCACTATGATGTGTTTAGGTGTGGTTTTCTTCTTATTTATTTACTTGGGTTTTGTAGAATTTCTTTATTCTCTGGCTTGATGACATTTTTCAGTTTTGGAAAGTTCTTGACCACTATTTCTTTAAATGTTTCCTCTTTCCCTTTCTCTCCTCCAGTCTGGGATGCTAGTATGTTAGACATTTCAATGTGTCTCTTATGTTTCTCTCCAAAGATAATTTGCACCATCATGTGCCAGGCTCAGAGGAGCAGATCACCCCAATCCAGTTTAAGACAGAGCTGCTGATTTCAGGTTTTGGAGTCTCTTTTTTCTTTTCTTCCTTACTCCCTTCCCTCCTCCTCTTCATCTTTCCTCCCCCCTCCTTTCTGTCTGTCTCTCTGTCTCCTATTATATATATATATATATAATTTTTATATATAATTATATATATATAATTTTTCATTGTTTCCCTCTTCTTGGATTTACCTTCACTCCTGTCTTATAGCCCTTCATTAGTTGCAAATGTGTATTCTGGAATTTGTACAGGATCTCTCTTATTTAGTGATTTCTGGATCTTAATTTTTGTGTTCTCAATATGATCAACTATTATCCCAAATCTCTCTTCTGCATTTCAGATATCTCTACTTAGCTCCTTAGTCCCTTGCCCTTGGCAAATGTCATTTTTTGTTTAATTTAAATTCAATTAACATATAGTGTATTATTAGTTTCAGAGGTAGAGGTAGAGTTCAGTGATTCATCAGTTTTATATAACACCCAGTGCTCATTACATCACATGCCCTCCTTAATGCCCATCACCCGGTTGCCCCATCCCACCATCCACCTCCCCTTCAACTCTTGGCAAATGTCTTAAGGGAAAAACCCATATAAAGTATCTGTTTTACTTCTCTGTGTTACACTTTCTTGGGGCTCTAGTTCATCAATTTCTGGTTACTTTGGCAACCCCAAACTCAATATTTGTCTCTGAGTTTCTCAAAAGTTGCTTCAAGTGTGCTGGATTTTTCATCTGTTAGCAGAGGTCCTTTGAAACACTTCTTAGTGTTTTGCCTCATTCCAAAACTTGGTAAGCATCCCAAGGGCAAAGTGCTAACATTCTTCCCTTAGCCTTCTCCAGTCAAATGTATAGAAATGTTAGCAACCTAGCATCTGAGTATTTGTTCCCATATTGAGGTTATAATACTCTGCACTTTTTTTTTGGCCATTTCAGCTCTAATTTACTCTGCCAGCTCTGAGCTTCAGGTATCAGAGTCAAGTGCATTGAATTAGAGTGAATAAATGAAGAAATTTAAAAAAGAAAAAGAAAATAGCATTACAAAAGAGTAGTTCATGATTTTTTCCCAATGCAGTTTGGCCATAGATATTACATTTTAGAATATTTGGTCATATTTTATGCTTTACTATTCATTTCAACCTGAAAATCTTCTGGCAGTAGACTATTTCAGTATAAATTGGCAGTTTATATATGCATGTAAAGTATATAAGGTGATATGTATCTGTTCTTCCTATTAAATAATATTATCCTGGAAACAGAAACTTTATCTGCTTTTGCTTCAAATATGCCATAAGCAAACCGAATGTGTTTTTCTCTGGCAAGAATTTTTTTTTAACTTTTCTTAGTTGTAAACTTTTAGTTGGTCTGTATTGTAGCTTTCTAAACTTGATAATACTGGCTTCCATTTAAACAATAACCTATAAACCATATCAACAATATCTGGCATTCACAAAATGAATAATCGAGAAGTAATATTTTTTCTTGGTTTATAGTCCCCTTAATCCTTCAGAAACCATCACAAATCCAAATCATGTTCTCAATGTTAAGTTTTATGCTGGGATCTCATCTACAGTAGATAAAAGAGCTATACGATTATATGCTGCAAGATGCCTCCCTAGAGGACGTGAAACAGCAGGTGTTAAAGCATAAGCTGCCCAGATTTCTCATTGCATTATGTGAAAATGGTCTCTACAGATATTTCTCTTCAGTATCAGCGTGTTTACTGTCATATCATTTTGTTTCCATTTATTGTTGTTCAAATTGTAATAATATCAGGCCTTTGTTATTTTCAGAAGGTATGTTTCTGGAATTATATTTTTTAAAAATGCATGATGGCAGCATTAGCACGTACTGAGTGCCCCATGATCCATAAAGCACATAACTACCCTTGATTTCATGGGGATTCTTTCTCATGTTCTGTAGCCTATATGAACAAACGGATAATTCTGAATAATGTACCATATTAAACCACGTTTAGTAGTTTTCAACCCTATTATTCATAAATGTATCTTTCAGTAAATACAGGAAGTCTTTTTTTATTTTTAAATTCCAGTGTAATTAACATACAGTGTTATATTAGTTTCAGGTGTACAAAATAGTGATTAAAAAATTATATATATTACTCAGTGCTCAACGTGACAAGTGTACTCTTAATCTCTTTCACCTACTTCACCCATCCCCCATCCATCTCCCCTCTGGTAACCACCAGTTTGTTTTCTATATTCAATAGTCTTTTTTTTGTTTGTCTATTTTTTCTTTGTTCATTTGTTTTGTTTTTTAAATTTCACATATGAGTGAAATCATACGGTATTTGTCTTTCTCTGACTTATTTCACTTAGCATTATACCCTCTAGGTCCATCCATGTTGTTGCAAATGGCAAGATTTCATTCTTTTTTATGGCTGAATAATATTCCATAAATACATGTATGTATGTGTATATATATATATACACACATACCACATCTTATCCAGTCATTTGTCAATGGACAATTGGGTTGCTTCCATAATTTGGCTGTTGTAAATAATGCTGCAATAAACAGAGGGGTGCATATATCTTTCAGACTAGTGTTTTCGTATTCTTTGGGTAAATACCCAGCAGTGTAATGACAGGATCATATGATAATTCTGTTTATTTTTTGAGGAACCTCCATACTGTTTTCCACAGTGACTGTACCAGTTTGCATTCCCACCAGTAGCACACAAGGATTCCTTTTTCTCCACATCCTCACCAACACTTGTTTCTTACGTTGCTGATTTTAGGTATGTGTGAGGTAATATCTCGGTGTAGTTTTGATTTGCATTTCCCTGATAATTAGTGATGTTGAGCATCTTCTCATGTGTTTGTTGGTCAGTACAGGAATTCTTATGTGGCATATTTCAACCTTATTTAGAAGAGGCACCTTTTATTAACTTCATATAAGGAAGGATATATGTAGAACTCCATGCTATTACGTTATCTGGTCCTCAACAAAAGGTAAGGCTTTTGGGCTTTGGGGATATCTGGTGGTTTACATCCTGAGCTTCAGAGTATCTGCAGAAGATGAAGGATACTCCAAACTTCGGGACAGAATGGACTTTCTTTATTCAATATCTAGTAGGGTATTATAGGTATGAAGAAGATCTTGATATCACTCAGTGATTCACATGGCCTTCTAGGACTACTCTAAATGGGTCTGCCTTTCTATGGGGTGCCTTGGAAATACATAGCTTTCCCCATGTTACAGTGTGCAGAATATCAAAGCTAGCCTCAAGCTGTAAAAGGCCCCCTGGTGCAGGATATACACTGCGAAGCACCCACTGACCAGTCTTTTGAGTCTCTGTTCCATTCAGGGGTGCTGTGATTTGTGCAAGATTGTCACCATGAGTAAAGTGGAGGAGAGATTGAAAATGCAGTGAAAAGGGGGACATTAAAGTCTATCCAGTGGAATACTTTACGTTTCCAAGTATTCATTCTGATTTAGTCAACCTTCATCCTGAGTATATTTTACTTATATTATTCTTACTTCTAGTTCTCCTTTATCTTCTAAAACTAAACTCTGGACATGTTCAGACTTCTTGGAACCTAGGAGCTGAGGTCTTGTGGAATAGTCAAGGGGTGGATGATAGTGCTTCTCAGGTCATACATTCCCCACACCTTTTTTTTCACATGTTCACTGCTCAGGACAGGGTTGTGGCAATTATACCATAGAAATATTCATGCAAGTGTACTCCAAATGAGCAAGATGAATTCTAAGCATAGTCATTAAATCACTTTACTTACTAGTCAGACTTTAATACTGCTTCAAATAATGGTTACTGGCAAGTACTTTTACTCTTTTTAAATCACTAGTAATATTTTGGAAGGAGTTCCTAAAAACCACTTTATTAAACATAAATTTAAAAGGTGCATTATTTTCAGTTCTTTTAGAATACAGATTTTCTTTGGCAGGACACATCCTTCTCTTTACTTAAAAAAAGGTGACTGTGTTTTAATCATTTCCTTTTGAGGCCAAGGAACAGGTATTCCATTGTTGTTCTACTCAAGTGTAGCTTGTTTCTCTTCCTGTTTAGTTAAAAAAAAAATTTTATATTAATGAGGTCAAACTGGAAAAAAAAACTGTGAACATAAAATGATCATTGGAGAAAACACTACCACTATCATTTCATATTTTTGTCTACATCTCCTTATCATCACATAACACTCCACTGTAAATTGTTTTAACTCTTGCCTCCCCTTTCGTATGTGGCTTCCTTGACAATAGGAATTAGCCTTTATGTCTCTATTCCAACTGGCTAAAACAATATCCAGTAGATGTGAGTGGAACAAAAGGAAAGGGCAGTAAATGAAAGGAAACTTTTATGATTGAAAGATCACTTATGTTAGCATTCCAAGAGAAGCCTCTCCTTGTCTGGGACTTAGGTTTTATGTCATAAAATTCCCAATTTGTTCATTAAATTTAGGAAGTAGACATGTGTGGTTGAAAGCAATATCTGAGTTTAGAGACTGTTTTGGGGTGCCATTCAAATCTCTGAGTCCATTTCCAGTTTTAAAAACAATACTATTGTATAATTTCATATTTTGGTAATGAAAATAAAAATATTGGATGTTCTGTATAAAATTACAAAGATTATAATGGTTTAAATTGGCTCACCAAAGTTTTACTGGTACCTGGGAATAATGTCAGCACAGTATATGTGCTATCTCAATTAACCCCCAACCCAAATAGCCCTCATCCCCCTGTGATGTAGGGATTAGTCTTGATTACATTGTACCATTAAGATACAAGGATTTTAACTAACTTAGTAAGTGATGGAGCCAAGGTTTGAATCTGAGCAATCAGAATCTAGAATCTATACGTTTAGATTAGATTGTGACGTTATATAAATAAAAGCTAGGCCTTATATTTAAAACAGAGAAAAATAATGGAAAAAATAGCAAATTATATTTTAGTTTGAAATTTAAGCATTGGGTTTTAAATTTATTATTTTCTATATTTTCAGGTATGATCATGTGAAATATCAAGAATGAACAAAGTGTTTGTATAACTACTACTGTTTGTATTATTTGAATATGTGCATGAATATGAGAAACATTTAATTGATGATTTAATGACTTTTGATCAAATAAAAATCTGTCAACTCCACAATTAGCTTTCTTTATTTAAAGGATAAATACAAGGTACTTTAGTAAATGTTCTCACATCACACATTAGATAACTTTTTACAATGAATATATAGAAAGGAACCATCTCTCTGTTGATATGAAGAGGTTTTTGAAAAACTTGACTTTTGCTTCTTACTGTGATAATCTAGCTTATAGTAGATCATTTCTTTTTCAGAATACAGTTAGAAAAACTGGGTAATATTCTCAACACAAGGCAAACAAACATCTATTTTAAAGCATTGGAGAAACAATGAGCCAGGTCACTTAGTCAACTATCTGCTGATTTCTGAGCAGTGGTTTTGGAGAATGAGAGAAGCTAAGATGAAACTCTTCTCTAAAAGAGAAGCTGTACAGTTTTCTATGTGGTGGCCTTTCATAAATTACCTTAGACTTATTCATAGCTATTTGATGCCATTAATTGTCACTGTAATTGATATTTTTTAAATTTTATTTTTTAATGTCAGTAATAGGAAATAATTAATTTTCATATATCAACCTGTATCCTGTAATTTTGCTGAACTCACTTACTGATTTCAATACTTATCTGTGGGTGCTCTCTTAATTTCCATATTGTCTGCAAAAAAGGAAAGTTTTATTTTTTACTCCGCAATCATACCTTTATTTCTTTCTCTTTTCTTATTGCTTAAGCTATGACTTCCAATTCATTGTTCAGTAGAAGTGGTCATAGAAGATACCCTCTTTTTCCTTCAGGAAAATGGCTTTTGACATTTCACCAGGAAATATGATATATGCTGTATGTGTTTTTGTAGATAACCTTTATAAGATAAGGAACTTTTTCTCTATCATTAGGTTTTTACATGTATTTATGAAGAAAAGATGTTGAATTTTATGGAATGCTGAGATTACATGATTTTTCTCCTTTAATTTGTCATTGTTATGAATTACATACATTAATTTTAAAATCTTAAACTCCAGTATGTACCTGAAATAAACACAACTTAGTCATGATATATTCCCATATTATACAATCTTGGATTTTAATTGTCAATATATTGTTTGTGATATTTATATTTCTGTTCTATCATACTTTAATTATCATTCAGTTAAAATATTTTCTAATTTTAGTTGTGGTTTCTTTTTTGATCCATGGGTTATTTAGAAGTGCGTTGATCTGTCCACAATAGCCAAACTATGGAAAGAGCCAAGATGTCCATCGATGGATGAATGGATAAAGAAGATGTGGTATATATACACAATGGAATATTATGCAGCCATCAAAAGGAATGAAAGCTTGCCATTTGCAATGACATGGATGGAACTGGAGGGTATTATGCTGAGCGAAATAAGTCAATCAGAGAAAGACATATATCATATGACCTCACTGATATGAGGAATTCTTAATCTCAGGAAACAAACTGAAGGTTGCTGGAGTGGTGGGGGGTGGGAG
>NC_138380.1:23304295-23325297 GCF_054177405.1 Leptonychotes weddellii
GATTTTATTTATTTATTTGACAGAGAGACACAGCGAGAGAGGGAACATAAGCAGGGGGAGCGGGAGAGGGAGAAGCAGGCCTCCCGCCGAGCAGGGAGCCCGATGTGGGGCTCGACCCCAGGACCCCGGGATCATGACCTGAGCCGAAGGCAGACGCTTAACAACTGAGCCACCCAGGCGCCCCAAGAAGTATTTATTAATGACATTTTGACTTCGTTTTAGTAAAAGGAGACTGTGATTTACACTAAATTTCCTGCTGGAAACAATTAGAAAATCTAGACACGAACACATACTTGGAGGCATAAAAGAAATAATAAGATTGCAAAGAATAAGCAGCCAAGATCCATGGAGGATGAAAGCCTAGAGAGGTGAATTTAGGGCTTCTTCTAAGTATTTTCTAACTCAAGAGGAAGCAGCAGAAAAGCTGAGAGGCTAAAAAAACACTTTTCACAGTCCTGCTGTGCCAGAGGACAGAAACTGGAGTTCAGACATGGTAACCTGGGGAGCCCATCTTAATTTGAGAGGAGTATAATCAATAAGTAGACAAAACTCACAAGAACTGAGGCTCAGGGCGCCTGGGTGGCTCAGTCGTTAAGCGTCTGCCTTCAGCTCAGGTCATGATCCCAGGGTCCTGGGATCGAGTCCCACATCGGGCTCCCTGCTCGGCAAGAAGCCTGCTTCTCCCTCTCCCATTCCCCCTGCTTGTGTTCCTGCTCTCGCTATTTCTCTCTCTATCAAATAAAAAAAAAAAAAAAAGAACTGAGGCTCAGATTTAAATCTACTCAATCCCTGAAATTTGATTAAGTTGATCCTGGATTGCTAGCATCTCAAAGAGCCTTCCAGAAAAAATAGGTATTATTTTGAAAGAGAATAATTTCATATAAGATCTTACTATTTCTACAAACAAGTTTGCTGATACAAGTTGTAGCACACAATCTTTAAAAAGAAAAAAAAAAAAAGGCAATATACCTGAGGAATGCAACACAATACAAACCAAGAAAATCAATATGTAAATAAAAACTCATGGGTGAGGTCGTCGTATATAGACAATATAATAGAGGATAACCCTGTTAAATTTGAATTTTAGATAAACATTAAATACCCCATATGATATTTGGGTCATACTTATACTAAAATAGTATTCACTGCTGACTAGTTGATGTTTATCTGAAATCCAAATTCCACTAGGCATTCTGTGTTTTATCTGGCTAACCTACTCATAGGGAATTCAAATATTAGACTTCCCAGAAATAAATAATTAAGCTAACAATGTTCAGGGAGTTAAAATACAGGCAAGAGAGAAAGGATGCCATAAAGTCACCAGCTGCAGGTTTCAGCAGCATTTGGCAGCAGGACAAGCAATGATCTGGCAGACAAGACACACCATTCCTACAGAGGCTTGTGAACAGCATAGTGACATCACTTGGTTCAAGGTACCCCTTCCCCTCCCCACGAGAACCCAGGAAGACTCATTCCTCACACATCTTGATACCATCTCTAAATATGCTGAGCTTTTACTTAAAATGAAGAAGTCATCCAGGAGCTCATGTAAGACAACCCTATGATTTGTTTTAGAGTAGACTGAATTTGGAAAGTAAAATGAAACCATTTAAGACAGAGGTGGAAGAGATTTGGACAAATGGAAGTTTGTTTACTCAGCAGGGTGGAAACCTGTGAGGCAGACCAATCAGCCATAGAAGTCATTCTGTCTCCCAGATATATTTTTTTAAATTAGTGCTAACTCTACTCTTATTTCTCATAGTTTTCCATCCTTATCCATCTTTTGGTAATTCATCTCTGTGAAGGTATTTTTTGCTTCCTCCACATGTGAAGCTCCTCTGTGTGTGAAGCTGTCAATGTTACCATGCCTATACCCAAATACTTGTGGGATTAGCCGAGTCTACTCCTTTTCTATTTTCAGTCTTTCTTTCTTTTATCAGAATTGAGATCTAAAGTTAGGGCTTATATTGAAATCAGCTTTAAAAATATTCCAGATAATCTCCTTCAAATTAATACATTAACAACTTTACTGGCTGAGATGCCTGCCTGGCATTTCTTATGAAAAAAAGCAGATACCCAATTCAGAGGCACTACATTTAGAAAATTTCCTTTATCCTAGAACTACCTGAATATTTTCTCCTCTGCTGTCCTATAGAATGTAGAGGGAGAAATAAGTAAAAATTGAATTAAGTAAAATTTATACTATTCTAAGCATCACATCTCACAGATAGTGTAAGACATTATCCATGAAACCTTTACAAGAAACTACAAACAGGATTATCAGTAGACAAGACCATCATTTATCATGCATAGTTTCCCTTTAAATAGTCTGTTCTTTGTGCAGCTTCCATTGACAGTAATGGAAACCCTAAACATTTGAAGAGATAGTCAGAAAATCAATGAAATTTCAGTAGAAATCAAATTGTAAAACACCATGTAAAGGTAATATATAAATATATAATATGTAAATAAATATATACTATATAAATATAATGTATAAAAAAGAGGAAATTTTCTTACAGCATCCCTTAGTAATTTTTACTCAATTATATATCTCAATTGCTTATTATTTACTAATCTAACAATTTGCTTGTCATTTCCACTACTCAGAGGGAGAGAAGAAAAATATTTCTATTTAATAATAAATTATAATCATGATACTGCATTTTCCCAATTATGAATATATTTAATAAATACAACTTTACAGTTTACAAGTCCCCTTTATCCTGACAATTCTTTAGGAAGTAGAAAGTTGCACATGACAACTGACATTTTGTGGATGAGAAGACTCAAGCCAGAAGAGTTCAAGTTACCAGCTATCAGCTCAAGATCAGACTCTAACTCAGAAGCAGAGGCAGGATTAAGACAGAAGTCTTGGAAGTAAGCACAGTGCTCTTTTTGGTACAGGATTCTTCTAATTCTTCTGAAAAGTTTATATTTAATGAGGTTGTACTTCTCTGCTGGTATCTGATTGGAGCATTTGATATATTTTATATTGATATTATTTAAAAAAAAAAAGAGAATTAGAACATGTTTTATTATTGACAGCTTACAATATCCCAGCATTGTAGTGTTTTACCTACTGTAACTCCTTTAATCAGTCCAAAATGCTATGAAGAGGATGCTCTTGCTAAACCCCTCTCCAAATGGAGACCCGGGGACTTAGGCAGTTTCAGGGCCAGGAAGCAGACTGCTGACCTGATACTGAGTACAGACTTAATTTGGTTAGAATATCAAAATGTCAGTGAGGCTGCTTAGAATAGTATAGCTTTTACTTAATTCAGTTTTTACTCAATTCTCTCTCTATGTTCTATAGGAGAGAGGAAAAGAAAATATTCAAGTAATCCTAGGATAAAGGACATTTTCTTTCTAAGCAAGGCCTCTGAATTAATTTGAACTGATCTACTCCCTGCCTTGAGTTGCCACAGACAAGGTCCATTTCTATGACAAACACGTATGGATCAAGGGAAATGTTTGATCCACTTGCAACCAAAGCACATTTTTTTCCAGGCCTCAAGACACATTCTGTAAAGTTCAAATGGCCACTATTTTCTTTTTTTTTTTTTTAAAGATTTTATTTATTTATTTGAGAGAGAGAGAATGAGAGAGAGCACATGAGAGGGGGGAGGGTCAGAGGGAGAAGCAGACTCCCTGCCGAGCAGGGAGCCCGATGTGGGACTCAATCCAGGGACTCCAGGATCATGACCTGAGCCGAAGGCAGTCGCTTAACCAACTGAGCCACCCAGGCGCCCATGGCCACTATTTTCCAAAAGAATACTGGAGAAGAAATTGTTCATGCTGATCAACATGCCCATTTTCCTCGGGCAGTGCCTAAAAAAAGCAAGACCCTGCAATGTGCTGTCATTATCACAAGGCTCTGAGTTTCCTTGTCTTTAACCCAGAGCTCAAGACCTCTGCTGTCTATAAAATCTGAACACCATGGCCTCACTAACTCCTACATCATTATAAAGGGACCCCCACATCCCCCACATGGCCATGTCCTCAGCATTTGCTATTTCACACTACTCCTAAAACATGGGGTTTCCTTAACACAACATTTCCTATTTATGCATTTGAGTGAAGACTGTTTACATTCTCAGAAAATATATAACCCAGGGTCAATTTCTCTTTGATAAATATTTCCACCCCTCTAAAATTAAGCACTCAAGGCATTTTAAAGAAATTCAAATAGGTAACATTTACTAAGTAAGTGCTTACTACATGCCCGAACTCTTTTAAGCATTTTGCATGTATTTGTACAGTAAGTCCTCAAAATACCTAAGAGAAAGGATTATTTGACTCAAGATTGTTTAACAGATTTTATATGTCTTAAGTCACACAGCCAGAAGTTATTATTTTAACACTGATTATTGACATCTATGCTATATTGTTTAATTGCATTTGCCCTCTTAACCCATCCTTTAAAAAAACAACAATCTTTTTGTCATTCAATAATAATTAACTTTTCTTATTCCTATCAAGTAAATATTTGATTCTTGTCTCTTTTTTTTTAATGTTTCAAGTTTTGTTTAAATTCTAGTTAGTTAATGTATAGTGTAATGTTAGCATCAGGTGTAGAATTTAATGATTTATCACTTACATATAACACCTGTTGCTCATCACAAGTGCCCTCCTTAATGCCCATCACTCATTTAACCCATCCCTCACTCGCCTCCCCTTTAGCAACCCTCAGTTTGTTCTCTTATAGTTAAGAGTCTCTTTTATGGTTTGCCTCCCTCTCTTTTTTTTCTTTCCCCTATGTTCATCTGTTTTGTTCTTAAATTCCACATACGAGTGAAGTCATATGGTATTTGTCTTTCTCTGACATTTCACTTAGCATAATATGCTGTAGCTCCATCCACTTCATTGCAAATGGCAAGATTTCATTCTTTTTTATGGCATTTGGGCTCTTTCCATAATTTGGCTATTGTTGATAATGCAAACATCAGGGTGCACATGCCCTTTTGAATCCATATTTTTGTATCCTATGGGTAAATGCCTAGAAGTGCGATTTTTGGGTTGTAGGTAGTTCCATTTTTAACTTTTTGTGGAACCTCCATAGTGTGTTCCAGAGTGGCTGCACCAGCCTGCATTCCCACCAACGGTATAAGAGGGTTCCCCTTTCTCCTTATCCTCGCCAACATCTGCTGTTTTGATTCTTTTCTCTTTCTTCAATTATGTTCTAACCATGCATTACTTAAGTTTTTAATGAGGAAGAATCTCCTTCATTCTTTGTCATTCATTCCCAAAGGGATTCAGATCCTGATTCCAATTCATGGAGGGGAGTTCCCCTCCCCCGGAATAACAACAAGCAATTCTCTGGGACACCCACCTGGGTGTCCTACAGTTTGACTCAAATCTGACACTATCTGCCCAGAAAGAGTGTCAGATCCCACAGGTTAAGGTTCAGTCCTACATGATTGTCCCCCCTCCCTCAAAAGCTTCAGACATCAGTCAACAAGACCAGGTTATTACCTGTGCTTCTGACCAAATGGCTATGAACTGGAGGTTCCAAGGACTCCCTCTAACTCAGGATGCCCATCGCAAGTCCAGGTTGTTACCTGTATTTTTAACCAACTAGCTATAAATCAGAGGTTCCCATGACTTCCTCCTTGGGTTCAATTAATTTGCTAGAGCAGCTTACAGAATTCAGAGGAACATTTTACTTACTAGATTACCAGTTTACTCTAAATATGTAACTCAGGAAGAGTTAGACAGAAGAGACACACAGCACAAGGTATGGGGAAAGGAGGGTGAGCTTCCATGCCCTTTCCAGATGTGCCACTCTCCCAGCACCTCCCAGGTTCATCAACCTGGAAGCTAGCCTTCTGTGTTTTTATGGAGGCTTCATTACGTAGTTAGGATTGATCTAGGCACTGGTCATTGGTGATTGATTCAACCTCTACCAGTCCCCTCCCCAGGGGTAGGGGAATGGGACTGAAAGTTCCAACACTCCAATCACAGGGTTGGGTGTCCTGGCAATCAGCCACCTTCCTTAAGGGAGGTCCAAAAGTTACCTTAACATAACAAAAAACACCTCTGTCTCTCTCCACTTAGGAAATTCCAAGGATTTTAGGAGCTGTGTGCCAGAAACAGGACAAAAACCAAACCAAATATATATTTATGATAACTTACAATATCATAATTCCTTTAAGGAGACATTCAAGCCAAATTTGGGTAAGAATAATGTTTTTATAATGTTTGTTTTATATTGCTAGTTTCTTTTTGCTGGATCTATTATACATTTCCTATGTGGGAAATAAGCTGTAGATGAGAAGTCTGATGGACTATAAACCCTACCTTTAAAAACGTATTAAGTAAGAGCCTTAAAGAAGGAAAAGATGTCCAGTTGTAACAATCTCCATTTTCTGACTGCAGTAAATGTGATTTGGCTGCTCACTAGGTCATGTGCATTAACTCATTTTTAAATCAAATTATATATATATATTATAATATTTGAAGTCTTTTCACTCATGTTTATCAGTACTTTTCCCTCCTTATTACTCTACTCATTCCTATCCACCTAATTATTTATTGAGAAACTACTATGTGCCAGGCATGGTCCCAGATTCTGGAAATACAACTGTAAACAAAATAGACAATCCACAGATTATATTTTAATGAATGGAGATGGATAATAAATAAAACAACAAATAGAAAAATAAAAAAAAAACCATAGCAGATGATTATAAATGCTGTGCAGAAGATAAAAATGGGTGATGTGCTCGAGTAACTGAGTGGCAACTATCTTAGACTGAACTGTCAGAGATGATCTCTCCGGGAAATGTGGCCAACCTCCTCAGTTGCCAATCTAATGGTCAGTCCCCTGATGCATTTTCTTTCCTGAAAGAGTATTGATTGTATTCATCTAATCACTCTTGGATACAGTGCTCCGAAGGCATTGTAACCTTGAAAAGAAAGTAAAGAGAATGAGCAGAGGAACTGCATAGAGTGCCTTGATATCCCTGGACAGCATTAACTAGCACTGTAATAGTTCTCCTTCCAGAATTTTTATATGTGAAATGATTAAACCCATTATAAAATTACTCTTTCATTTATTGTGGTATAAACATTCTAACAGATACAAAAGTAGCATTCCAGTTGAGGCAGGAATGATAAAGAAGAGCCAAGCTATACCAGAGTCAGAGAGAAGTGTATTTCAGACAGAGAAAACAGCTGGCCCAAAGAACACATGGCTGGAATGAGCCTTCTGTGAAAGGACATGATGTGTCTGGGGCTAGGCAGGAAGGAAGAGAGCAAACAAAGAACAGGACCAAATCATGTAGGGCTTTGTTAGTCAGATAGGTGTCTGACTTCATCCTAAAAGTATGGGAGCCATTAAATAAAGCGTTTTAACCTATGGATAACATTACCTAGATTAACATTTTTAAAAAATCACACTGATTCCTAAGTGTGGAGAGTGGAAAGAAAAAGTGAAAACGGTGTGATCCATTAACAGAGAATAGCAGAAGTCTAGGTAATAGTAGTGATATGGATAACAACAGTGAATAGCAGAAGTGAAGAGATTTGATATATATTTTGCTTAGATCTATAAGACCTAATAATGGATTGGATATATACGTGAAAAAAAGAAAGGACATAAAGGATGACTCTTTTAGTTTTTTGATTGGCTTTTTAACTGAAATGGGTTCAAATGTTTAGATGAAAGAAGGGTATATTAATATTACATAAAAATATATATCTAATTCAAACATTTTGTACATACAAAAAATCTATTATTAAGTATCTACTATAAATTAGATTTTGAGTCATTGATTAGGTATTAAAATTATGTATGAGATAGGGCCCCTACCTAGAAGGTACTCATGAACTTGAAAGATAATTATGTAAATAATAACTTTGAAGTGTAGTAAATGTTCTAAAAGAAGTATATGTAAAAGAACTCAACGTAGTAAATGTATAATTCTAGGTATCTTTTGCTCAACAACTAGGTTGGAAACTTCCTTAGAGTAAGACATGTTTCTTTTACTTCTTTGTTGCCCGCATAGTACCAAGCAAAGTACAAAGAATACAATGATAGTCCATAATACTCAAGGAAGTTTAGAAGTTTAGATCTGTATATTTCACCAACATGCAATTTCCAGTAGAGGCATAAGGTAAATTCTGAGTAAAAACTTCCTTGTAAAAGATTCTTTGTTCTTTTGCAAAGACCAAAAACAACACCTGGAGAAGAATGGCCTCCTCTTCAAGTGATAATCCTCACAATACAGTAGGTATGATTAGACACAAGTCCTCCATCTATAAAATAAATATCCAGTGATCAAAGACTAAGTAAAAAGGTATTTGTTTTAGGTATAAGGATAAATAAAGGTTTATTTAGCTTTTATACATCTGAATTAACATTTTCCTTGAAGAGTTCTATAATCTAGTGTAACTCTTTGTTTACAGGGGTTAAAGTAAAGCTGTTTAAGACCGCGCCTCCGTGTCCCACTGAGCTCAGAATCCCTGGCGCAGCTGTCCTTCAAAACAAGAATGCAGCCAAGTATGCAAATCCTCTCTGTGTGCTGAGGGAGGAAACTCAAGTGACCTAATCCTCTGGCCAACTGGCAAATGCCATGTTGGTGAATTCACTGATTTCTTTTTTCCCTTTTGCTGGAAGGGAAAGTAAGAATATTCTTGTTTGTTTAACAAGATCCCTGTGTGCGTGCGTGTGTGTGTGTAACTTGTTTCCTGATTTTAGTGGGAAAGGGCCTAAAGTTAATCAGCTCTGCCCTCATTACTGCAGTCAGTGGAAATCATTACAGTTGGCTGCAGGGGACTCAAGGATAATTTGTCCATCCAAAAAAAGAAATTAAACATTGCAAAAACAAAAATCATCACATTGTAGTATGATGGTATGAAGAAACCAGCCTTCTTAAATTGCATACAAACGTTTCAGCTCTAAACAAGAAATGAACAAAGTAACATATTCCTAAATTAAATTACAACTGTTCATGATCTTCCAAAACTCAGCTTTGTTGCTTTGTTAAGAACTATGCCAATTGTGATCTCAACTTTGCGGCTGTATTATTCTCCATATGCCTTTCTTTCTTTTGTCTTAACATTTAAACTCACCCCTTCATACTTTACTATAAAAGACATTTACAAAACAGATACTCTTTGCAGGACTTTTAGACAAGCTCAAATGCCTGCAGCACTGAACTCCGTTTGGTAGATATACAATAGAATGTTTTAATTTCTAACCTTAAGCTGTTCACCCAAAGATTTAAAATGCCATGGGGATCAATCTATTGTTGAAATGTGCTTTTCAGAGAGACTAATTTAAGAATAAACCTGATAAATAAATACAAAGATTTTTGTTGGGTTAATCATGATCAAGCAAGGTGCTATCTTTGCATGTGACCCAACTCTGGTTAAGAATTAGCATCAACCAAACCCCAGTTTTTCTCTACTTAAAAAACATTCTTCTCCCACTTAAATATAACATTATCTGATAATTATAATATTATGCCCTTAAGGAATACATTTCTTTCACATTCATGGTTCCTCTCATAGAATAATGCGAATGTAACCAAACAATTATGTTCTGAGATGCTATCATGACAAATTAGGTAGGAACCAGAAATATGAATATCCAAATCACATCTAAGTTCTCATACATGAATCTTGGATTAGTCATATTTTAGTGGATTTGGGGCTAAGTCTTGATTCTGCACCTATCTGGTGTGATAACTTCAGTAAGTCAAGTCTCCTCTAACATTGGTTTTCTTGTTTGAATTTTCTTTCTTGTCTTTTCTCACTCCCACACTTGCTCCATCTTTCCCTGCACATTCTAGTGTAAATAGTTGGACAGTGAAATAGATGTCATATCTCATGGTAGTAAGTGCTATGAAGAAAAAATATAGCAAGGAAAGAGGATTGACAGTGCTGGAAAGGAAAACTTGCTCTTTTATACACAGTGATCGAGGCAGTCGTGACTTAAGAAAGGGTGAAAATTGAGATGATCTGAAGGAGACTAGGAATAAGCCTTATCAGCTACCTGGCAAAAGATCATTCATTCTAGGAAGAGTGAGCAGTATGAAAATCTTCAAAGTTAGAGGACAGTCTATGTGTTCAACAAAGAGAAAGTCAGTGAAACTAGAGCATAGTGAGGTGGGTGAAAGTATGACCTGAGGATACAGAATCACGTGGTAGGAAATCATATATGATAGCCAAGTAGGTTGTTGTCATGACCTTAGGCTATGCAACTGAGTTAAAAGCCATAGAAAGATTTTACAAAGAGAAGAGACCTACTTTAAGTGGAGCATTCTGGCCTCTACACTGAGAACACCCTATACAGGAGCAGGGCCAAACAATGTGAAAAATGATATGGTGATCTAGGACTAATAAGGGAGCAGCAGTGGAGGCAATAAGAATTGTATGGATTATGTTTTTGTTTTGAAAGTATTTCTTCTTAATAGGCTTTATTTTGGGCGCAATTTTATATTTTAAGAAATTGAACTAGAAAATATAGTCAGAAATACCATCGCTACTACTACTTAGAGCTTAACTTAACCACTTAATGAACTAAATATCAAGAAACTCCAATACAGTTGCCATATAAAAATCAGATGCCCCCGCCATCATATGTGACCAAGGATCCAGTCTTTGCTCATGTGGCTTCTCTCTCAATGGCTTACCACTGACTCCAAAGCTAACTCAAGATTCTAGCCCACATGAGAAATAGTAGCTAAAGAGATTCTGGAATTGGGGCACCTGGGTAGCTCAGTCAGTTAAGCGTCTGACTCTTGATTTTAACTCAGGTCATGATCTCAGGGTCGTGAGATAGAGCCCCGTGTCAGGCTCTCTGTTGGGCATGGAGCCTGCTTAAGTTTCTCTCTCTCTCCCTCTTCAGCTGTCCCTCCCTGCCACTCTCTCTCTCAAAAAAAAAAAAATGATATATAAAATATTTCAGTTATCCTCCAGAGCAGTAGATTGGATGATGAGTAAGTCGATCTTTTCTTGCCATCATAAGTCAGAAAAAAGGTAAGGCTTCAGATTCCACCTATACTTTTAAAGGAGATGCCACAAGGGTGCCTGGGTGGCTTAGTTGGTTAAGCATCTGCCACAGGCCCAGGTCATGATCCCAGGGTCCTTGGATTGAGTTCCCCATTGGGCTCCTTGCTCAGTGGGGAGTCTGCTTCTCCCCCTGCCCCCCCACCCCGCTTGTGCTCCTGTGTTCTGTCTCCTTCTCTCTCCCTCCCTCCCTCTCTCTCTCATGTGCACATGCAAAAATAAATAAATAAAATCTTTGTCCCGCATCGGGCTCCCTGCTCGGCGGGGAGTCTGCTTCTCCCTCTGACCCTCCCGACCCTCCCCCCTCTCATGCTCTCTCTCTCAAATAAATAAATAAATACATCTTTAAATAAAAAAAATAAAAATAAATAAATAAAATCTTTAAAAAAATAAAGTAGGTGCCATGAGATCATGTAATTAATGACTAAAATAAGGTGGACTAACAAATATCAAAGTTATTATTTAAAATGTATTTTATTTATATGTTCTGAAGTTTCCTAGGTTGTAGGCACAAAGTACATTGATGTATTTGCTAAATCTGAACTCTTCTATTTCTATGCATTCATAAGCTCACACAAAAGCCCTTTTTTCTGCAACAATTTGCACAGTATTTCTACTACTGCCTTCCCCCTCCTGCAAAATACAGATTTCTGCACCCCAACCCAAGGGAACATTGAATATTTCTGTGCTCCAAGGGTACAGAAGGCTTTCTCAAAGTGGGAAGCCTGGTTCTAGCCCAAATGCTTTACACTCCAATTTTGATCAGTTTTAACAACGTCATTTCTGGAACCACTGAAGTCTTAAAGAGATTAGCAAAACGACTTTTTTAGTTTCGTCTTTCTTCTCAGGAGACACAGATCTCTGCTTTGGGAAGGATTCAAGTAGAATTCCCCACTCCATTCTGAGAACAGTGATGCTTAGGCTCAGTTAGTAAATTCAGCTTATTTTATTTGAAACCTCCTACCTTATAAAGAATTCCCTCCAGGTGTACCTGAAACTCCTCCTCCAACCTGGAATGTGTCACCTTCCTCCTGCTGTCCCCACTACTCCAGCAGCCAGAGCAGCATAGGCCTAAATCACAAATATAGACACGATAAGATCTTACCCACTGACTCCTGAGATCTCAAGTAAATCTATCCTTTGGAAGGAGAGGACTACCAGATGTATTCTAATCTAGATTCTGACTCAGAAGTTTTCCAATGATCTAAACTGGTTTTAGCCACATTATCCCAATTGTTTCTGCCCTATGTACAAGTACTATAGATGCAGACCACAATTACTCCATTAACACATCTGATGTTAATTTAAATAATTAACTGGTATTTATTGAGCATCATATATGTATCTAGCACACATTTCTCTCATTTCAATTTAAAGCTCGCTCTCTAAATATTCTGGACTACACCATTGTTTTCACCATATCCTTTTTCCTGGCTCATTTCCTATTTGAGAATAATGTAGATACACATTAACTAATACAAACAGTATTTATTGATCACTTTTTATGTATCAAGCATTGGTCAGGTTTTCTTAATAGAAGTGAGTAAGTTTATAATGCATGTGGAGAAGAAAGGAGGGTTGTTAGAATTTGATGGTAAACTGGGGTGGGATGGAAGAGAATTAGAACCTTGTTCAGTTCAAGGGAAAAAATAAGGAATAAATTGGTTTCCCTGTCTACTCAATGATAAAATATTTGGAAGTTATACTCGAAGACCTGCATTATATTTGCCTTTAAAGTAAATGACTGTCTGGCCTCTAGTTATAAATACACAAAAGTGGCTTAACTTATTTCCTCAAAGTTCTCCAAAATCATTTATTGTTTTTTACTCCTTTTCTTTATTATTTTCTGATTGACAAATTTGAAATTAGCATTGTTGAAGGCCTATAACAATGGCGGTTGTTATCTTGAGTTATTCATAAGAAAAAAAGCTGAGGACTTATTTTGCAGTTTGTTTTAAATACTTCTGGCAATTATGATTCAGTAGGTCTAGGGTAGGGTCCAAGTATTGGTATTTTTTTTTTTTAAAGATTTTATTTATTTATTTGACAGAGAGAGACACAGCGAGAGAGGGAACACAAGCAGGGGGAATGGGAGAGGGAGAAGTAGGCTTCCCACCAAGCAGGGAGCCCAATGCAGGGCTCAGTCCCAGCACCCTGGAATCATGACCTGAGCCGAAGGCAGACGCTTAACAACTGAGCCACCCAGGTGCCCCTGATTTTTTTTTTTTTTTAAGTTTCCATGTGGAATGCTGATGCATGTACCCTCCTCCCAGTGATCTATTTGTTTCCAGCAAATTAAAGAGGGGGAGGGGAGAATAAAAGCATCCAGGGTCTTCTCAATTTATATAGTTAATGTACATTCTCTTAATATATGAAAAAAAACAAAACAGAAGCAGAGATACCCCATGAGAAGAGGAAGTACTCCACAAATATTTTCTCAAATGAACATTCAATTCCTACTTAATTACTGTTTTTCAGTAATAGGTAACTTGACATCCTTATTCTTCACTTTTTTTTTTTTTAACTTCACAATAGTCAAGTGTTTTTTTAATGCCCTTTATTCCAGCTGTCCTTGAAGACCACAGGAAAAGCCAAATGAAGTGATCTATCTTAATATGGGCATAGTCTTCAAAGACAAGCTGTATCCCTGGAACAGGAAAAAGTCCAAGTGTTTTCTGATATCTTTTTCCTTAGCTGTTTTAACTATTAATTATAGTTCAAATGTTCTCTTTGGGTATTTGGCAACAGAATCTATTCAGTACTAAAAGGAAGTGAACTATCAAGCCATGAAAAGACATGGAGGAAACTTAAATGCATATTACTAAGTGAAGGAAGCCTGTCTGAAAAGGCTACTCCTACTGTATAATTCCAACTTTATGACATTCTGGGAAAGTAAAAACTACGAAGACAGTAAAAAGATCTGTAGTTGCAAGGGATTGAGGGAGGGAGAAGAATGAATAGGCAGAACACAGAGAATTTTTAGGACAAAACACTTTGTATGATACTATAATGATAAATATATGTCATTATAAATTTGTCAAAACCCATAGAATTACAATACCAAGAATGAACCATAATATCAACTATGAACTTTGGGTGATTGTGATTTGTCATTTGCAGGTTCATCAATTGTAACAAATGTTCCACTCTGGTGGGGGATGTTGATAATGAGGGAGGCAGAGGGTATGTGGGAAATCTCTGTACTTGTTCTAAATTTTACCTTGAACCTAAAACCTCTTGAAATAAAATAAAGTCTTTAAAAAGGCGAGGGAGACAAGATCCAAGATGGGAATCACTGCTTAATGGAAGATCCCGGCACACTGTTCAGTAACTGTGTCATCAAAATAGTTCTACCCAGAGAAAAAGTTTAATGAGCTATAATCGTACCAACCAGAAAGTGACCATAAAGATATTTGGAAGTCTGAAATTAAGTTGAGGAATAAACAGGAAAATGAATTACCTCACAGTCTTTGCTATTCTGAGAGGGATGCTTTTTTACTTCTTGGATGAATATGCTAATATATCAGAAGTGTCTGTGTATTCTTTTCCAACAATGATTATCAGGTTATACAATGATAATCCATTTGTCTAATTTAATGGATATGTCTCTGTCTTCATCTTTAATTAGCATTTTAAATGTTTCCCATTCCATCTGTCCTGAAACTTGTTTTCTTCTTTAGCTTCTCTAACTTTCCTCTCTTGCGGATGTTGTTTGACTACTTCTGAGTTTTTGTAACAAATCCCGTCTTTATCAGTTGGTCTTTAAGTATTGTTCCTGAGACTTTTACCCTCAGCTATTTTTAGCTGAGGGTATTTTTAGCTCCACTCCACTTTATGTAAACTCATTACTTCAAATGGTAATGCAACTCAAGTCTCTATGCCCAACCAAGACCTTTCTTCAAATTTTCTTTTAAAACAACAAACCAAAGTTTCAGAGTTACTTCAAATTCAGACATTTCTAAAACAACATCAATTCTTCCATTTCAAGGTGACTTCTTCTGAATGTCTCATCTTTATCACTTATTCAACAATGAACTAAATGGACAAAACTAGAAACCTTTAAGTCGTTATTTTTTTCTTTCCTTTGACTCTTCTACAATTAATTTACTGAAAACCTTAATATTCCTTATTAAAGCGCTTCTCTTATATGGACCAATATTTCCACTTCTACATCTTGTGACATCATCACTTATTTGCAAACTATTGCTATTATTTAACTGCTTTTTCATGCCTCCAGTTCCAGACACTTACATCCATAATCCACAACACTGCTGAATTAGTTTCCTGGAGATGCCAAAACAAAGTACCACAAATTAGGTGGCATAAACAACAGAAGTTTATATCATCTAATAATTCTAAAGGCTGTAAGTACAAAATCAAGGTGTCAGCAGGGCTGATCTTCTGAAGGCTGTGAGGGAGAATCTGTTCCATGTCTCTCTGTTTCTAGTAGCCGCAGGCATTTCTTGGCTTCTACATGTTCTCTCTGTACCTTCATATCATCTTCCCTGGGGTATGTGTCTGTTTCTGTCTAAATTCCCCCTTTTTATAAGGACACCAGTCATATTGGATTAGAGTCTACCCTGATGATTTCATTTTAACTTGATCATCTGCAAAGACTCTATTTCCAAATAAGTCCACATTTGTAGATAACTCAATGTTTTTGGAGGAACACAATATATTCTATAACAGCTGCCAAAGATATCATTATAAAAGAAATCAAAGCATATCCATCTCTTTCTTAGCTCTTCATGACTATTTAATAAAGTCCACTTTTAGGGGGTTAGAATCAAGGCTGCTTCCATTCTACTCCCAATCTAGCTTTCTCTTCTCATCTTCTGTTAATGTCTCTCAATGATCCCTTGCTCTAGCCAGTATATGCCTGATGCTTTGACTCTTCTGGGTTTTGATGAAATCATACTCTACCTGAAACATTTTTCTCTGCCTGTTGAAATTTTACATAATTTTCACAACCCCAGCTCAAATGAAGTATTCTCTAAAGATCCTCACTTGATTCTGAGTCCCAATTAATCATCTGCTATTCTCTCTGCCCATGGCATTTATTTAAACCTCTTAAAATGTAAGATTTACTAAGCCTAACTTCTTGAGTTACGCATTTTTTTTCTCATTTTTAGTTGGATTCTATTGTATTCCTTTTAACAGACCAAAATGGCAAGTAAATAATAGTCACGAATATTTGATTTTTTAAAAAGATTATACTCATCTATTTGACACAGAGAGAGAGAGAGTGCACGCACAAGCAGGGGGAGCAGGAAAGGGAGAAGCAGGCCCCCTGCCGAGCAGGGAGCCCGATGCGATGTGGATCCCAGGACCCTGAGATCATGACCTGAGCTGAAGGCAGACGCTTAACAGACTGAGCCACCTAGGCACCCCAAGAAAATTTGACTTTTTAAATGGATTCATGTTTAAAAGTAGATAGATCTGGGCCTCCTCAAACTTTCAAACCTGATAGAATTACAGTGCTATTGGTGAAAATAAAAATACTAAATAGAGCAGCCTCTTTGTAAAAATTATGCATTTGACTGATGTTGGATACCTGTTGAATATGTCATGGCAGAAGTCACATCATCCCTCTAAATGTGAGAATTGAATTTATCATATAAAATCTCCAATGGGAGAACATAAAGAGAGTAAACAGCAACTACTCAGCTTTGGGAAATTCTATGATATGTGCTTGATGGAGAAATAATTGCCAGAACTAGATAAAGTAGAGAAATGATGAGTCAAAAGAAAGACAGGATGCATCTGGCATAGGATGTAAATTTGATAATTGTTGATTTATATCTTAGTTGTAAATTGTAGAATGTAGACACCACAAAATTGGGAATATAGGCTAATATATCTACAGAGATAGCTAAATAACTTGTTTGCATAGCAAATGTTCTGATAGGTTTCAGTAAAAAAAATACATATACAGGTTTTATTTTTTTCCCAAGGAAAGTTGTTTTTCCAACTACCTGCCTTAAAAACTGAAGTAGCATCAAGGAGAGCATTCTCCTCAGAATCTTGGCCCATTATTTTCATTTTATCTACTTTAGTTCTCATGTTAAATCATAACATTTAGCTGAACTTTTATGTTCATACTTAAGATGAAAACCTAAAATGCACATTTAATGGGAATGAAATTCTTAAATCATACTACTTTATTATGCATGATTTAAGAGTTTCATTCCAATTAAGTATATGTATAAAGCTATAATTATTGCTAGTCTGCCTTTCTATTTATACTTTACCCCTCCTCAAAAGGCTTAATGAGCTTATTGGATAATTTTGGGAGATGAAACCTAAATCTTACAGCCTCTTTATTTCACTTGAAATTCTAAATGCAATGTTTCATCTTCGGCATTTGGTTACATAATGGGTAATACTAATCCATCTTCCCCTGATGATAATTCTGGCCTTTACTGAAAAGGTATCATAATTTAAGTGCTGTAAATCTAACTAGTAGATAATTTTTTTTCCCCTAGCATTATGGCAAGGCAGCTTGAGAGTAACTGATGAGTTTCTATCACCATCTGCCAAGAGCAGAAAAGCATTCCTCTATGGTTCTCTTCTTAATGGGAAAATGAGCACGTTTATGTACATCTCTGGCTAAGTTGGGGCCAAATATATCTCTTAAGAATCTTTGCTTCCTTTTAGAAAGTGTTAATTCTGAGCCCATTAGTGTATGGCAGGTGGAAAGTGCAAGTGAAACCACAGCTGTGATCCCTTAAATGATGCCTATAAACAATTGGAAATAACCTAGGATATTTCCATGATCTTACAAGAAGGGGTTGTCAGCAAGTCATGGCTGCTCCATCCCAAAGGGAATGCCATGAAGACAGCAGCAAGTGATGTTTTACATGATGCCAAACTACAAAATACAATATGGTCTTGTTTGCTGTTCCCAGTGACCTGTCAGTGTGGAATTCTCATTTGCTTCTTTTGGGAATTGTGTTCAGCGTTTTTATTTCTGAAATATGTCACCTTCTCCACTATGCATAGACTCTCATGATTCAGTATATTTTAGAAAGGAGAATGTTCAAAAGTCCAGAGAGGTATACAATTTGAAAACAAAAATAAATGTTGTATTTAAAAGATCTTTATAATCTCATGAAAATAGATGCCACTTAAAATTTTGAATAATACTAAAATTATATGTAGGTATGTAAAATTAAACACATTTAATAGAGTTGTAAGTATCTTGTTTTATGACAAAGAAAAATATCTTACAAATTTGGAGATTGGAGAATCCCAAGATATTCAGGTGTTTATACATGCATGTGGTACCAAAGAAAAACAATTTTCTGTAATTGGAAAATCTGTTTTATTGATTAAGGAAAAAGTCTTTAATATCTCGTTAAGTCAAAAAATATCTTGTTAAGTCATTCAAGAACCCCTGAACTTTTTGAATATATCATAATAATTACCAATATGAGTAGTAGGTAAGTTCTCTGAAAGGATAGAAAAATTACTGTAGCAATATGCCCATTGATGATATTACATTTGGTGCTACTTGTTAACCATCAACAATCCTCATTAAATACATTAATAAGATGCTACACTTTTGTCCTGATTGCATCTATGTCCTGATTACAGCTATAGACAAGATGAATTGGGAAACTGGGAGTTGGGGATTGGCCCTGAAAGTTGATCCTAAAAAACCTGCTCATTTCAGGTCATTTTATGAAACAAAGTACATGCTCTCGGGATTCAACAATCTTTCCTTGAGGAATCAGTAATAGAAGGAACAGTTTTTCCTTTCTTGTTTGAAAAGATTCTAGCTTCCTCTCTCCAGCATCCTCTAATTCGTTTACCCAAGGGAATCACTTTGCAATAGAAGAGAAGAATTAACAGTGGCTCTGTTAGTTTACCTCTAGCCTTGAATATGCCTGCGGATTTTGACTCTTGGTAACTAAAGTACTGTTAGTAGCTTAGTTATACCAAAAACAGGATGAGGACTATGTACCAGCCCCTTCACTTGTTATCAAGTAATGAGCAACTCAAGGTAATAGCATGCAGCTCCTGAAGGGCTAGTCACATGTGTAAAGGGACTACAAGACTAGTCACACCAGTCATCAGTGCATGAGTTCGGGGAGGGGCTTGTCACTAGCTATATGAAAGCTAAGGCATTCCACGGATGGTTTTCTCGAAGTAAAGTAGTTTGAACACTCTCAGAGCAGCCTATTGGGAATCATGCATTTGATTGTCAACTCATATTCCAAAGCAGTGCTGCTAGTGGATGCTGCTAGTGGTACATAATACTTTAAGATACGACTTTTTATTTTAAAAAGAATTCATCCACTTTACAAAAATTGTCCACTGCTATATAGGTTTAAGTAATTAATGATACAAAGATGAAAAACATAATCCTTGTCCTCAAAATTATTTCTAGTGAACAGATAAGGGATTTCAGTGCAGTTTAATAAATGTTAATAATAGAAATGAGCGCAGAATATTTGGTGGCTGTGTGTTCAGGAGTTTACATATACCAGAATGGGGAAGAGGGCTGCAGTCAAACATTGCTCCCCCAAAGAAATGTACTGGTTCACAGTGTTGAAGAAACAGGAGCCATCTAAGAGCACCATGAAAATGGTTCTACTGGTGTGAGGATGAGATTGTTCAAAGCACAAAGACACACATACTTAGTTCAAAGAACTGCAATTTAAGATTAAGGAATTTTTAAAAAGAAGAATTAGGGCCTTTAGGCAGGAACTGTATTTTCACATGTTAAAGAAACTGGGCATTACTATGTAACCAATTGATAGATATGATATCATTTTAATTAGGTAATAACAATATCGTATTTGGAAAAGCTAGAGAAAGCCACCTTAGTTATGAGAAAACCATAATCAGGAATCCCACTGCAAAACTGCATAAAATAATTATTTTAAAATAAATAACTTTTAATCAAATTCAAACTAAAGAAAGAGGTATTTTACTAGTTTAATACTATATTTTTGTGCAAGAAAATAATGATGACATTTTTATACTATATAAGAATAAAAATGCATATGATTTCTCAGAAATAATACTTTACAACTTCTATGTATAAATAAACAGCTTTCACTTTTTTTGTTACTCATACCTTGCAGGATATTCATAACGTGAGAGGCACAGAAACAAAAAGGTTGGTGGTGCTCTGTTACTTTGGAGACTATTATCACCCCTTTTACAAGAGATAGACCTCAGGCGTAAAATCAAAGTTGGAAATTAAAAGCTGGAAAAATATATAACATGCGGATGCTAATCAAAGTTTGCTTGACTCTACTAATATCAGAAACAACTTTAAGACAATAAGCATTACTAGAGATAAAATAGGGCATTTAAAAATAATGAAAGTGTTCACTTACCAGGAATATATAACAATTCTAAATTTGTAGACATTAAGGTTAATTACCAGAACTAAAAGGAGAGGTAGAACTGATAAAATAAAAAAATGAAATATCTCTAAGCTATAGAAAAATTGAAAAAAAAATGATTATGAAACATGATCAACTTAGTAAATATAGAAGTCAATAACTTAAGAATATATATTATTCACAAATCCATGTGGGATATTACCAAAGTTAACCATATACCATGTCACAATTCTGGTATCAACAAATTTCAAAGGAATGAAATTAAGCCAAGTCAATAATAAAAATGTATCTAAACAACTCACCAAATATTTAGAAATTGATCAGTGCACTTTTTTTTTATTATGTTATGTTAATCACCATACATTACATCATTAGTTTTTGATGTAGTGTTCCATGATTCATTGTTTGTGTATAATACCCAGTGCTCCATTCAGTACATGCCCTCTTTAATACCCATCACCAAGCTAACCCATCCTCCCACCCCCCTCTCCTCTAGAACCCTCAGTTTGTTTCTCAGAGTTCATAGTCCCCCTCTGATTTCCCCCCCTTCATTTTTCCCTTCCTGCTATCTTCTTCTTCTTCTTCTTTTTTTTTTTAACATATAATGTTTTATTTGTTTCAGAGGTA
>NC_138380.1:23325797-23343424 GCF_054177405.1 Leptonychotes weddellii
TTAATTTTAGCCATTCTGACTGGTGTGAGGTGGTATCTCATTGAGGTTTTGATTTGGATTTCCCTGATGCTGAGTGATGTTGAGCACTTTTTCATGTGTCTGATGGCCATTTGGATGTCTTCTTTGCAGAAATGTCTGTTCATGTCTTTGAGATCAGTTATACTCTTAAAGAAAAACTGAACTCAAACAAAAAGCTTTGGGGACATAAAGAACATTGAACTCCAAATATTGGAGGATCATCTAAAATGTTACTATGGTATATTTTATAACAATACTACAATTACCTTTCATTTTCACTTGTAGTCATACAAAATCAAAAGCTGGCATAAATATTCATAAATAAAAAAGTAGATGTAAAAATACATGTGCTGTGTAGAAAATTTTGAAATTTTCATTTACATTATTAATGACAGATATAGCAATATAGCAGAATTTGAGATTTTCCACTGAAGTCATGACCCCTACCTTCATGTGTGAGTACCAGCTGTGTAAGCATACCAGTGCTTACTTTAAAAGAAAATGAAAATGTACTGAATGTTCAAGGTTGGATGAACCCTGAAATTTGTCCTAAAGCCTAAGAAACTCATTCACTGGAAGACAAATATGAGAGGAAAATATGACAAATGTCTCTGACATTTGCAAAATCACATAATTTTTATTGCTTTTAAATTCATTTGTCTATGTGAACTTGACCAAACAAGAGATCAAGTGATTATTTCATTTTCAATTTTATAATTTTTCAGATGATTTTATGAAGGGTTCATGTTGTCAAATCAGGCTAGCAGTTTTTCTAAGAGAGAAAATGGAAGAACTTGTCAACAAATACATGTCACCAAACCATATTGCTCATTCTGTATCAAATCAACTTATCAAAGAACTTATTATGCTACCATGAAGAAGAAAAGAAAAAGAAACCATGATCCTTCTCTTCAAGAAGCTACTATTTTACTGAGAAGATTAGATATATTATCCTTCATAGGAAATAACTATTTTCATCATCAAATTTCCATAGAGGGAAGTGAAGCTCCACTTTTCTCACCAGAAAGTAAGACATATGAGAGGAAACCTCAAGATAGGATTCATTGATCCAATTGGTAAGGTTGGTAGAAAAACAGTAAGCATGCTTTGAACAACTCTGCCCTGTTTTTCGTAGGTACCTAGGCTTTGCAAGCTTAGATTCTCTATTTCCCATGTAATTAGCTGGGTTCCTTAGTTCAGTGTTTCTTAAGTTCAATATAAAGGGAAGAAAACAGAAACCTATTGGACTTCATATTAAACTGCATCCTCATACGCAAACTTTATCAGTAATAATGCTCATATATGATCACCTGTCTGATGCTAGGGTCCTAGGTCTGTACTTGGGACAAACTCTTAAAATTCCAACATATATTTTGTTATTTAGAAACTTTGAGAAATCACAAATACTAATTTAAGCACTGAAATACTAGGTGGAAAATTCGAGGCATTTGGCGAAGCCAAGTCCATACCCTTAGATTACGAGGATTTTCATTAAAATAATTCAGTTTCTGTGGTTGGCTATCCCAATTCCACTGGATCAGGGCCTAGATTGCAGTTGGTGAAGGAATCCCAATAATAGGCATCAGAATGAGACTCATCTGGCTAGGACTGAGCATAATAAAAAAAATTAGCAGTATGATTTTTCGGATTTTAATTTCCTTAGACTTAAGAATTTTAGCCTTTGATTTCTTTATAGTTTAATTTGAAGAAGCAAGTTATCTGATGTATGGCCTTTAATTTCAACTGGAATATGATAATGTGAGGGAATAAATATTATTCAATTCTAGCATATTTTAATAATGCTGACATTTAACTATTGGAGTAATTTTCTATTGGCATTTGGATTCGTCACCTAATACCCATGAGCCATCTCAGAACACATGGCTGGATATATTTGATATAAGAATTAGACTAGGGTGTGAATATTTTTGCCTGGAATGCCTTTCAGAGCTTTGAGGCTTAGGGCTAAAAGCTGAGCTGCCTGTCAGTGATACTGGGAGCATTCACAATGGAGATATATAATTGGAGATAGGAGAGCAGCTTCATGAAGGCAAAAATCTTACTTTCCTTACGTAATGCTGACCAGCCTCCCTTTGGTTGACTATGGGATCAGTTGTGAAGCCTGGTGGGTTAGGAAAACAAGGTGCTGGGGAGAGTTGGGGGGAGGAGCACCTAAACTCATCTCCTGTGAGGGAAAATATGGGAGGATCACATCTGTGCTCACCCCTCACACCCCACCCCTGCAGCCTTGATTCCTCCATAAAGAAGAGTAATTCCTAATGGAGGAATGGCTGATTGAACTGAGAAGGTAAACAGGGAACTGAGCAGGAATGCCCAACTCATCTTTAGCTTTATCCCATGATGCTGCTTTTCTGAAATTGCCCAAGTCCCCTCGCATCAGGCATCACGCATCACGTGGTAAACTCCCTGAGGCAGTTTCCCTTCATCTGTTTAAGCTGCTTTGAATTCAGAGAGGAGGCTACAGAAGCATAATTGATTGTAAATAAGCATGTGTTTAAAACATTAAGTTGCAAAGCATTCCCAGGGATGTGGCATTGTTAGTCCTTGGAATACACTGAATACAGCCAGGCAGTCCTGTAACAAAAGAATTGTCTTGGCTTAAGATGGATAGAGCAATCACAGAGCGGTCAAAAACAAGCTGTTCTAGTAAATTGTTTGATAGGCAGTTTTGGGTACCTCCTTGACCATCCATTTTCCTATCTCTTGGATCTAAAGAGCTTAGAGACAGGCTTCTGCTGTTGTTGTTTTTAACTCTTTACATCCACACATATTTTTCTCCTGTGTTTGAGCTACCTTTTTGGTAAACTTTGACCTTCACCTGTATTATGTATTTCCAAGAAATTACGTCTTTTCTGGTTCAACCTACCACAGGTTTCTTCTGCATAATTGTTCCCACGTGGAACAAGCTTCCTCGGCAGCCAATGCCACCAATTCCCTAAATCCCTCTCTCAGTCTACCAGGGCTCAGGATTTATTTAAATATCATACACATAATTTAAATGTTTTGAATAAAACTCCCAGGCTTAACGCTGGAACTTTCAGCACCAAAAGAAAACGTAACAAATAATAAATTTTTCATTTACTACTGTAATTTAGAAAAAAGATTTCTTCATTTCGGGGTTAACTGTCTCTCTAGCAAGATTTCCAGATATCAATGCATTTCCTCTAAAATTATAGGCGGTGCGAAAATAACCAAGGACAAGTGAATATTCCAATGCCTCCAGAGTAATTTATAGACTCGAATGGTAAGTAAACATCACCGGAAAGGAATAAAATGCTATAAATACAGTGCACTAATTTTAAATTACCATATGGGCAAGGACCGAATCTATTTCTTTGTCTATAATATTTGCATTTCAAAATTTAACTCAAATTTTGTTTTCTTTTTTAGAAAAAGAGACATTAATGTTATGACAAATTCCAAGCAGACCAGCAGAAATCACAAGTGCATGACCAATTTTTAGCACTGATATAAATTTCCCTTTATTCTTTTGCCCAGCCTTTCCGAAATCCTGTAAAAGTCAGTATGGGCCCAAAGCTGATCCCTTGTCTAGTTCTTACAAATAATTTCCTTAAAAGAGTGAGAATTATCAGACAGCTGCAGCAGTTCAGCTTACAGGGAAAACGTAGAATGTCATTTTCAAGGTAAGTATGCAGCTGTCTTCCTGTCACTTAAGGTTTTTTAAGACAAATCCAATTAAATGTCTACCTAAAAAAGCTGATAGAATAATTCTTCGCATACTAATGAAATTTGTCATAAGGCAGTACAACCACATTTCTGCTTCTATATTCTGTCTCTGGTGAGCAACCTGGAAGCCCTTCTTATTTGAAATAAAATATATAACTGCCTTCCTGACCAAGATGCTTATGGTGTATATGAAACTAAATTGTATTTCATTTTTTAACTGAGCTGCTTTCCTCAATAGGAAATAGAGCATTCATCAGGATGGGGAATGCTGAATGCTTCCTGAGTGAAAGAGGAATTTTTATCTGGTCTTCTGAATTATACATGTTTCTTAACTCCCTCCTCTCTACCTACTTTTTTGTTTTCTTTTGTAATATATGAGAAAAGTATTTTGAAAATATTTAACTTAGGAACTGAAATCAAGCCTGAATATCAACCTCATTCTTTCATCTCAGTTCTCAGGTATACATTTTTTTCCTAATTTTAAGTTATAGAGCTGGCAAAACCTTTCCAAATTCCAAGCTTTTTATAGGAATATAATTCTAACAAGCTTCCTTTCTCACCATTATGAGTTTGTATCCAGGGTCTATATGTAATAATGTGATGACTAAATTCTTGGTAAAGTTGCATATCTATTGAGCAGATAGATGTCCTGGTTGAAGGCCTATTTATTTGTGAGGGTGCTTTGTTTGTTGTTTATATTCACCACAATTCAAAGGGAACTATAAATTATTTTTTCTGAAAAGTAGATTTGTGTCTATGACTTGAGCTTTACCATATGCACCTGGGTGGCTCAGTTGGTTAAGTGTCTGCCTTCAGTTCAGGTCATGATCTCGGGGTCCTGGGAGAGGCACCAAGTCAGGCTCCCTGCTCAGCGGGGAGCTTGCTTCTCCCTCTCCCTCGCCCCCCCACCGCCTGCTCATGCTCGCTCTCTCTCAAATAAATGAATAAAATCTAAAAAACATAAAAAGTAAAAAAAATAAAAACTTAAATACGTACTACATGAGGCATTGGCTAGTGTCTCTGTAGTGGATTTCCTTAATTCAGATTTATAGTCAATGTGTACAGATTACTATATTTGGTACTGCATTAGTGCAGGCCTATGTATCAGTTGTAACGGATATTATTTTATCAGTTGACAACTTAAATATTTTGTAAGTACTGAGGAAAGGCTGTAAGATAAAGGAGGCCAGTGTAGGTGAATCCAAGGCATACTTTCTTATTGTTTAAAGGAGATGGGGGAAAAAAAGTTAAGCATACTGTTTAATTTTTTTTTTTTTAGCATACTGTTTAATTTAAATGGGGAAGAGTTCATATTCATAACCAGGTTTGTAATATTTATTTGTGGTCATGCAGTAAGCATTATTAGTGGTAGACCCTGTGCTCTGACTCCTACTTTTTAGTGGCCCCTCAACACTGGGCTCTCATATATACAGAATTCTTGTGTCCTCAGAATTCATATCCTTGCAGCTTGGAAAGAGAAAGTCATAAAATGTGAAAATATTCACTAATGAACTGACCACTGTAAAATTCTACTTAAAACTAGCTTTTATTCCTGCTAACCATGTCAACTTCATTGTCCACATCTTAATCTGCTTACAATGGGAATAAATTTTAAAGCATTACTTCAAATGTGAGGGGAAACTGAAAGTTTGGTTGGGTCAAGAGCATAGTTGAGTATCGTATTTTTAAAACAAAGCCATTGTCAAGATCTGACGTGTTATATCAGTTAACACCTATAGAAGAGAAAAATCTATAAGGATTATAAAAGAACATGTTAAAGAGAATTTCTAATTATTCTGGGAGCTTTGCAGGAAAGTTAATGAAAAGCTTCATATTTTGGCAAAAGTGGTTTTTTAAGTATTCAAATCAAACAAGAGGTAAAGAATACTATGTCATAACGTAATTTTGTCAAAATATTATGCAACATCAAAACCCGATTTTTACTAAGAAATATTGTATAGTTTGTTAAATACAAACAAAAACTCCCTACTTAATGTAGTATGATTTCCCCCACTATTTACTATGAAATGTCCCACATTTTAGGGAATTTACTATAAATAAATGTTGTTGGAGTGGAAAAAGCACTCATTTTAAATATACCTATTGATGAGTTTTGATAACTGTATACAGCTCTGTAATTGAAGCAAGGAGAGCGAGGTTCTTGTCTCACAGAGCCGTGGAATGAATCTCGTGGACAAAGGAGACAAAGCAAGAGTTTTATTAAGGAAAGATACAGAAAAAGCTCTCAAGAGTGAAAAGGGTCCTGACAGGGTTGCCACTGAGGGCTTTTAGAGTTGGTCTTTTATTGAAAGGTAACCAGGGAACTTAAATCTTTTTAACTTCTCTACTGGCAGCACCATGGATTAAGGACTAGTGATAACATCTTTTTAGGGTCTGGTTATTTTCTGTTGACCACAGGAGACTGTCATAAATAAGACCACTACCACGTTCTCCGCCACCCCCCCCCACACCTAGGACAGGGTGGTCTGGTGTGTTCCCTTATCTCTGGTTTCCTTACACCTCCACATTTTTGGGATTTCTGTGAGCCTGATCACGTAGCCGCCTATCTGTTTCTTCCTACCTAGCCCCGCCTGTCCCTTACTCATAATCACCACCACAATCCAGAGAAAGAACATTCATCACCCACACCTGAAAAAGTTTTTCATTTGCTTTTGCAACCTATTCCCCCTCTCACCCGTAGCTCTAGAAAATCACTGTGGATTTACTTTAATTTTTTTTTTTGAGATGATTATAGACTCATAGGAAGAGCCTGTTGCAGGAGGTCATCAGAGGACGTGACCTCCCATTGACCTACAAGCTGGACCGTAGCAATCAGAGGCTCCTTAGCCCCATCATCTGTCCTGAATATAATCTTTGCTCCCTCTTCCCCTATTTCAATGACACAGCTTTGAGAGATTAACATATTATTGAGGTCCTCTGGACAGATACATGACTGAACCCAAATAGGGCCTCTATATAAACTGGTGAGGCCCTGTGGGTGGGAAAGGGTGAGGTGTGTGGAGATCTTACCGCTTTCTGGTTGTTGGCTGCTGAAGACAAGCCTGGTAAGTAAATTCTATTGTTTATTAAACCCACAACCTAATCTTTTCTTAGCTGTTGAGGTAGAGGGACCAGTTTCAAATTTCATCCAGGAATTCCTGAGGTTGCAAAGCTGCAAACTGGCAGCCTAGTCCTACCACCCTGTAGCTGCACGCTAGCTGATGGTGGAAGATCCACGCTTAACTCAGCTGAGGAAGGAGCCATTTTTCCTTTGGTCTTTGGCTGCAGTAGGGCATGTGTTGTCAGAAAGGTTTCCTTCCAGGCCTCTCGTTTCCCAGTCCTTTGGCTAGAGTGAGCAGGCTTTTCTTGGTGCTCCTCTTGTCTCTACCTGTAGGAATGCAACTAACTTCCAAAGCTGAAGTACGGCAGTTGGCATGAACTCACATCAGTTCTAGCAGCTTTTTTGGTAGATTCCATCAGATTTTTTACATAGGTAAGATAATCATGGTCTTTGCGAATAAATAAAATTTTACTTCCTTTACTTTCTTGTTGTTTTCTTTAATTCTGAACTGGCTAGAAATACAGCACAATGTTGAGTATAAATAGTGACCGTCAATTTCCTTATCTTGCTCCTGATGTTGGGGGGAAATACTCAACCTTCACAACTGAGGTTTGTTGTGGGTTTTTTTTTTCTTTCTTTTTTTTTTTTAAGTGCCCTTCAGGTTCGGGAAATATCTTTGTGTTTCTTGTTGACAGACTTATTGTTCTTTATTGTATGAGGAATGGATGTTTTTCTGTGTGTATTGAAAGTATTATGTGGTTTTTCTTTTAAATCGTGGTGAATTTGAACAATTTTCAAATATTAAGCCAAACTTGCATTCCTGGGATAAACCCAATAGGCTCATGAGGTATTACTACATATGCTGTGGGATTTGATCTGCTAACATTTTAACATTCCTGTATATATCCTCAAATTACTAAGTTGTACACTTGAAGCTAATAATGTACTTCAATTACACCTTAAAAAATATGCAAGTGGTGACAACATGGATGGACCTAGAGGGTATTTTGCTAAGTGAAATCAGACTGAGAAAGATAAATAACCATGTGACTTCATTTATATATGGACTCTAAAACACAAAAAAACCCACAAATGAATAAATGAAAGCAAAACAGAAAGAGACCCATAGATAAAACAAACTGATGGTTGCCAGAAGGGAGAGGATGGGGGATGGGCAAAATCAGTGAAGGGGAGTGGGAGATACAGGCTTCCAGTTATGGATGAATGTCATGGGAGTAAAAGGTATGTATAGGGAATATAGTCAATGGTATGGTAATAGTATTGTATGGTAGTGGATACAGTAGCTACTACATTTGTGGTGAGCATTGCATAATGTATAGACCTATGGAATTTTCTTAAAATTCCTGAAGTAATTCTAGTGTCTTTGAATGGATTAGAAAATCTTTCCTTTTCAATTATCTGGAAGAGTTTGTATAGAATTAGTATTACTTCTTGAAATGTAGAATTTACCATTAAAATCCTATGGGCCTAGGGTTTTCTTTATGGAAAGGTTTTAAATAATTTGATTTCATTAATCAATCTGCAACTGTTCATGTTCTCTAGTTCTGTGTGAACTTGGGTTTCTGCCATTGCTCCCAGGGGGAGGGTGAATGTTACTGTGAGTTCATTCCTGTTACTGCACCTTAGGGGGGTAGCAAAATCCTCTTCCCTTTCTACTCAAACACCTCTAGTGGATATTGTCTAGCGGCATACCTACTCTATGCAGGGAAATACCATGCATGAAACCACAAGGAGAAAACTTTTCTAAGGGGGAAAAAAACACAACGGATCAGATTGAAATAATGGGTTATAAGTTTCATCAATCATAAAAAATGTATAGCAAGAACAAAACTCTGCTTTATAATGTTACGATAGGATACTACTACTGAAATGAATGGTGTTTAGGAGAAAAAAATCGTTTCTTTACCTCAAAAATACATTTAGGAATCAGGTCCTGGGACCTGAAAATCCTAGAGATAAATTTTCCAGATGCATATAGATGTCAAGAAACTTATTTTGAGCTTTTAGAAATGTTGAAGAAAAATTAACTATTCAAAAAAAATGGGGTCTAAAATTGTAGGTGTATGAAATGTACTCTAGAAATTTAGTTATTTACAGCTTGTAAATCTACATCTAGAAAAGAACATTATTGAAAGATCTGTCTAAAACCAATTGTAGTGGTTAACTCAGATGAGATGAAGAAAAAGGGAGAAAAACCCTATTGGGGAAAGTTTAATAAAGAACTTTAGTGATACTTTATTTAAAACCAATCTACTTATCTCAATCTAATGTGGCCATTTAAAATTTGCAAGGAACCATGCCTGTTATACCTATTTTTGAGATTGATATCCAAATTGATATCCAATTTATAAGTACATTCATTGCTCTAGAATAACTTAGAACAATATCCAAATATCTCAAAATAGCTTAGTTGGAATGCCGAACGTTCCATTTGTGGGTTTCCTGAAAACACAAAATGTGGGTATGTGTGTATGTGTGTAAAAGCAAGAAAGCGTGTGCATCAAATAGTGTACACATGGAAAAGAGAAATAATCGAAGTTGTATTTGCTCCTTTTTACAATGTGTCTATGCATACATTTAAAAACTATCAAATAGAGGGCGCCTGGGTGGCTCAGTTGGTTAAGCAACTGCCTTCGGCTTAGGTTATGATCCTGGAGTCCCAGGATCGAGTCCCGCATCGGGCTCCCTGCTCAGCAGGGAGTCTGCTCCTCCCTCTCATGTGCTCTCTCTCAAGTAAATAAATAAAATCTTTAAAAAAAAAAAAAAAACTATCAAATAGAATTATCAGGGTCTCATTTCTTAGGCTTAACAGCTTTAACATGTTCTGAGTATAATAAACCACTGCTAGGGCTGTACATGGAGACCTTTGTCTGGTTTTATAAATGTAAATGATTTTGTACAAAAGCTAGCCAATTCAGTGGAAAAAGCCCATCTACCAATGAGTTGTTTTCCTACAAAATGTCAAATAGCAGAACAGACATGTTTAGTGCAAATCTCAGCCAACATTGGAGGTAAGTTCAGTTACTAAGGAATTATACTTAAATATATATTAGCTATTTTGATTTGTTTAGAAAACTAATTCAATTACAATATATTTCAAATTCTTATCTGTATTATAAAATTTAAAAATCCTAAGTCATGGTGGTCACCCGCCAACTGAGGTTTTGATCATATGAATTGCGTTTTTCTTTGTATCTCTTTCCTTGTCTAGTACCTACTAGAAAGTTGTTACTGCTTAATTAATCATTGATTGGCTGACTTATAAAAGTGACCAGTCAATGTCTGTTTGATCATAGTGATTAATCCTTTGCATGTGTATCAACACAGAACTATCTCACATTTTAGAAAGTCACTAGTTTCTAGTATGTAAATAATATGTATGTTTATCAAAACTTGCTATTCTTAGTCTCAGGTGCATAAAGCATATGACTTTATATATATATACATACATATATATATAATTTTTTTTTAAAGCCCAAAATCTAAATTTAAAACCCTAAATCTATGCTATGGTGTTATTTCAGCCAAATCCCTATTTCTAAGGATACTAATGCATAATCAATGTCATCAGTTTCTATTTCCTTCATATAAATTGCTATTTATTACTAGTCAACATCCTAGTTCAGTACTCATTTTAAAAAAAATTCAAGATATTCCTGTTATAGGTCTTAAATCTTAAAAATATAAAGTTGGTTTCAAAACCTTTCCTATAATTCAGCAATTACCTTTAATTCTTCAAAGCTATTCCTTTTTGGGGGGGCATTTGTCATCCAAATTTTGATCTGTCACAAGCTTTTTTTTTTTTTCATTTAATAGATCAAGTGATTAATCAGTACATCTAAGTGGCTAAGTTTTATTGCACTATTTTGAATATAAGATTTGTCCTTCCTCAGACACTTAATATTTAGTTCACATGAGAGAATTCTAAATTGATAAATCCCCAAGAAAGGTTGAAGATGACTGGATAGCTTTTCTGGAACATGCAGTTTTATATAACATACTGCAGTAATGGGTCTTCTTCCATAATTCATAGCAAGCTATTAAATGATTTTAATACACTTTTGGTTTTATAGTGCTGTGAACTACTTCAGTAACAAACATGTTAGCTCTTCAGGCATTATCCTTCATCTGTGTACTTCACCCAGTCTCCTCTTACCTCCCTTCCATGCTTATTTATCTTCAGAAGAAGCAGCCCTTGCTGCAACTTTAATCCATTGGTCTTTGTTAGTTCATTTCTTTTTCAGACATGACCATTTGCCTCTTTAACTTTGAGTCTTCAAAGTGTGCTGTATTTTGATTTTCTGTCTTACGAACTTTGTTTTCCTGCCCCTTCTTTTTATAGCTCACATTTTTTCATTCTCTGCTGTCAAACTGAACTGCCTGATTGCTGTTTCCGAAATACCATGTTATTAGAGGTATCCAAATATGAGGTGTTTTTCTTTTTTAATAGCTACATGACCTGTATTTTAAGAATTAGCCTACTTATAATTTGAAACCTTGAAGTGTTGATAGAAACTTAAATGGCATCTTTTTCTCATTTGACCTCTGAATATATTCATGTATTTTCAGTTTAAAAAATACTATTTCAACAGTTGATCAACTTATTTCCTTTTAGACATTATGAATCTTTTTGTAGAAAACATTTTAAGGCAGACTTCTAATCAATTATGTATTTCTGTTCTAATCAGTGTCATGTAGCAGATGTTTACTAATAAACTCATAATTTTCTAGGCAAACAACAGTTTGTATTCTCTTCTAGATCTGAGGAAAATTTTATTCTAATTTTGGCGAAAATGCAATATCTGGACAATTTTGTATACTTTTGCCTCTTAAATTTTGACAACTAAATATTCAGTACTTAAATACACTAATCCATGGGAGGAGGGAACTAACCACATTCTAGATATACAGATGATCTCTCTACAGCGTATAATCAACAATCTAAACAACAGTTGCAAATAATCCAATGTATTGTGTGAAAATGCAGAAGTTTGGTCACACTCCATTAGAGAAAGAAAGTGGGACATTAACCTTTCATAGAATTAATAAATTCTAATTCAAAGTAATGCTAAAGTGGCATTCAATAACTTATTGATCTGCTTTATTTTTACGTATGTTACAAAGAATAGTTTTCAGTTGATTTGGTATCAACTTACAGATCCTACAAAATATAAAATGGAACTAAAACTGATTTTTTTTTTTTTGGGTCCCTCACAAAAGTGAAAACACTAGATTTTATTTTCTATTCCTGCCTTTTAGATTTATAGGTTAAAATGAGTGACCCTTAGAATGAATCTTTAACAGAAGTCAACCAGACAATGTAATGACCCCCTCTGCATCCTCTCAAATGAGGGAAGTTCCAGCTTCTCAGCTGTGAATGCTAAAGCATTCACCAGTTCCTACAATAAACTATCTCGTTTGGGTGGGACTTTTTCTAGAGAGAAAAATCTGTCCTTTTGCAACTACTCCTTACTGGTTTTGGTTTATTCATATGGAGCTTAGTAGTGTTAAGTTCTTGTAAGTTATCATCCAATTATTTAAAGAAAAGTAAATCCTCAAATCTTAAGTATCTTAAGTTACTTCAATCGAATGCACACTCAATCAGCTGAAGGACACTCCCCACTTTAAAATTATTGAAGTGTCATTTACCTAGTAAAAATTACTAAAAAAAAAAAAAAACTAGTTCGGGATGCCTGGGTGGCTCAGTTAAGCGTCTGACTTCAGCTCAGGTCCTCTAGTTCAATGAATTGTAACTCTTTTAATCATGTAACCATCACACACCAGTCAGGATGACAAAGAGCATTTCCTTTGACAAAGAATTTCCTCTCTTTTGCTGTAAATCCTATTTACCCTCAGTCAGTGACCAGATGAATCCCTCCCCACTCTTCTGTTTAACCTATCTGTTCTGGATGTGTGCTTTGTTTCTTGTTCTAGGCTATTTAATAAAGGTCTAAAAATCCATGTACAGGTCTTTGTGTAAACCTCTGCTTTCATTTCCCTTGGGTAAACACCTATCTAAACTTTATGGTAATATGCTTGTTTTTATACAAAACAAACTGTTTCAGAAGTAGTAATACCATTTTACATTTCCATCAAACACCTGCAATTTCCAGCTCATACTGATTATCTTTTAATTGACTTTTAAATTTTTAGCTATCTCAGCAATGTTTTCAGTGTTTTAACTTGCATTTCCCTGATAACTAATATTGTGTAGGAATGCTTGCTTTTAGTTCTTATTGGCCATCTATATAACTTTGTGACTTTCCAAATCCTTTTCATTAAAAAATTGTTCTAAAAAATGAATTCTGGATACAAGTCACCTAATATGTGTATTACAAATATTCTGTTCTCTGGCTTGTCTTTTCATTATTGTAATATTCTCTGTTGAAGGCCAGAGGGTTTGAAGTCAGATTTTCATTTAAAGTTAGTACTTACATGTCTAGTATATTTTTGCCTAATACAAGATTGAAAAATCTGCTTTCTTGATATGTCATCTTAACATACTAGGTTTCTGATCAATTTCAACTTAATTTTTTGTATGGTGCTACATAAGAGTTGTTCACTCACTTTAATTTGTGGATACTCAGATATTCCAGAAATACTTGTTAAAGACCATTGCTTTTTCAGTGACTTACCTTGGCAATGTTGTAGAAGATCAATTGACCATATATGTCGGTTTATTCCTGGATTCTCTTGTATTTATATACTTATTATGCCTATAACAAAGTACCTTGATCACTGTAGCTTTATTAGTCTTAATTTATCTGCAGAGTATGTCTTTTCAGAATGTTTCAGGGTGTAGAATTCTGGGTGGTTTTTTGTTTTTTGTTCCCTTTGGCTATTAACTTTTTATTTTTAATCCGTTTGCACTTATGTGTGGTTTTCTTGGTATCGATGTTCTTGAGGTTTAATAAGTGAAATTTTGTATTTTCATCATTACTGTCTTACACATTCTGTTCCTTCTAGCTTTCTCCCTGTTTGTGTGCACATGTGCGCACACACACACAAATGCTGGCAACCTTAAGTTCTCTCCATTTGGACCTCTCCATGCCATGCCACATAGCCTCGCGTTAAGGTTACTCACAAACCCCGACACGGTGAATGAAAAGATTACTCCAGACTCCTTTAGTAGGAAAAAGGAGAGGCCTGGAGACCAGATGCTCTAGTGGCCAAAGACCTCGAGCCAAGCTTTGTCTCCACTTTTATTGGGGTCTTATCAATATGCTAAGTGCAAGTGCAAAATAAGGAGGCAAGGAGTTCATGATACAGTATGTGACCAACACAGGTGCCTGCTTTTCTTCAAAATTTAAACATTTACTCCCTAGATGAGAACCTTGAGCCCCAGTAAGAATCTGGCCACTTTCAGCCAAGAAACTTCAACGAAGGCCCAGCCTTCCGGGCACTCCTCCTTTGCTTTTCAATGAATCCCATCCAGGGAGGCATATACAAGTCAGATTTGTCTATCCAGGCACTGTGAGTTCCCACACTGTTATTCCAGTTTAATGTAGTATGTTAAATTGCTTACTATGTTCCCATAGGTCCTGGAGGCTATCTTTTCAGTCTTTTTTTTTTTTTTTAATGGGTAATATCTGTTCATTGGTCTTCAGTATCACTAACCTTCTTGTCCTTATCTAATCTGTTAAATAATCCCAGTTTATTTCTTTTTTAAAGATTTTTTTAGTTTTTATTTATTTGACAGAGACACAGCGGAAGAGGGAACACAAGCAGGGCAAGTGGGAGAGGGAGAAGCAGGCTTCCCGCTGAGCAGGGAGCCCGACGGGGGCCTTGATCCCAGGACCCTGGCTGGGATCATGACCTGAGCTGAAGGCAGACGCTTAAGGACTGAGCCACGCAGGCACCCCTCCCAGTTTATAGTAAATACCCGAAGTTAGAAATAATCTAGAAATTCCATTTTTTAAAAGTCTTGTCCATTCATTGCAGTGATCTTCTAGGTCATGAACATTTCTAATTGCTCCTTTAAAATTTATTTCCTGCTAATTCTAAATGCTGAATCATCTTGAGGTCCTTTCTTACTGACTGATGTGACCCAAATAATATTTTTCTGTATCTTTATATTTTTAATAATTACTACAACTTAGTATCTTTTTGTTATTGCATATTAAGAATGTTCAATGATACCTTATATAGAATCTAGTGTCTATCTCTCCCAAACTCCCTAAAGAGTGTTTTTTTTGTTTTGTTTTGTTTTTTTTCTATGAGGTACTTGATTGATCTTGGAAAAATCACTCGGACTAGTGGAGTGTTGGTTTAAAATCTGGTTACTACAGATAGGTCTCATTTTTCCCTACTCTTAGAGTAAACCCTTATTCCTTGCATATAGTATTTACTTAAAAAGCATGAACCAGGGGCGCCTGGGTGGTTCAGTCCGTAAGTGTCTGCCTTCAGCTCAGGTCAGGATCCCAGGGTCCTGGGATCAAGCCCTGCATCTGCGTCCAGCTCTCTGCTCAGTGGGGAGCCTGCTTCTCCCTCTCCAGCCCCCCCACCCCCCGCTTGTGCTCATGTGTGCTCCTTCTCTGTCAAATTAATAAAACCTTTAAAAAGCTTTTTTAAAAGCATGAACCTGCTATACTTTTGATGTAAAGTGCAAGTTATTTACCAATATCCTCTCTTAGTAAGAAACACTAAAGGATGTTCCTTTCTGTACCTAGCAGCTGAAATCTGTGCTGTTTTTAGTCTCCTTCACATGCTGTTCATGAATCAGCCAAGAATTTGAGGAGAGTTTGTATAAACATTTAGGGACTCACTTCTCTATGACAGCGCCCACCCCCCACACCCGGTCTGGAGTTTCCTTCCTTGCTGTGCAACCACTCTGACAGCCTTGATCTCCATCCTCTGTCACTTAATGCTAATAAGATCAACACTTCTGAGTTCTAGCCATGTTCTTCCAGTGGTGTGTAGACGACTCTCAGAAAAGAGCCTTATCTTACCCCTATTCAAGGATTCCTTTCTTTTGAGAATCAAATATTTGCCAGTCTCTGCCCACTTTACTCCCTAAAATTTAATAAGTTTTTTAATTAAAATTTAACCAGCATTTATAATTAGTATCTGTGGGACAGTCAGTAAAAACTCTTCCATAATCTCCAAAAGCTAAATATCTTTTGAGGGATCTTTGTTGAATAAAAGTCTATTTTTCATTACATATGCATATTCATTGCTGCATAACAAATACTTCTAAAACTCAGTGGCTTAAAATAAAGATTTATTATCTTACAGTTTGAGGTGTAGAAATCCAGGTGCATCTTAGCTGGGTCCTCTGGCTCAGGGTTCTCACAGGCTGTGGTCCTCTTGAGGCTCAACTGTGGGAAATCTCGCGAGCTCATTCATGTAGAACCAAGCGCATGCGCCCGCATGTGCACACGTGCGCGCATGCACACACGAATGTTGGCAACCTTAAGTTCTTTCTATCTAGACCTCTCCATGCCTTGCCATATAGCCTTGCCTTAAGGTTACTCACAACATGGCAGCTTGCTTCCTGCAGGGTGAGGGCTGCAAGTGAATGGGAGCAAGATGGAAACTAGTCTCGTAATCTCCTCTCAGAATCGAGTTATTTTGCCACATTCTGTTTGTTAGAAGTTGTCGCAACTTCTGTTAGAAGGAGTTGTTCATGGGGGAGGAGATTATACAGTGGCATGAATACCAGGAAGTGGGGCTCATTGGAGGTCATCTTAGGAAAGACCTTTGCAGGGGAAGACGTACGAACATTGCTGTTCTCCCCAGTGCCATTCATTCAAGAGCAGGATACCTTCTGCCAGTCTGACTACTTTGGTTGGTCCCTAAATGCATGAACACCTATTTTTATATTTAAAGAAATATAACATCATATGTATATTTGGCCAGAGTTCATAAGATCTTCTGGACGATAATCTATTACACAACCTTCGAGCCATTACCAGAAGTAGAACCTCTTTTAAGGCATTTTGTGTTGAATAAAATTGTATATTCATTGCTTATGATCACAATTTTCATCAATGACCTAAAATGCATGACTATTCTTTCCCTTTAAACTTCTTAGTGGGCTGTGATGTGTTCCATTGGTAATTGTGTTGAGACTAGTTTGCAAAGTACTAGAACAAACTGTATTAATACCTTTTTTTGACTTTCTGTATGCCTTAATATCTACAGTCAATAACTCATTGGAATGCTAGGCAAATTCTTAAAATATATATTCTTTCCTTCATTTCTCTTTAAGGAGTCACTGTGTTCTACTTGTCATATAAATTGTCTAGTGCAAGAGTGAAGAATTGCAAAATTAATGACTTTATTAGATGTCTTAGGACAGCAACCTGCAGAATATCACAAGTGTTTTTGTGTATGTATATAATTTCTCCAATAGACTTTAGCCATCAACTGCACACGTCTTACATATACATAGTCTTTGTGATTTTTATCCCTTTCTTGTACTCTTCCTACTTCCATTTTAAGCCTATTTATGCTAAGATTTGACTAGCAATAATCAAATCTGATAATCAGCTGTATATTTCATCACAGCTGGTTCAGAAACAGAACTAAGTGGGTGTATTAAAATAAAAGACTCACAGGAGAATCCTGTTTTTTTACTTCCAACATGGATTGTAAGAATAGCTTGCGACTGGAATCACATTGAGGGGAATTACCTGCTCCCTGAATCTCCATGGTGATAAGCTCATTTATGGTCCTTGACCTTTAGAAAAGCTAATGAGTGTGCTTTAGTTTCCTCTATAAATCAAAGCTAACGTTACTACTTGTCTATCCTCACTCATGGATATTGAGAACTGACTTAACATTTGCTGAGTTCTTTGAACTCCTCAAAGATAGTACC
>NC_138380.1:23343924-23371339 GCF_054177405.1 Leptonychotes weddellii
CTTAACCAACTGAGCCACCCAGGCGCCCAGCTTGAATAAGTTTTAAAAGCCAGTGCTTACCCCAAATACGTCAGGGTTCCCACTGGTGCTGCTTGGAACTTGGGGGTCATTTCTGGTCTCACTTTTCTTGGGTGGATGCTGCTGTTCACTCCTTTTGGTCTCATGTGCTGAAGATCTGGTCTAAATGGGATTCTGATATCTGTAGAGACTAAACAGTGGGGGCTGGGGAAAGGGCACATGACCTTGGTTCCCTCACCTTCCTCAGGGGAGGACTCTCGTGTCTGGTCCTCCTTTCAGACAACTCTGGCCCAACTCGGTTTCTTTACTTCCTAAAGATCATGTTTCACATTCCAAATGTGAATGCAGAATTGAGAGGAATTGGATTCTAGATGCTTCTCTGAAGTATGGCTAGATACCCCCACCACTATTTACATGCATACATGTTGACACCCCAACTATCACCTGTTTAGGTGTATTTCCCTCTGTCTTCCTCTGCATCTCCCCAAATGTGAGGGGAAAACACTCCCTAGCCCTAAGCCATGTGTGGTGGAATTAAGGCCTAGAATAAGGAAAGGAGAGTAGGGACATGATAGGCAACAATGAAACTAGAGAACTAAGGAACCATCAGAAGTTGCTCACTCTCTGTATCTCCAGGGCATTTTCTTTCCACTGCAAGCCAGTTTCCTAGTTACCTCCTATTCCTAAGCTGAGTCCTTGGGATGCCATTCAAGTTCCTCCTTCACATTTTAGTACATTTGCTTTTAGCAGTGAATCCTCCCCATCATGACCTGTAGAACAAAATGTATTATAGCTTGCATCCCAAAGTAAAGTATGTAGCATATCATAATTACTTGTGCATATTTCTATTTAAAATTCTTAATAAAAAGGCAAAAAGGAGTATTAAGTGGTCAGTGTATGCCCTCACACATAAAAATCAATAATGATCTTCTCGAGACAATATGAGAGGATTTTGTGGGAAGATCAGGCTCTGTAGGGAAATAATAGCAATAATACCTTAAAAAAGAGAGAAGGCTGATAGTAGATCTCTTGCTTTCCCATTCTCCAGTCCAGTTCCTATACCATATCTGATCAATATAAGGGGTACTAATTAACCAGAGGATTTCTAAAGTCTGCACTATCCCAGAAGTCCTAGTCAGCCACAAGATCTAGAATCCTCCCCTGCATTAATACTTAAATACAGTAATAGATCATCAAGTAGGACCCCTTAGAATTCATGTTTAGCCAACTACATACCCCTCCATTTCATTTATCTCAATGCAATGATATCTTCTATGACAAGTTTCAGGCATGGGTTATTTTGTTACAGCCATTTTTCACTATAACTACAGGTGTGGTGATGGTAACAAGATGAATACATAAATATACCATTGAAGTACATTACAGAAATCCTAATGTCCTGAGTTGATGTTGTGACATATGTATATGGTCAGTTATATCGAGTTGACTTAGTTTCATGGCATCCCTTTGGAAGGTAACCGTTTCATATAGTATTGTGATAAAATGTGAGTACTAAATCACTGATACATGAATGCTGATTTCTGGAATACTTTTTACGGAAAATAAGTCCTATTTATTCATAGGCCAAATCATATCTACTCTACTAAATACAAAACTTCTGTGGTAGGATATTTGGCTTAAATAATGCTTCTGTAATACCAGCAAAAATTACCTGATCTCTGGTCAAATATGGATAATTAAGGTCTATACATAGCTTGCATCCTGGAACCTCTTTGTTCAAGCAGCTTTTTAAATGTAAAGATTGGCTTTTCACTGAAATATTCACTTGGAGGTATTCATTGACTTTAATTTTTTTCCCCCCTGTAAAGTGAGGGGAAAACGACGGGAGAAAAAATCAGAGGAAGAGACTCATGTGCTATAGTACTTCTAGAAAAGTTAATTGGCTCTCATTGCGCGCGCGCGCGCGTGTGTGTGTGTGTGTGTGTGTGTGTGTTGCCTAACCAGGGAATTCAATCTTAATATCTTGCAACAGGGATGTGTGGGCATATTTTCTGGGCTGCGTGTGTGTGTGTGTGTGTGTGTGTGTGTTGCCTAACCAGGGAATTCAATCTTAATATCTTGCAACAGGGATGTGTGGGCATATTTTCTGGGCTGCTGTGGCCTCATGGAATTTTCCAGCATTGTGGATAACCCAGTTTTGGTCAAAAGGTCAGTGGTCAAATGCTTCTCTAGAATGGTGCTATTCTTTCTTAGCATATGTAAGGTGATATGGGAAGGTGATTAGTATTTCCTGGATTACTTCTTTGTCAGTCTAAAACCTGTGCCAGAATAGACGGGAGATATAGGAGAGTCATCATTACAGTGGCAGGGAGGAATGTGAATTGAGAATTGAATTGAGAGGTACTAGCTTTTCCAAGTCCTACTTTTGTATTATGCTAGGAAACCACTTACAAGGCAGTGCTCTAAAAAGTTTCTGTAGCACCTCATCCCTGTATATTTTTTCCCTCCTTCCTCTTTCAAGCCCCTCTTTTAGGTTATAGCTCCTCTTGAAAATGTCTTTACACTAACTTTTATCAGATAATGGTATCGAACTTTATACAAAGATATGCCTCATGTTAGCATAGCATTGTCCCCTTAACTTTCAAACATTATACTCCCTGTGATTATCATGTGAAGGAACCTTTCCTTTTTGGCCTTAGATATCATTATAAACATACTTTAAACTTTCTGCTAAAGGAAATTTAGAAAGTAGAACTGTGTTGGAACTCCTTAACCCTTGAAAAAGTATTTACTAAATGATTAATCAAGACATGATTGAAATTTAAATGAATTAATGAAAACAATTCAGGGGCCCCTTTATCATGAAAATAGCATTAGGAGCAAAACCATCACATTAGTTAGTAACATTTTGATGGTTCTTGACTAATCTGTTCTTGGTCTACAGTCCTAACCTCAGGACTTAGTGCCTACCATAAACCAGAAATAGAATTAAAATACCTGTTGTATAAATACTGAATGAACATCAATTTGTCACTGCCAACCTTCGTAAGTGGCCAGCAGATACTGCCTAGGTGACTGAGTCTTATGAACATCAAGATTCTGTCTCCCTGGCTGGCTCTCCCTCTCACTAACATCAACATAATTCTCCTCCTCTCCAAACAGCCCATAATGCCTTTATTGCTCAGTGACTAATTTCTGACTCACATGCATCAGAGCCAAGCCACATAGCTTCAAATTGAAACTATCTACTTCTCCAATGCCTTCAAATTTTTCTCTCTTGTATGTCTGGATTGAAATTAAAATATTTCAGAACAAGACCTATCCTTTCCAGCTCAGGTGTTTTGCATCCAGTCCTGGGTTTGATTTACCATGCTCTCTATGCTATTTTCCTCCCATGTCCCTTTGTCATGATAAAGATATTTTTGAAAAGTCCTAAAAATAAGAAAAGTCCTATTTCTCAATTGCCTACATGATACTCAGGATTTTGAACTTTCATATTGATAAAAATGACAGTGTGACTAATCTAGATCTTTCCTACTTCTTTACTCCATGATGAGTGGCTGATGAGAAACAGAGGTACACTCTGGAAAGTGGGAGATGCTCCACCTTCTTCACAACAGATTTAACTTTGTATGTTTTCATGTGGTTATTATACAGTTCTAAAAGTTAGATGGCTTCCTAATTAGACTTTTCTATTCATAGTAACTTAAATTTTAATATATACCTAATATCTATACTCCTATTACTTTAACTTCAGAAAATCAAGTTAAACACACCTACGTATATTTTGTGTCCTAAATTTTGTACTGACACTGTAAATGTAATTGTAATGTACATGAACATTAACAGATGCTAATATTAACATGATTTCCTAGGACCATAGACAATAATTTTTTTAAGGTGGTCTCAAGATCATGTATGATTTTATTCCTCTCTATTGAAATTCTCACGAATCTTTCCTGTTTGGTCATTGTGGCATATTTGATTTTTTTTTCTTCTAAACATAATATGTGCAGCATCGTAATTTGAGATGTTACATTTTGGTTTGTTCTTGAATGTTTCCTCAAATTTACCAGATACTCGAGACTTCTGTTCCATTGCCTTGGAAGTACCAAAAACAAAAGTTGCAAGCCACTTGCTTTTTTTTTTTTTTCTCTCCCAGTAGCCTGAGTTATTTGAGTGACTTATGCAAGGTAAAGAGAGCAGTCCCCCTTAAGGGTGAGAAATTGATGGCTGTTAGGAAGCTGAACTAACAGAAATGTTCCTTGGTTGGCTTCCTCCTAAGATCCTAGGGAAGATCTGTGATCCATCTAGGGAAGACGGTGACCCCAGAGTCAGGGGATCTTCTCCACAAACTGTTTCCCATGCCCAAGATTGTACAGGAACAGGGGAGCAGCTGGGCTTAAAGGTCCCCAAGCCAGACTACATTTGTGAGTCTTTTGATGAAAGTGAATTGGTAACTGGAAAGGCTTTCCTGAAAAGTCTCTTTAGGTGAAGATCTGGGCTATCGTGTGATTGTGACAAATGTAGCTGGAAGCCAGGATAGGAACAGAAATTCCCCATCTTGCATGATTGGAGTCCCTTTTAGTTTGCTTTAAAGGGAAATCTAAAACTGACCTTCATTTTCCATCTGAGTTTATAGTAAAAGGTTTCTGTTCATGTCACTTGCTCCTTTCGACCTCAAAGCTTGGGTCTTTGGTTCCCATCTCTTCCTCTAGCTGCATTATGACCTCTACTTAAATGTCCCTTTCTCAAATACTTTTGTTAGCCTTCTTTCCAAACCAGGTTAATTTTCCCTGTTATAATCTGTTGGCCCTCTGTATCTTCCTTTGTGTTGCTTACCACAGTTTATGTAAATAATAGGAACTTAATGCCTGCCTTGCCTTCCGCATTACAATAAGAATATAAGTTCCAGAGGAGAGCTGCGTCTGCACCACTTATTCTCTCTCCAAACATCTAGCATAGGTTGACAGTTATACAGAGCAGGCACTCAATGCATATTGATAAGCATGAATATAGAAGTGAATATCTTAAGTAAATTTGACTTGCAGATGAAGTCCTATCAGAATAGTATCATTTGGGGATAGTAAGAAAATGCCTAAGGCCGATTTCAAGACCTTCAGGAAGTACTGTTTTGGCACTCAATACCTACCAATTTCCCCACCGATGTTTCTTTCTTTTTTTTTTTTTTTAAAGATTTTATTTATTTATTTGAGAGAGAGAGAGAGAGCACAAGAGGGGGGAGCGGGAGAGGGAGAAGCAGACTCCCTGCTGAGCAGGTAGCCCGATGTGGGACTCGATCCCGGGACTCCAGGATCATGACCTGAGCCGAAGGCAGTCGCTTAACCAACTGAGCCACCCAGGCGCCCCCCCCACCGATGTTTCTTGAGAGGGGTGTCTCTCTTGTCGATACTGATTTCCTCAAACTCAAGACTTTGATTCCTCAAGCCCCACCAAGCCTAGTGATAGTTATTAGCGATAGTTACAAAGAGAACAGAGACTTTTGATGGCCTTGATCTCTAGGTGATGTTTGTTACTTATTTGTGTGACCACTTTTTAAATGTCTTGTCTGCCTATTGTAAACAAATGATGGGACTAGATAGTAACTATGTAAGATCATGTAGAGACTAGGTCTATTTTGTTCACTGTTGAATCTCCACTAGCTGGTACATAGATGACATCAATAAATAGAAGTAAACTTGTGAATGAATGGATGTGCTAACAAAGTAGGTTGGGGAAACTAATACCAGTAGGGGAAATAATTAATAGAAAATATACAGTTAAGCAACTTAGAAGTGTCTTTCTCTTAAGAGCAATAGCAGTGATAGCCAATGGATAATTTGGTATCGTTCCATAAGTGTATTTCTTAAGTACTACTTCGAGAAACCATGTTAATGTCCTATATTTTAGCATGGTATGTAGCACACAGAATGGAGTGTTTTTGTTGAATCAATATGCCAATGGATGGTGCATCTTAGTCCTTTTAGGGTCCTACTTGGATAAAACAGAGTGACTTCCTTATCACCCAGTTGCAAACGCTTACAATGTATATTCCGTTCCTCCTTTCTCTCCTTTGCAGTTCTGATTTTCCACTCTTCCTGATGCCCTCAGGGTTTCTTTTATAAGCACAGGCTGGGGCCCTGCCATTGTTGTTGCCATGGCAACACCTAAACTGCTGATGTGATATTTGATCTTCCCTACTTATTCCAGGCCCCTGCCCAAGTACTTACTTCCCACCCTGTATTACTGACATTCAAATAGGCCCTATCCTATTTTATTTTATTTCTATTTTTTGGCCTTATCCAATTTTAAGGAGAAATGGTATGAAAAGGGTAATCAATAAACTGGACTAACCCCAGTGAATCAGGAAAATAAGACCATGTAACTGAAACGTCTAACAAATTTAGGTAACTTTCTCAATATTTAGAAATTGTTTTAAAGTTGTCTATCAACTTTATATTCCCCCCCACACACCTATGATGTGCATTTTAAAAAGAATGAAGACACTAAGGCTAAATTTCAAACAGGAGGCCGGAAACTCAAGGTTGTTGCAAGGAAAGGATGAATCACTCGGGGAATTAGCAACACGGAGCCTTCCCAGAGTAAGCCCAACTCAGCTGCTGCCATCCCTCTAACAATTCCCTTCAGCACTTGGGTATTTTTGAACAGCTGAGGTTGGCTTTTTACTTTTATAACTAAAGCAACAAATGATAGAAATATCTCTTCATTGTTTGATGTTAGTCCTGACTGAATTATGTATCCTCTGGGAAAACAGAAACCATGTCTTCTAAATGTTTCATGAAATGCTTCATCACTAACAGTGAAAATTAGAATCAGGCTTTTGCATAAGTGAAAAATTTTAAATATTCTGGGAAACACCCATTCCTTTGACCAAACCCTCTTTCATAAAATACAAATGCTACTGAATCATTCCTTATTCCTCTGTTCATCCATATGGGATGGAGAAACAGGAAAAGAATAATCCCCTCTGTGTAGGTCTCCTCACACTCTTCATTGTATTCCTCTAAGAGCTCCCTTTCAAAGCTTAGCTTGGCTATGAAGCTCCTGTCCCTTTCTCTGCAAACTCTTCAGCTTCACCCTTCAGGTATCTGTCAATAGAAGCTTTCTTGAGGCATCTGGGTGGCTCAGTTGGTTAAGTATCTGACTTTGGCTGAAGTCATGATCTTGGGGTCCTAGGATCTAGCCCTGCATTGGGCTCCTTGCTCAGCGGAGTTTCCAACTTTCTCCCCCACTTGTATTCTCTCTCTCTCTCTCTCTCTCTCCCTCCTATGGCTCCCCCCCCCCAATAAAATCTTTAACTTTCTTAGTTCAGGCTTCTCTTTAACCCGAAGTTCGGAGAAACTAGGTTCCAACCTTACTGGTGATAGAGAAGGTGATATTGAGTATTTCAGTTCTTTTTTGCTCTCACCATTTTTGGTCTCTCTTGGCTAGCAAGAGCAAAAGAGGACTTTGATGCTATACTTTGGAACAGCCACCGATACTAGGGACTAAAAACAAGGTATAGAGCAAAAGCTAAATTCATTCCTGCCCCTCAAATGAAGAAATAAAGGAATGGATGAATATATTAAACAACTTCCATATGGTATTATGTTGAGAATGATTCTGGCTGAATTTTTAGTCAATTGGTAATCTATGAACAACTTTAAAAACCTGGCCAGAGAATATTTCAGCTTTAGTGTATGAGACCAAATAGATGCTCAAGTCTTTTGTTAGAACAATCTAACAAACCCACATTAATTCAGTTCCTTTACTGGAGTTGCCCCATTTGACAACAAAACAGCTTGGATTGTTGGTAGCTCTGTCTCTAATTCTATTCCTCCCACTCTTCCCTTGGTATTTTCCAGTCAGGTATACCTTCTCACCCCTCCCCTAAAAATACTTGTTCACCTCTATAGGGTTTATCTCCGTGGTCACCATTGGCAACGTTTGTAAGGGGTGACTGCTTCATCCTTCTAAAATCCTATTCTCTTGTCTAACCTACTGACTAGGTCCAATAGCCTTGGAAGAAATGGCATATTTAACTGTTTCAGGAAGAAATTCCTCTTATAGTAAAAATGTTAACCCTTGACAACTTAATTCTCATTTCCATCCCTATATGTAAAGACCGGTTAGAGCATAGACCTATTAGAGCAGAAGTCTTGCCAAAATTAAAAAAAAAAAAATCCGTGCTTTGGTTTAATCCATTATTGGGGCCCTCAGGTGGGTCTTGCCATGAAGAAGGAAAAGGGTAGGGAAAGTGTTGGTATGGAACCTGTATACAATCCTAAGTAGAGCTATTGTCCCTAATTCCTTCACAAGATGGCCAAGAATTCTAGTGAGATATCATACTTTCACCCAGTTTTCCCTTGAATTTTTATTTCTACCAATTGTAAGGATGATGGTCATCACACTAAGTGATGCTATCAGCATTTAGATTTCAAGTGACAATCATCCCCGGTAAGAGCTCTGTGGCCAGATCTTTACCACTGCTAACATAAGGCTGACTATAGAAAAATGCACAGAAAGTGAGCAAAATTATCTCAATATGCATGAGTATAAGAACTTTCACTTTGAGGGATTTGAATTGTATATTTTATTGCTTCATCACCAGATGTAGCAATTAGTTCAGCTGCTTTGAACATAGTTGGCCTAAAATAATACTTAGCCCTGTTTTTGTATACTGACAACTATAGATTGAATGTTTGTGTTTCCATAAAACGTATACATTAAAACCTAACTTCCAGTGTGTTGGTATTGGGAAGTGAGGACATGGGAGGTAATTAGATTATGAGTGTGGACCCCCACCTAATGGGCTTAATGCCCTTAGAAGAAGAGACACAAGAAGAGTGCTTGCTGCTTCTCTCTCTGCTTCTCCTCATGGGAGGATAAATGGGAAGACAACCACTGAAAACCAGAAGTGGGCTCTCACAAGACCTTGAATAGGCCAGCACCTTGATCTTGGACTTCCCAGTCTCCAGATCTGAGAAATACTTAAGTTACCCAGTCTATGGTATTTGTTAAATTAGCCTGCACAAGAAGACTAGAATTGGTACCGAGAAGTGGAATGCTGCTGTAACAAATATCTAAAAATGTGGAAGTGGCTTTGTGACTGGGTCATAATTAGAAGCTAGAAGAGTCTTGGAGTGCATGCTAGAAAAAGCCATTAAGGAAATTTTAAAGGTGATTCTGGTAAGAGATCAGAGGAGAGTTATAGAAAAGGCTTCCATCTTATAGAACACAAATTAGCACAGATATTGGAGAAATATAGTAAAGGCCACTCTGATGAGATCTCAGAATCCAGAAACCTATTACTGGACAATGGAGAAAAGGCAATCCTTATTATTATAAAGTGGCAAAGAACTTGGCTGAATGGTGTTCATGTTTTTGTGGTTTATAGAAGGTAGAACTTCTGAGCAGTGAAACTACATATTTAGCTGGTGTGGTTTCTAAGCAAAGTTTTGAAACTTGGGCCCTCCTGACTACTTAGTAAAATGCGAGGCAATAAAGATGAAATTAAGTTATGGTTTCTTTTTAACTTAAATACTTGGAAAATTTTCAATCCACTCCTACAAAAAAATGAGAAAGCGTATTTGGAAGAAAACACTAAGGATGTGCTAGAATGATCTTTTTATAAGGAGATCAGTGCAGGTGCATACCATTGATTTAATCAGCAATCTCAACAGAATCCAGGAACAGAGATGGGACTATACCAGCAGAGATGCAGTCAGCTGCGACTAAAGAACCAAAAAACAAGATGGAATGAAGGACGGCTGTGAACGTGTGCCATCCTTTAAGAAAAGGGAAGGACACCAAAGGTGAACTCAGATCATTGGGGTTACTGTCTAGACTTCCAACAGAAGCTGTAGGGTCAGGCAACCCACTGGAGCCCCAAGGGCACAACCTCGGTCTCAACATGAGCAGTGTCCATGCACAGAAACAAGGATTGCATAGTACCTTGTTGATCTATAGGGGTGACACTACCACCTCAGTAGACCTAAAAGGCAGAGAATTGAGCCAAGGAAGATTGTTCTCAAGTCTTAAGATCTCATGGAGTTTGACTCATTAGGTTTTAGACTCGCTCAAAACCAATCACCCCATTCTTCATATTTGTCCCTTTTGGAATAAAGTCTATTCCCCACCTGTCTCATCACTGTATTTTGAAAGCCCATAACTTCTTTGGTTTCATAGGTTCACAGCTGGAGGATTTTTCTTTGTTTCTTTTTTGTGCCTTGTGATGAATCCTACCTCAAGTTTCATCCTTATCTGATTTAGATGATATTTAGACAAGATGCTGGACTTAACTTTTGCAGCATCAACTCCTAAAGTCTTAAGACTTTGGGAGCTATTGGGATGGAATTAATGTATTTTACTTATAAGAAGGACATGAATTTTGTTTGGCCAGGGAAGAAATGCTATGAACTGAATGTGTTCCTTCAATATTCATATATTGAAGCCTAATCAATGTATATAATAGCTGGAAGTAGGGGGGCCTTTTGGAGGTAACTAGGTCATGAAGATGGAGCCCCCATAATGGGATTTTAGTGTCCTTGTAAGAAACACAAGAGTGCTTGTTTTCCCACCCTCCCCACCCCCTTTTCTTTCCTCCTCAACCTGTGAGGAAACAGCAAGTGGGCCATCTGCAAGCCGGAAAGTAAGCTTTCACCAGACTCTAGATCTACCAGCACCTTGCTTCTAAATTTCCCAGTCTGCAGGAGTATAAGGAAGTAAATATTTATTGTCTAAGCCACTTAGTCTATGATATATTTGTTAAAGCAACCCAAACTAAGACACAGACCAAGCACCTTATCCTGGGCATAATGAAACATGAGAAGTGCAAATGTGAGAGTCTGGGATTAAGAAGTGCAAACCTATCACAGAGGTAGCGCTCCACAGGCAGAGGTGGGGAGTAGCGACCTTCATGCTTGCAAGGCAGTAACCTGAATCACAAACAGGGATTCTCTATATATGTTTATATGAGGGGCGCCTGGGTGACTCAGTCGGTTAAGTGTCTGCCTTCGGCTCCGGTCATGATCCGGGGTCCTGGGGCAGAGCCCTGCATCGGGCTCCCTGCTCAGAAGGGAGTCTGCTTCTCCCTCTCCCTCTGCTGCTCCCCCTACTTGTGTGTTCTGTCAAAAATCTTTAAAAATATATATATTTATATGAAAAGACAAGTTGAGTTAAAAATGTATATGCTATCATACACATTTCAAACCTAAAACTGATGTTTGTAGTATAGGAGGACAGTGGAAGTTTACCTGTGGCTTCAAAAAGCTGAGCTAAATTCTCCAAAGTAAGAAACCATAATAATTCCTAATACATCACAGGCCTAAAAAAAAATCAATGTTTTCCTTTATAGTTCCAATTCACGATGTATGAGAAGACATCAGTACATTTCTTCAGGCATCCTCATTATCCTTATGCTGTAATCCAAAAATCAATCCATGAAAAATAAGCATGACTAATCTTGTAATCTCACAATTCAACCTTGTATTTTCCTTCCTTAAAGTTCACAGGATGAAATGTTTTAGTTCCATGTTTCCCACAGTTAATTGTTAAGAGTTTTGTGAATGTGACTTATAAGGCTTGTTAACTAAAGGCTCATGGGAGAGTTAAAAATAATCTACTATCTTTAGTTCTTTGAGAGTAGAAGTCGACCCCATCTTAATGTGGAAAGGTCAAAGGTGATCTTCATCTGTGGTGCTTTTTTCCTCTTCTCCCCCTCCCTCTGCTCCCTGCCTTGAGCATCATATTTAGACTTTGGGAAAGGGGATCCCCTACCCTAGGCCCTATGCTTGAGAACAGTGTTCCTCACCATTTGTAATCAAGGATTAAAGTCCTATTTTTAATCCCTTGTGGATAAATATTTTTATAAAATGGCAATTTCAAAGTGCAATAAAATTTTCTATGTGCTTATTCTCAATTTCCATACTTACCTCTTAATACCTAGCTGCCAAAAGTTTATGCACTAGAATTAAGGCACAGAACAGATTTTGAATAGCACTGCTTAGGAGGATCTTCCATATGCCAAATTTAAAAAAATGAGATATTAAAAAAAAAATCAACACTCTGTCATCAGGTCTGGTACTCAGTGCAAACACCATACAACTCACAACTATAAACGTCTACTCTCATGATGAATATCCTTTAAGCCCAAGGAAACCAATGCATGTCCTCACCAATCGACTCCAGTCCCAAGAAGGAGAGAGGTGAGTGCACCTAAATACCGCAAAGTTCTGTGCCTTATGCTGTTGCCAATATTGAAGACAGTCCTTTGGAGTATGGGGAGGATGTGAACAGAGGAGTTCTTTGCATAAGATCAAATTAACGTGCAAAGTTTTTTTCTGCTAGTGTAGTTGTAATAATACATGTATTATTATGTATAATATTTATCACGTATAATAAAGCATTTTTTGGTAATGCCGAACATCCAGTTTCCTTGCTCTTCTTCTGATGCGTAATTCTCAGAGATGTCTTACTGTCACATAGAGAAGGTGAGGAACATCAAATAGAATTAAACAATATTCCTCCTAAATTTACATATTCACATATATAAATATTGATAATATATGAGGGATAAAGCATTAAGGCTGTTCTATACTTTGGCAATTAGATATGTTACTTTATTTTTAGTATTAAATATCCATTTTTAAAAGACAGAAGGTCCTCTTTATAAATCTACATGTAAAGAATTTTTACTTTAGAACTTGAGTTCTAGAAAAGATATAAAGCTAATACAGAGCTTTTATCTACCCCCACACCAGGTTTCCCTGATTAACATCTTGTGTTAGTATGGTATGTTTGTTATAATTAGTAAAGTGCTACAATATAGGCCTCAGGTTAAAAGTAAGCAGTTCTGAATATTATTCTTTTAGTTCTAGAATACCATCCAGGTTGTCACACAATACATTTAGTAGTCCTGTCTCCTTTGGCATCTCTGTGTTCTGACAGTTTCTAAGACTTTTTTTTTTTTTTAATGACCTTCAGTTTTGAGGATTACTGGTCAAATGTTTTAAAAAATGTTACTTGTTTTGGTTTCTGATCCCTCCCCCACTATGATCATACTGGTGTTCTGGATTTGGGGGAGGAAGACCTCAGAGATACAGTGTTCCTATCCTGTCATATTGAGGGTACGTGACTTATTGTTAACCCTATCATCTGGCTTGAGGTAGGCCAGCTTTGTCCACTGTAAACTTACCTCCTCCCTCCTTTTCCATACTGTACTCTTTGCAAGGAAGTCTATGCAGTTCATACTAAAGTCAGGAGTTCAGAATATATCACCACTTTGAAGATGGAATGCCACATATGCATTATTTGGAACTTTTCTGCATAGGAGACTTGTTCTATTCATAATGATAGATGATTGAAAAGACTCATTAATTTTATACTTTGAAGTATAATCCTGTCTGCTCATATGGTTCCAGCTCTAACCATTAGAGGCTCTTTCAGTTGGCTTCTGTGTCTTTGAAATATGCTCATCATGTATCTTCTATATTTTGTTTTCTTAGCACTTTCTCACTCTCTGGCACTACAAAAATGCTCCAAGCTCATTTTGTATGCTGTGGACTTTTCCAAGGAACCCTGGTTTTTAAAACTTGAATAATACTAGAAACTAAGAACTCTGTGCTGAATGTGTTCATTGTTACAGGGATATAGTTGCTTATAGGTTCCCTTAAATAACTGAGCAAGTAGATATGTATATGTACTAACACATATATACATATATCTACAAATACTTCTATATGTAACCATCTTTACTTATTAGACCATAAATGAGCTCATATGATGTCTCCAACTCTGATCTATTACCACCTGTATCATTGTAGACTCTTCTCCCTTGCTTATGTGTAACCGCCTTCTCCAAGACTGAGAAATCTGGCCCTGCCATCTACTGAACATTGTTCAGTTCCATTATACACGTATAGCAGTATCAATTGCTTATCTCTACCCTGATGGGAAACAACTTTATCAACTAAAGTATGGTACTTACACACAATTGCTTTTGTCTGTATTATATACTTCATTTCCAACATTACTTTTGCCCTCTTCAATGAAGTCTTTTCATGAATTTGTAACAGTTTGATGACTTTATTACATTCTGCATTCTGTCCTGGGATTCCCTGATCTCCTAAATGATTTATAAGTTTTCATATTTTAAGATTCATTCTTTGTGCAGTAAAGTACTATGGATTGTGACCTATGCATTGTTGTAGGAATCATTACACTCCCATACAGAATAGCTTCACCACCCTACACAATCTTCTTTATTTCAACTATTAAACCCTGTCCCACCTTCCCAGGACAAACTCTCATAAACCACTGATCTTTTTACCATAACTTGAGTTTTGCCTTTCCTAGAATTCCATATAATTGGAATCATACAGTATTTAGCCTTTACAAATGGATTTCTTTCACGTGGCAATATTCACTTAAGATTCATCCCTGTATTTTCATAGGTTGATTGCTCATTTATTTACTGAATAAGATTCTGTTGTGTGGATGTACCAGTGTGTTCATTCATTCATCTATTGGTAACCATCTTAGTTCCAGTTTTTGGTGGTGGTAATAAAGCTGCTGTAGGATTTCTTGTAAATACTAGCAGTGATACAGTACTTGACTAAAACAGGAGCATGGCTCCAAAGGACACAGAAAAAAAACATCTGGAAGGCTAAGGAACAGTAGATTATTCAAAAGCTTCCAAGTTCTGGAGCTATAGATGTTCAAATTGTCAAATTCAGAGGGTATATTTTAACACTTCAGGCTTTCAGCAAAATCCTAGAAGGATTCTATTTTGGGAATAAAGACCATACCCCAGAAAAGAGATTTTCCCCAGAAGCAGATGTAAAACCAAAATATACCCTAGCAAAACACAAAATCTCCACTTGATCAAGTGAAACACCAATAACTTACCTGCCTGTTGGACAACATTGAATCTTCAGAAGAAAATGAAAATTCAGAATCTGTGCAAGAGTCTTGTTAGGTCCAGAGTATAACAGATTACCATACGTAAGCAGGAAAATCCATTATCAAGAGGGATAAAAAGTGAGAAGACAATTGCAGATGTTGGAATTAGTGGAGAAGGGCTATAAAAAGTTTCTGTGGTTAAGGATGCAATAGATCATAGAAAACCCCAAAGAATAAAATAGGAACTGAGAAATACACCATATTTGAAATACTTCTCCTGATCAAGCTCATCAAGTGATCTGGTACAAAAGTCTGTAGGAATTATATAAACTAAAGTCACAGAAAAATGAAATCAAATGCACACCCTCAATTGAAATGTTATGTTAAAATTAATAACCTTAAAGTGAATCATGATTTTTTAAAAATGAATCCTCAGAATAAAGATTGAAATAAATTTATTCTCAATGGTTTTTGGCCTAATATTAAGCAAGTGAGTAATTAGGAACCCAGAAGAAGGGATATGAAGAGGGGAGAAAAAAATATTTGAAAAATAATAAAAATCTTTAAATATTAAATCGATCCATTGATAATAAATTCCAGGCAGGGTTGTATGTGGGTTTTTCCCCCCATTTGTTTGAGGGGAAGACTAGTTCAGGACTAGTTTCTCTCTTCTACAGATCTGAGAGTCAAGATATACTCTTTATCCATGTGGGTTACTATTTGTTACCAGCTTTCCTCAGACTAACAGAATATAGTAGTGGAATCTTTTATTTGAAAAAATTCTATCATTCATCGCGTCAAGTAAAATACATATGTGATGCTAAGCACTCATATTTATAGTTAATCCTCAAGGAATCTTAGATGGATCACATTCTTGACAGAGTTGACCATTGAATAATGTGGGTGTTGGGGTACCCTACTCCCCCATGCAGTTGAAAAATCCATGCATACCTTTGACTCCTAAAGAACTTTATTGTTGTTGACTGGAAGCCCTGCTATTAACAGTTGATGAACACCTGTTTGGTATATGATATGTATTATATACTATATTTTTAACATTTTCTCTATTGTAAGAAAATAAGGAAGAGAATACATTTGCTGTATCAAATTTGCATAAAAGTCAACCTGTACAGTTCAACTTAGTGTAGTTACAGGTAAGAAAACAGAGGTACGAAGCCAGACACGTAATTAACGGCAGTTTGGAGTATGAATCCAGACCTGACTCTAAGTCCTTATATTTCCAGGTCTATAGAATACTAGAAATTATCAACTATTAGAATCCTCTAATTTAGGCATCTTCATCTATTAGACTGTCTAAATTTTAGGTTAAATAATATCTTACTATAGGACTAAACTAGAAAACCACAGGGAAAAGTTTGTGATCACCTTAGAACCCTGTACACCCACCTCAGGTAAATCAGTGTTCATAAAAATACTTTTAACCAGTCATTCCCCAATGGCCATTTATAGAACATTCAGAATATTAGACTAAAAGACATTTATTACAAAGTTATTCTGTAACAGTAATTCACTCAACTACATTCCTTCTAAATCTTATAAAGACACATGCTTAGAGAGTAATGTCCGGTTTTAAGCATAATTGAACTATCAATTCAATGGGGACTGAAACTTAAATTTGTTCTTCTAGTTGTGAGTTGTAAATGCCAAATATGAAATACAGTATTACAACAAATATCATAAAAACTTTCTACGATATAGTGGTTTATTCAGTCAATCCTAAAATTCCATTATTTGAAAGCTACTTTTGCCTATAAGGCTTAGATTTATTGTTTGGCTCGGTGGTTGTTAAACTTCAGTACAATGGAAGGGAAACTTTTAAAACTGAATTGTAGAAAGCTTCTGACATTTACAGCATAATTTGTATAGCCAAGAGTAATGGGGGGAGGTAGAAAAAGATCTCTCCATTTCTGGGCATTCACTTATCATGGAAACTTATAGTAAGGTCCTAGCCAATCTTCACAAAGTGGGCAATGCAAACAATGCATTTATGATTTGGTACATCATATGGTCTCCCCAAATTTGAGTGCTACCAGAGAATTTTTTTTAAAGATTTTTATTTATTTATTTGACAGAGAGAGATATAGCGAGAGCAGGAACACAAGCAGGGGGAGTGGGAGAGGGAGAAGCAGGCTTCCTGCCAAGCAGGGAGCCCGATGTGGGACTCGATCCCAGGAGCCTGGGATCATGACCTGAGCTGAAGGCAGACGCCCAACGACTGAGCCACCCAGGCGCCCCAGAGAATTTTTAACACAAGAATAGATCAATTCTGTCCAAACATAAAACTTGTCCTATAGGACTCTAGAATTTATGGTAAAATATTAATCTAAAAGTGAACTACAAATGCTTGAAAATCATAGAGATTATAAAATGAAGCAACTTCAGTTTTCTTAGTAGCTGGTGGTGGTCCTCAAAAATATCCATGTTTTAATCCCTGGGATCCATAAATATGTTAGCTGACATGACAAAGGGGGAAGGAAAGTGGCAGGTGGAATTAGGGCGGATGATCAATTTATCTTGAGATTATTCTAGATTATTTTATTGGGCCCAACGTAAACACCGTTTCCTTAAAAGTGGACGAGTAAGGCCCAAGAGTCAAATATTTGAAGATGGTAGCAAGGGCCATAAATCAAGGAATGCAGGAAGATTCTACAAGTTGAGACAGGCAGGGAATAGATGATCTGTAGAGGCTTCAAAAGATCACAGTTCTTTGACATCTTGATTTTTTAGTCTAGCAAGACTCATTCTGGGTTTCCGACCTCCAAAACTTTAAGATAACAAATTTGAGTTGTTTTAAACCACAAACTTTTTGGCAATTGGTTAAAGCCACAGTTAAAACCTAACATAGTGGGTTGCTAACTCTAAACAAAACTCAAACTTTCAAGAACTAAATTTTTCCAAATCAACTAAATTGAAGTAAGAATATTTTACAGAACAGAACACTTTGTAGCATTGGTTTATCTGAGATTGCAAGCACTAATAAGTTTAAGTAGTAAGCATGTATATTTTCTGAAGAAAATATTACTGCAAACATTTCTGGTATCTGGAAAGAGGTAAGGATCATGCCAGTAATTTCCATTTCATCCCAGTTATACATAAACCACACAGAACTATTAATCACTATACATGCAAAACCTTAGAATCAATAGGTGCTTTTATATTTTGTACATCTTAGGTAAGAAATATATTGCAATTAACTGAGCTGAAGATCTCCATCTGTAACACTTTTAAATTTGTGCTCATCAACTAATGTACCCTCTGATGACTTGTCAAAACCCTATGAAAACAGTGCTAAACTCAGTTTTTATTTTAGAACAGTTTTATTCAGAAAATGTCAATATTATTCCTATTTTTAGCCAAATGAAAATTTTTCTTTAATCGTTGAAACCTCTTTGGTGTATATATAAGATATTCCATAAAATGCCCTTAAAATATTTAACATTTGTAAATTTCAACTAGGCTTTTGTCAGTCTTTAAAGCGATAAATATTTAGACATAAAAGGTAGCCAGGAGGGTGCTCTGCCAGAGGAATACACATGTGCCCATAGACCCTACATCTTTCCCCTCTAACTCACCTTGAACCAGCGCATTGGCACTTTTGTTGCATTTTCAAAATGTAATGTTTTAGGGGATTAACTTATTAAAGATCTTAGGGATTGATTCAGGAAGGAAGGGGCATTACAACACACAGCACCTAGCCATTCCCCAAATTTTCATTTTTGTTTTACATTCTTGCTTTTCAACCATCTTTCTTAATCCTTCTGCTTCACAGCTTTCTCTCTACTTTTAAAATCTGATTCCATATACACATCCTTTTACTCAGAAAAGATACCCAAGTTCCCATTTTCCTTAGAAAATAGTTTATTTGTAAGTAAGCTATATACTTTCACCTTAATTTTTTTGTTGTTGTTGTTTTCTGTCACAGCAGAAGATTTTGAAATTGGTTCACTTTAAAGGCTATTTCATTGGGAAAATTATTTTCCTTTCCTATCTACAGAGAATCCGTTAAATGCAAATCAAGGAGATGAATGTAAAAGGAGATGAAATATGTAAAAACATTGGGCTCCTATCTAGTGAACATAAACTGCTGGCATTAGGAAAAGTGTGTAATTGGGCTAGGGTATTTTGTTAGTATTGTTGAGAAATAAATTTCAAGGGCATGAATGCTTGCATTCACACCTTGACATTTCATGAGTAGTTGGTTGGGGGATATGGTACACATATTAGCCCGCATATAGGGCGTACTTTTTTTTTTTTTTAGGACTTTGAGAGAGAGAGAGAGAGAGAACGAACAAGAACACAAGCAGGGAAGGGGGCAGAGGGACAAGCAGACTCCCCACTGAGTGGGGAGCCCCACGTGAGGCTTGATCTCATGACCCTGAGTGAAGTCAGACACTTAACTGACAGAGTCACCCAGGTACCCCGGTAGGACATACAGTCTTACATATATTTGTAAACCCTAGTAGGGTAGGTTATTCTCTGAAGCAGCACCCAGAGGCTGGTGACAAGTGGAGAGGCAATCTTCACTGTGACAGCAGTGAGAACAGAGTTCAGTGCTTCTGCATTTGCTTCAGGGGACCATCAGCCAAAGAGTATGGACTGTAGGAGGGATCAGCATTAGTTTTGACAGTGGCCTCTGGATGGTGACCTGCGGGATATCATCAAAGTTTAAGAAGAAATTAATGGGACAATAAGTGACAACAGAGCAGAGGAACCACAGAACTGGCAGAGTAAATGGTTTATGGGAACATAACCCTTTTTGTATTTACAAAAAGTCCTAATGAGAACTGAGGTTCTGCCCTTGGCGAATGGGCGACTACTGTCTTGAAGAAGAATCTATTGAAATGACTTTACCCCTGTGTAAAGCTGAGCTAGTGTTTCACAATTCTTGCTCCTTCTGCTTGATTACTTAAATCTGTGTTGCATACTTTATTCTTTCTATCCATATCCAGAAACCCGACTACCATCTTTATATCCATGCCTAAAAACATTCGTACACTCAGAAAGCCTATCTTTACTTTTTATTAAAACTAAAATAACAGCACTTTATAATTCAGTCTGAGGTTATAGCAGTGTGACTATAACATAATTAAGTTGGGTTTAAAGTCCTATAAGGACATTAATCTTATTCCTTCAGAGTCCTGGCATATAATTAGCAGAACTTTTTCTGCGTTAGCCTGATACAATATCCTTCCGTTTAATATCAACCATAGTCTTGTCTGTATGTTTCTATGACATAAAGTACTTCCTACTCAGACTTAAGCTCAGCTATCAGTGCTGTAAGTTACAAAGTCATGTTGATTTGTGCAGCTTTCATTTTGAAAAATAATGCTTAGTTTAAGTCAATGGAACACTAACAGTTGCAATAAAAATTTGCATTAATTGAATGCTGTGATGGTGTAAAATGCCATCTTTAAGCTGGTTAAGGGATCCTCATTTGCTATTTGTATTAATTGCTTGTTCCTGCAAAACTAAATTTCTTCTGCAATTGTAGCTATGTGATGGATGTAGCTCTCATTATGTAAAGCTGAGTTTTCAGGTTATAGGACTGACATTGGGAGGAAGTAACAAACAAATGATGATTTCCATGGTTTTCTATTCTATTTTTGAACTGCTTCCTTTCCTAAAAGTAAGAGCTCCTACAAGCAAGATTCATTCTCCTTTCTCCAACAGAGGTAGCAGATAAAAGCATAGCAGGCAATTGTATCCAAAGATAGGACACATAGTCTTACAGGGACTGAAACGAAGTAGTAGGACATCAAAGGCTCTCTTGTCATTTCTTAGGAGCTACATGTTCTCTCTAATCTCAGCTTGTGGGCTCCTTGCTCTTTTGTCTTTCCTAATTTATTATTTCTATTCTTTAATAGTCTCAGCTTTTGAGTAGCTTTGGCTTGCTAGGGCACTAACCTCATTCCTGACTCTGTTTCGTAAATTTTCTGTTTTTTCCCCAGACTTGACCTCATAAATTATGTTTCAAAATTCCTAGGTTACCGACACTTGCTTCTGGTTTTCTAATTCAAGTTCCCAAGAAAGCAATCTAATTGACTCATCGTATTTTTTAAAGCCAGCTACAGAAGGTTTTTCTTAGGTCAGGTGTACACACCTGAGGAGGGGTGCTGAAGTGATATGGAGTCTTATGATCTGACAACCTCTTGGCAGGTGTTGGGGGTAGGGTTCTCTGAAAATGGTATAGACAGAACTGGCATCTGAAAATATAATCTCCAACAGAACTGTTAGCTTCTGTGTTAGACCATTTTCCTAGCCCTTGATGAGGGCAAAATGATATAGAAAAAGCACCTGCTTTTGTGACCTACAGACCTAGTGTTTCTGGAGCTAAATTATTTGTAAATTGAACTAACAATACCCACCTCAGTGATATAAAATATGTGGAAATCTTAACATGATTTGGGGTCTGCTTTCAGTACCCAATGCAAAGTAATTCTCTTTTCCTTCTATTTACTGAAGCCTAGATCTCTAAATTAGGGTAAATAACTTTGGCAATTCCCAATATTTTACCCCTTAAAGTAGTAAGAATTTAAAAAATATGTGATTACTTTTTCCTAGATTTTGGCTTACATTTAAAATGCAGCTCTACTATGTTTATAGCTTCTTAAATTCTCTGTAGCCTTAATATCTTCCATTTTCATACGGGTTTGTATAAGTATTTTCATGAGCTAATCCTATATACTATCACAATAACTCTAAGGAAAAGCAGTATTATCATGTTAGAAATGAGCAAACTAAAGCTTGATTTATTTTTTTTAACAAGACCTGTTTATTTTAGAGAGATCACACATGGGGTGGGGAGAGGCAGGAGAGAAGCTGAGGGAGAGAGAAAATCCAGGAGATGCTGCACTGAGCATGGAGCCCTATGCGGGGTTCAATCTCATGACCCAGAGATCATGACCTGAGACAAAACCAAGAGTTTGATGTTTAACCGACTAAGCCACCCAAATGCCCCTAAAGCTCATTTTAAATATATGACCTAAAGTGTTCATTTCTTCCTTCATTTAGTCATTCATCCAATGAACACTTATGGAGAACTTACTGTGTGTCATGCACTGTTCTAAAAATGGAGAACATTTGCCTTATTACAGTTTGTCTTAGTAAAAGGAGAAGGAAGAAAGAGAAGGGGGGAGAAAAGAAAAGGAAAGGCAAAAAGCGGCAATGAAAGACAACATGGTGATGCATACTATACAGAGCATTTAAACAACGTGGCATCATTCAGAGTACATGGTGCATTACTGTAGGTGGAGGGGCCTGATCCCTGACTCCCATGCCAGTGTATGGGGCAGCAGCAATTTTGGGAGAAACCCAATAGAGCAAAAGCTCAAAGAACTAGCTTAAGTATTTGGAAGACAGCGAGCTGGTAGGTCTGGAATTTAGGCTGAGGGACAGTATGGGATGGGGTTGGAAAATTAGACCATTAGGAATTTGGAAGCCAAGCTATGAATTTTAGACTTCAACTGAGATAGGAAACTGTGATAGTTAAGCATGGAAACAACAAGATCTAAATTATGTTTTGAATTTTTGACTCGACTCGTCTGTGGTGAGTTGATTTGGAAGCAAGAAGTTCACCTAAGTCTGTTGTGTCATGGCAAGGAGAGGTGGGAGTGGTAGGCTTGTAGCTGGAGAGATGATGATGTGTTCAGAATAAGTTTAAAGTAAGATTGAGAAGACTTGGTGGGAGAGTAGGGAAATCAAGAAATCAAAACTTATGCTTAGATTGCAACTCTAGATATTGCGTGTCTGTCATTTATTGACATAGGGAAGACAGTCTTGCATAGGATTTCCATGTAGAAATGTCTTCCCTGTGATTTTCCAGAAGTTTGTTTTACTGCATCCAAAATTTTAAAAATAAGTTGCTAAATTGGAAGCCTGAGGAAAAGTATTGTAACTCTCTTGAAAGAATTAAAGCCTGACAGTCTACCTAGATATATTCCCAATTTGAAGGAAACTACTGATGTCAAATTTAAAGCAAGAACCATGTCTCCACTGACGTCAAAAAAAAAAAAATTGACATCAGTGGTTTCCTTCTGCTGATGTTCAGAGTCAAAGGTTAAAGCTGACATTTCTGAAAACTAGCACAGAAACACTTAGGAGACCATTAGTCACAACTTAATCAGCCAGGCTTGATCATAGCTGCTTCTGTGTTATGTGTTTGTTCATAGTGGTCCTGCCTTCTGATGATGGTGAGTCATTCCTGCTAATAGATATTAATAAGTTAATGTGCATAGTATACTTTATACAAATCTCATAACAGTGTTTCAAGAAGTAACTCATTTTAGAAATAGTACTCTTAACCTTGATAGGAGATCCAACTGTTGCTCAAAAACTAGCCAATAACGTTTGCTAGTGTTTTCCAGTGTTTGAATATTTGTTATACGGCTAAATTTTTTGTAAATGGTACTAAAATATTTTTAAAGAAGTAAGCATTTTATTATCCTAAAGAGTAAAAAATATGAAGAATCCTGGAAGTGGTCTATAAATAACCTATGATCTAGATAATTCTCGTTTCTTGTTCCCAAACCCCTAAAGTTCATACGTGTTGGGAATGTAGAAATACATGTATTTCAAGTAACCCCCACCATTTTCCTGGCCTCAGTAGTACTGAACAGTACTCAAGTGTTGATTTTTCTGTCCCCTTTGCCCTCACTTCTCATCTGTAGCTACTTTTCTGTTTGCCAATTGATAGTTATTTCTGTCACTAACAGGAGATGCTATAACATTTTCCAGAGGTAGAAAGAAAGGACCTCATTCTCTTGCAGGGATAAATTTGCTTATAGCACTCTAGAAATTCCTCAGTTAAGAAAGAACTTTATTTTAGAAGTCCCCTGAGCTGCCAGGACTGCCCTGCTCTGTGCTATATAATCCACTTCCTTTTTGTCCCTGTCCCAGATTGGCTGTCAGACACTCAGAGCTTGCTGTAAGAACAAATGTGTTGTCTTTTCTCACTGCTAAGGTTCCATGGGTTCTCATGCCAGTAGGACCTCCCTCATGGGGAATATCTTCTGTGGTTAGACATGTCCTGAAATGCCAGGTTTCATACCTCTGTTTGTGTCCTTACTATGGAACTCTCTCTCATCTATGTTGGAAAATAATGCACAGTCTTCTTTAATAAGGTCACATGTGTTAAAAATAAAAGCATTTGCAGGTCATTTTCCATTGAAATTATTATTGAATCTCTTGAGGAAAATAAAACCTAACAATTGTTACATAAATCTAACCATATATGAATCAGAAGAATGCCAGTGACAAAATTAGCACTCCTTTTTAACCCACAAAATATTAAAATAGCCACACAAACACAAGCCTTCCATCTTTAATCTGTTAAAATCCAAAAAGTACATTCACATGCATTATCTCCTTTCATTCTTGGAGGAGAAAAAAGCCCCAAGAGGTAGTATTATAAGCCCCAGTCTTCAGATGTTGAAGATGAAGCTCGGAGTTGAACCAACTTGTTTAAGTTCATACAACAGATGCCTAGCAGTGAAGGGGCTCTAGTTAATTAATGCAATGTACCATTTAATGTCTTGACTGTAAGTACCAGCATTTAATGGCACCATGATATGTACTGGAAATACCGAGATAAATGAGATAAACCTCTAATCATGTAATCTTAGCTATTTTTTTTTTATATTTTCCTGTTGTTTTTCTATGCGGAGAAGTAATGGTCAAACCATAGGATTTGGGGAAAACATCATTTGGGGCTGTTGCCATCACTCTCTGGTTTCTGGACCAGTACCTGATGCTCCTGGGTCCCATCCTGGATCCCAAAAGATAGCCTAATGCATGTGAGGGCTGCCTCACACTTAGCCAGCTCCTAATGATGACCGTCACAGTGGTCCTCCTTTTGTTAAAAGAAATGTGCCAGGTCATTCTTTCCTCCATGTCTCCTTATCTTTGGTAGCTATTTCATATTGATGGACTGACTGATTTGTATATTTTTCCCATTAATCTTTTTTTGATGTATATGTGCATGTAGGCTGTGTTTGAAATTATACCAAACGTCAGATTCAAAGCTATGGAGCTTTTATGAAGCTCGTGGCCTGATGTTATTCATTACTGCCATAGATGTTTATTTTATTGTGCACCCTCTTTGAATACAAAATCAACTGACACCTTTTTTCAAATCATCCCCTGATTTATATTCTAAGACAGAGATGCTCTCTGTGATACTCAGAGCGAAATTCTAGATATTTGTCTATGTAGGACAGACGCTGTGGAATTTGGACCAAACGACATTTAGCAATTGAATTATTCTATTAGAATGATAATATCACAGTGTGCTATATTGTTTCTATCTTTGTCCATGAGGAAAAGCTTTGAAAAGTAAAACATAACTTATTGAGGACTGCTCAATGAATTGCTTTGTGTGCACTATATGTTGTCTTTCTGGGTTTGTTGAATTACTGAGTTCTACATGCACAAATATGGTTGCCAATTAAGGGACCCCTTTCTCCCTGACCAGATTATGAAATAATTTATTTTCATTTTCCCCATACTGCCTCGCCTGTGGGAAGGCACAAAGTAATATCTTCTTTTTTTTAGAAGTATCTTTATATGAGGGGCAGTAAAAGGTGCTGAGGGTTCTTCTTAGAAGCTATTTGAGTGCTTGGAATGTGTGTAGACGTCTAGAAGACCTAAAAAAAAAATAGGTTACGGGTGAGAAAAGTGAAAATTTTCCTAGTTTCAGGAAGTTTTATATCTATCCTGGGAAGGCCAATCATCTAATAGAAATGTTTTTTTCATCACTGAAATAGACTTGAAGCCCCTCTTGAGCCCATTCATGAAATAATGAGCCTTTTTAATGTGATATTGACAGATGTGCATTAAATGATTTAGACACAGAATTTACTCTGCACTCGGGATCTGTTCTCAGCATAAACTGGAGATAAACTGAGGATGCTAACATGAAATATTTCTAATGATTGGAATTTAAAAATGCAATTATCAGTGTCCCTACAATATATTCCTCAAACGTTGTAGTCTTCATTCTGTCTATCTTGTTTCTTTCATTTCCACTGTTTATATGAATCTTCGTCAAAAAATACATTTAAAAACAAAATAAATAAAGCAAAATGCATATCCCTGTTGATTCATCTCATGTTTGGATTCTGGATGATCGAATACAGATGTTAAGGCTAAAAAAAAAAAAAACAGCTTGGACTTGAAAGACTTTGGCTATAGTCTCGTCTCTTCAACTAATTTGCTCTGTGACTTGGGCAGAATACTTTATATTTGAGTCTCATTTTCATCATGAATATTCCAGTGCTGACAGTCTGTCATTCTGGAACTCAAATCTCAATCCTCTTGTGCATCTATTTCCACGGAAACCCAATAGGGTTTCCCAATAGGAAACCCATTCTGGAACTCAAATCTCAATCCTCTTGTGCATCTATTTCCATGGAAACCCATCTGGAATAGATGATCGAACAACTTAATGAAGGGACTACATACAACATATTAGCAAAGGAAACCAAGAAAGGATGATGGTATCCTGAAGCTAATTCCAACTTAAAGACATTGCCACCATTTGGCTTGAGTTGATAAAGAGGAAGAATTACCAGAAACTGTGAAGAATACAAGTTTTAGGAATGGACTGCCCAAGAGGAGTTGTGAACTTCAGTAGAAGGGTACAGATATGGCCAACCAAAGCCTTAGCAGTGAAGGCTTTGGGCAGTTACATCCTCAACCTCACTCTTCTCTGAAATCATCTATTAGTGCTTCCCAATGGCTAAACCTAACAGGGAGTTAGAAGCCAAGGGATTCCAGTTGATGCAGCCCATATACATCAATTTTCTAGGACACATGGCAGGGTGGAGAAGGGTAGAGAAAGGATCTGAAATTATTATATAAAGAATATCCAGCTCAGGGAAGCTGGATATAGGGATGACTGAACAATACTTTATGGCAAATCTTCCTCTTCGGGATTTTAGCTGCCAGGTCCACCATGACTGTAACATCTGAAATCTTACCAGGAGCCTCAGATGTGGCTGAGAGAAGTTGTTCTTAGAGAATGGAGAGGGTGGTAAAAAGGAGAGGGACTGGAAGTAATTTATTAGATCTTTCCAAAATCATTCCTTTTAAATATATATAATCCATCACTTCCCACTTTGTAAGAACAAATACTTTGAAGATTGCTATCATAACGGAAATATTTTATTTTCCCTGTGTTCTGCCCTTATAATGAAGTGGATGTAAAAATGATCAGAGCAGGATAATTTTGTAATGAAGAAAAAATTCCATGGGGCATACTTTCCCATCTGTAATTATTTTACAAATGTCTATTTTGCATGAAAAACAACACAGTTGTAAGGCATGCAAAGCTGTGTTAATAACCAGCTATATTTCCATAAAAGCAGATGCCAGGAAGGCACAGTAAGGAAGTAAAACCAAATTGAGCTTATGATGAACACCGAAACTGGACTGTCTACTTTTGAAACAAATGAGCATATTGTGTAAAATAAATGAATAAATATGTACATAGTTAACCATAGCTTATGCCAGGGAGCTA
>NC_138380.1:23371839-23432807 GCF_054177405.1 Leptonychotes weddellii
TTTTCAATATACTCAAAATTGAGAGTACACTGTAATGCTTGTTGTGTTGTAAGAGATGCCTTAACTGCTAATTTTGGGAGAAGCAATATGTGGTTTCAAATCAAGTGGGTGAGCAAAATGAAGATTGGAAGAAATTGATTACCTCTCGCATTTCTTTATTTCCCAGACAACATTCATTGCTTTGCTGCTGTACTTTAGCTAAAAGTCATCTGATCTCTAAAACAACCTTTCTCTATGTTGTGAAAGAAGCAGGAACTGAGATTGTTTAACCCTCTGCTAAACTAGAGAGAGTAGCTGCAAGTAGCATTCAATGTGGTGCGTGAATTCTGTTCAGGTACAGAGGATTTCATAAAGAATACCAGGGCCTCACTCTGTAACATACCAGGGTTCCCACGGTAACCCCACATGTGGTCACCTTTGATTTCATTTAAGGAAATAGTGATGCTTTGCTATTAATAACATCCTAGAGTTGTTAGCATTCCTACGTCTGTAGAATCCCTTCCTAATCATTATTTAATTTTATGCTTGTGAAATAAATAGGGCAAGGTGTATTTCATTCATTTGAAAGAAACAATAAGTGAGCCACAGACTTATTTCCATGTGGTAAGATTGCTTTAGCCCATGATTCTAACTTGATTCCAAGTACTTTTTCATCCATTTATATGTTCTTATATTCAACCTCTTCTACTCAACCTGTGAACTTAATGCTGTATACAGTATTTTATATGTAAGGAAAATGAGGCTCAGAGAAGGAAGGTCATTTTCCCAGTTACTAAGCCTGATCAACTCACACATGGGCCTGGACCTCTCATGGACTCCTTCATTCAATGTCACACAAAGTACTAAGAGTAACAAAAACACCTTTCCTCTGATAACCAGAATAAAATCACAAAATGTACTAAAAGCAATATTCTCCATAAGGTCATTATTCATTTTATATTTTCCCCAACTTCCTGGTATTTGTTTTTTTTTCCTTATGCCTTTTTTGACTTTTCAAACTTTAAAACGTAACCCAACTATCCATCTTTAAATGAAGTAAGACCCATGACTGTACTTTGCTTTTTTTAAAATGTGTTTGGATTAGAAAAAAATCTGATGGTAAGGATTTTTAAAACATTATTCGAAAAGACTGCTTCTGAATTTTTATCACAGTAACCAATTGTTAGCTACTACTAATATGCTAAATATATTATTCTAACCAATTGCAGAAAACTAACTTAGGATAACTTGTTTATGAAATCTAATTATTGTAGATTTATTATAATATGGTCTCTAGTCACATCCTATCTCTTAACATATTTCTATATTTAAAAGGAATTGTGCTAACTACCAAAAGGTAAATTTTTTTTTTAACCCACAATCCATTGTGGAACTCTTGCATGCCATTAAAACACTATATTATATTGACTCCTTAGAATTTGTTAACCTTTCATGCATTGAAAGAGTAAGAATTACTGGCAGTGGAATATTTCAAAGAAAAAAATATTCTTTGCAAACCATTAACCTAGACATAGTGTGCAAACTACATATTGGAACTAAATCATATATGTATGAAGTAATTTATATTTGGTTCATGCGATTTCCAGTGTGTAACTTGTTGAATTAACTCCTAAAATTCATTATCCCATAAAGATGCTTAATAAAGAAACTTTTAATTTAACTTTCTATTTCAAAGGTCAGACATAATTGGACCAAATTGTTTTTTCTTCCTGATCACAGTACTAGAACATCTTTCTCTGTTTCCATTACTGGGTGTATCCATGGAATTTGGGTAAAAGTGATGTACTCCTTTCTAGGACTAGCCCATAAAAACCATTCTAAAATTATCTTTCCCCATTTGTTGGTTGAACAAAAGATTTCATAAGCTTCATGGTCCTAATGGAGGGTGATGATGTAAGATTGGGGAGGTTGGGTCTCCAAATCATTGTGTAGAAGGCATCTGCCATCACATGAATTATATTGTTGGTGAGTGTGAAATAAACTTTGTTGCATTCACTGCTGTGATTTTTGGAGTGTATGCTTTAGAAGTTCAGTTACTTCTTCCTAATATATTCTCAAAGTTCCAAATCACTGGGTTGTATCAGATAGGTTTATGTATTTTTATATTCTATTCTCTAATTGTGCTACATAAAAATATACTTCTAGTTTAAAAGTCCCTGTTGAAGGCAGAGGATCATAGGGGAAGAGATGAAAAAAACGACGAAACCAGAGAGGGAGACAAACCATAAGAGACTCAATCTCAGAAAATGAACTGAGGTTTGCTGAAGTGGACAGGGGTGGGAGAGATGGGGTGGCTGAGTGATGGACATTGGGGAGGGTATGTGTTGTGGTGAGTGCTGTGTATTGTGTAAGACTGATGAATCACAGACCTGTACCCCTGAAACAAATAATACATTATATGTTAATAAAAAAAAGTCCTTGTTGAATCCTTATAACAGCATTCCATGTGATTATGTGACATCTTAATGTTTGGTAGCAAGAAAGGAAGCAGTTTACACGTTTTCATCTACTTATTCAAATGACAGAATACTAACTCTAGTCCTTGCCACACTAAGTGCAATTTCTTTAAAACACTTGCTTGATCAAACAATTGCATTTCTAGATCACCTAGAAGATTTTACCTGAAAAACAGGATGTGTGTCTTTCTGTTCAGTCTCTTGTTTTATAACCTCCTGCATTCTCTAATCTTACAGTAACCCATACTTAATATACTCAATTATTGCACATACTGTTCTTATTTCTAAGTGACACTGTGGTATTTCTTTAAGTATCTCGACACTTCCAATTAAAAAAATATGTGTTTTCTATGTTGATCTCCTATTTTGATTTGTCTTCTATCTGGCCTTTCTAACTCATAAAGATCTGAATGCGTTAATGACATTTTCCTCTTAATGCAATAACCTGGTTTTCAATTGAAAATTTCTTATGGATTTGAACTCTTTCCTCTTTAAGACAGCTGACACTAAACTGAGTTTTGTGGTTATGGACAGAAGCCTAAGAATCTTAGACCTCCTTCAAAATGCACTGAACTCCTTAAAACTTTGGCAAGAAGACCAAACCTGGCAATAATTCATTGTGATAATTTGCATTGTCTTGACATACAATAATTACAAAACAGAAGCATCTACTTTCCTCCTTTTCTAATTTTGCCAGCCAGTATGGACTGTTGGATGCACATATTCCAGGACTGGCTTCTAAGAGGAAAAAGGGCATCTCACCCATTGCTGCAAGCAGGTTGAGCAAGGGTGCTCCTGACCAGTTCCGAGTTGGCTCTCTCCTCTAGCCAGGCTGATTCCACTACGTTGGCGTTCAGCACAATCTGAGCACCAGCTTCTGGACTGGTTGTTGGAGCTAGGCTCCATCTACTGAAGCTTAACTACGGGAGACGGTACATTTTGAACATTAGTTGTGGCAAATGAACTCACTTTTAGTCTTTCAGAGCTATCATTAAATAGACCTCAGATTTGTTATTTTATGCATTTGGAGTGCTTGGAGTAAAGAACTAAGTCCTCACCTATTTCAGATGGTTCAAAAGAATGGTCTGGTTAGTGCATTAAAAATGGAATTCGGTGAGTATGGAGTTTGGGCATTGGGCCCAGCCAAAATGTGAACACACTGGGAACTGGAAAGAGGGTAGACAGTGATGATGCTTAACTACATTAGAAGTGAGATCCAACCAATCAGCTTTTTGGATCGTGACTGACATGGGCAATATGGAGCTCTGAAGAGTGATTCTAAATGTCAGTCTGAGGACAAAAGCCAGGATATCTGCATTCGAATCATTTGGAAATCATTTTAATAAAGATTCCCTCTTCTCAGTATCAGAGATTTTTATTCACTATGTAAGGAATAGGGAGAGAGAATCTGCATTTTAATAAGGATGTAGTGACTGGTCTAGAGAGCTAGGGGGCATTTTTGTGAAGCAAGTCATCCATATAAAACAATAGGACTCTGACAGGGATAACCCCTAACCATTTATGTTGCCAAAGGGATAAAATATGCCCAAGGAAAATACAATTTTGGATGTGAGTTGGAGTGTAGTATATGGTGTTTTAATTGTTGATTTTACTTCATATCTACATCCTAAAGGAAATCAGTTTTATAAATGATACAAAAAGTAAAGAAATGTTAAAGTTGATGCATAACCAGCCCATAAAAATGCTCCCATTGTCTGTCTTTAAGCTTTATTAACTGTTAGATAAAACAGTATTTTGTTTTATGGTTTAAATTATTAAATGTTAACAGACTGATGACATAAGGAATTGGGAGTAAGGATTTTGTTCACTTGTGTTAGTGGTTGATATGAATCTGATAGACAATGGCTTTTTTTGGTCTCATTGATTCTCTCTCTAAAGATTTCTCTGTTGCCTTAATTCCTGAGCTCTATTGCTTTCTTCTTGTGATGACATTTAGTTTTACAAGTGGAAAGTTTTTACTTTGTTATAAATGTTCCATTATTTTCTTGGCTGTGTTGTAAGCATTATTAGTTAGGTTGTTTTATTAAATTTTAACTCTCATGAAGGAAGATTTTGAAGCTACTAAACTTTGGCTTCTGTCTCCTACCCACCCCTTTTCCTTATTTTTTGCTTCTTTTTCTCTTTCCTTCCTGCTCATTTTTTCTCTCTCCCACTTTTATATTACTACCTACCACATACAACAAATTGCCTTTAAACTTGATAAACAGCAATGAATAAAGATGTCCCTTAAGGCTCCTATCCTCAAGAGAGAGAAAATAGTTGTGTAAATAATTATTAGATGAAGGAGTTTATAATAAACATGTAATAGGAGACCCAGTTTAAGCCTAAGCTGGAATCAGTATGTGGTTGGGCTTATAAAATATTTATTTGAGGGACAAAGAAGCCTCTGAAAAATCACGCACTCTAAGTACAATGAAAGCAGGCTTGGTGACATTGACTTGGAATATAACTCAGCTTGGAAGACAGTAGTGATACTAAATACTACCAGGTATTTGTCATCATATTCCTCTATAATGATGAGGTTTCAGGCTACAGTTGAGACGTAACTTTATGAAGAAGTATGCTTCACAGAGCTGATTGGGACATTGGTTAACAATGTAGATAGCATGACAAGATAGAGAAGGGATAATCCATTGTTTGCAGCTTGCCTCGTCCTCATGTTTAGTGGAGAAGGGAATATTTGGCAAGAATTAAGAGCATCGAACACATGTGGAAAATTGGTACAATCCTCCTTCCAGGTCTTAAATTATTTCCCATGCATATCACATTTTTTCAGAACTCTTGGAATAGGAATGGCCAGTGAGATGGGAAACATCAGGAAACCATAGAAATTAGGATAATAGAGGGATGCCTGGGTGGCTCAGTCGATTAAGCATCTGACTCTTGATCTCAGCTCAGATCTTGATCTCAGGGTTGTGAGTTCAAGCCCCATGTTGGAACCTACTTAAAAAAATTAGGTTAATAGAAATGTGAGGTGTAGTAGTTATCCTAGGTCTTTAGGAGATGATTGGTTATGGGCTGACAACCAGAAAAATCCCAGTGTAAAGCAAAGGTACATACATGTGATATTAAGTATCACTGAATTAATATTTTTCTTTCTGTGCAGTTCAACACAATCTCATTGATCACTGCCTTTATCTGCAAGAACTTTTTGAATCAAAGTACACTAAAATGTGATCAAGAACTAGGATCAGGGGAGACTGGGTGGCTCAGCCAGGTAAGTGTCTGCCTTCGGCTCAGATTATGATCCCAGGGTCCTGGGATTGAGCCCCGCATAGGGCTCCCTGCTTGGCAGGGAGTCTGCTTCTCTTTCTCCCTCTGCTCCTCCCCATGCTTGTGCTCTCTCCCTCTCTCTCTCTCTCAAATAAAATCTAAAAAAAAAAAAAATTGGATCAGAATATTTTCCCCAAGTTGATCACTGCCTTAAGTTTGGGGGAGTACTCTGATCCTAAAGTTTAACTTACGTATAGTACATACCTTTGTGCCTGTGGTTATGATTCAGCATGGGGTGAGGACAAAGGTCTCCAGTGGCTGAGCATTTTAGAGAATTTATATAGAGTATTGTCATTGTAGAATGGGATTCTATGGTAAGTTTTATTGAAAGGGAAGTTGTTTCTGTAGGTATCAGTGGGTGATGCATATATACCACCAGCTCCAGGGATATGCATAATCTTGAGTGTGTGAGGAAACCAAGTAACCATAGCCTCAAGGATTGAGGAAGAAACACTAGCCATAACTATCATAAATGTAAGATCAACGAATTCAAAATGCTGGAATATTCAGAAGATTTGGCCAGGACATTATGCAGGTTCCTTAGTGTTCTTCACAGGATGATGTCTAGAGTGTCAGAATAGCTTCCAGAATAATTCCGGAATAGCTCTGTAGAAATGAGTCAATGTGTACTATCATGGATCACTGTCCTGTCATCTATCAGACTCTGAATATTGTGGGTGGATATTATATGGCATTGCATAGAGCTGCTGGAAATTCTAAGTTTTAATCCAGCAGTAGAATATGTATGAATGGGAGAGGCATGTATTTCCTTCTCCCCACTCCAATAGAAACCTGGACTGTTTTTCGCTTCTCCTGGTACAACCAAATGTGTAGGAGAAAGAGGGATGCTGCCTCAGAGTCTCTAGTAAATGCTCCCAAACAATGAAACATCTGTGTTGTTGGCTGTTGGTAAATAAGAATGCTGGGTTCAAAGATTCAAGTATTTCTCCATTACCTATACCCCACTGCTTACAGCTGGAGGTCACTCTTCCATGGAAGAGGAAGAAACTGTCATGATGATCTCCAGTTTTAGCCCCGCAGTGCTCTGTGGGCACTATTTTTGTCTGATACAAGATGCAGTGTCAGTTGTAAGCTTTCACAACAAGGTTCTGAACCTGAGTTAATGTTCAAGGAGCAGACATTAGTCTTGAATGTGACAAACATGCTACAAATTAGCAAGCTGAGGGGAACCCTAGAGGTTACATCTGTCATGATTCTAGATTCAAGTTAGCAATCCAAACAAAGTATGCAGCTGAGGGAGCTGGGACCAAGAAGCAGAACTCAGATCCAGGGCAATGGGAAAATAAAAACCAGATAAAAACAACTATTAGAGTAGATCCTTAGGAAATGATATGAAGTAAGGGTATGGTACTTGCAAGCCCTCCTTTCAAAGTGGTTAAAGGCTATTTCATAATGCATTCTAAAAGTAAATATTTTGATGCTTAAATTTTTAACCTTTTCATTTTAAATTTGAAAATGGAAACTTATATGTGACCATCTGTCCCATCCTAACAACAAAAGGTTGATAAACTACAACACATGGTTTTAAAAAACCTATCAGAGAGCTGAAGACAGAGATTCCTGTATGAATTAAACTCTAGAAAGTTCAGACCTGTCATAGAGGCAAAGCTGTTAACCCTGCTAGAATTGCAAATGGAAGAGGAATCCATTAGTTCCAGTAGAGGAGGGAACAGAGGGAGTAGAAACCAGTTAACATAAAAAACAACAAAAACCTTCCAACAGTCTCCTGTGAGTTTATATCCCAGATTGGGTATCAGAGGACATCCTCCAAGAGAACTAGTCTGCAATCAGTAAACAACACTTACTCATGGATATTTATATAATTTGGATGGAAGTCTATCAAAAGGCATCAAGAGAGGAGAGCTGAGAAAGTTCTCCCATGAGGCATGTGGGGCTTCACCTAAGTGCAAGCTCCTTTTCCCCAAGACAAAGGACAGGGGGAAAGAAGAGCTGAGAGACACCCATAAGACAGACTGCAGGTTCTTTTTATTCTAAGATCTCTCCTGGTGAAGGGAGGGAAAAAGCCCAGAGAAAACCCTTCCCACAGGCACTCTGAAATTTCAACTATCAAAGAGTAAATGAAGGCACAGCAGGAAAGCGAAGATAAGCATTTCTAAGCCATTTGAAGATTCCACCAGAGTGGTGGCTTCCAGACAGTGGAAGTTGTGGGAGGGGTAACAGCTGAAAGAAATTTCCCCAGGTACACAGCTGGAGAGCAGAGTACTACCTATGACTTAAACCTGGAGAGATTTATCACACACACAAAAACATGTACTCAGCTGTGGAACAAAGGAACCTTTCTGGAATCTCACCAGTGCTCAGATTTCAGGCTCCCCTGGAAGGAAAATAATGATCCGGCCCACAAAAAATATAAAGCTAGTGGTAAAGTTAGTCAAATTATAGCTGCCCAGAGACCCTGTGGAGATTGATTCAGCAGTCCATCTGCAGCATGGCAGAAAAGGAGGAGTTCCACTTTCCAAAAGTAAACGTTATTACTTCAGTATCTACTCTTCCTTTAATTGAAACTTCAGGCATATAATCAAAGATTACAGAGGACATGATAAAGCAAAAAAATGTGATCTGTTCTCAAGAGAAAACAGTCAGAAGAAAATTGAGAGATGGCCAGATGTTGAAATTATCAAAGGCATTTGAATTACTAAGATAAAAATGGAAAAGGTAGAAAATATGGAGAAGGAAATGAGAAACTTTAGCAAGTGCATGGAAATTGTAAAATAATCAAATGGAAGGCAAGGATATCCAGTTGCAAAAACTTACTGTTAGAGTAAGAAATTCTTGCTGTTAGAGTAAGAAAAATAAAAGTTTTTATTTTACTTTCAATTATTCTTTTAAAAAAACTCTTATTCATTTTTAGAGAGTGAGGAAACGAGGGGAGGAGCAGACTGTGCTGAGCACAGAGCCCAATGTGGGGTTTAGTCCCACAGCCCTGAGATCATGAGCTGAAATCGAGAGTCAGACACTTAACTGAGCCATTCAGGTGCCCCTTTTTACCTTCAATTATTCTTTAATGCATTTCCCTACTTTATTAGATCTGAGTCTCTGACCTACATTATTTTTCTTCTCTCTAAAGAACTTCCTTTCTTTAGAAAGGTTTGCAAGACAGGTCTACCAGTAACAATCCCTCTTTTTTTTCTTTTTTTTTTGTCTGAGAAAGTCTTTATTTCTCCTTTGCTGTTAAAGGGTAATTTTGCAGGGTACAGAATTCTAGGTTGGTGGTTTTTCTCTCAATACTTTAAATATTTCATTCTACTGTCTTGCATGGTTTCTGAGAAGAAGTCAGATATAATCCTTTATTTCTCTATAGATAATATGTTTTATTTCCTCTGACTTCTTTCAGGATTAATTCCTTATCTTTGATTTTCTACAGTTTGAAAGTGATAGCCTAAGTGTAGCTTTTTGCCTTTTATGCTGCTTGGGGTTCTCTGAGCTTCCAGGATCTGTGGTTTGGTGTCTGACATTAATTTGTGGAAATTCTTATCATTATTGATTCAAATATTGCTTTTCTTTTCTCTCCTTTTTCTAGCATTCCCATTATGCCTATGTTACACCCTTTGTAGTTGTCCCACAGTCTTTGGATATTAAGTCCTGTTTTTTCAGTAGTTTTTCTTTGCTTTTGGTTTTTAAGTTCTCTATTGATATATCCTCTAGCTCAGAGATACTTTCCTTGGTTGTTTCCAGTCTACTGATTTGCCCATTAAAGGCATTCTTTATTTTGTTAGTGTTCTTGGTATCTAGCATTTCTTTTTGGCTCTTTCTTAGGATTTCCAACTCTCTGATTACATTGTCCTCTATTCTTGCATGCTAATTTACCCATTAGAGCTCTTAGCATATTAAACATAGTTTTAAATTCCCAGTCTGATAGTTCCAACAACTCTGCCATGTCTGGTTCTGATGCTTGCTCTGTCTTTTCAAATTATGTATTTTGTCTTTTGAGATGCTTTGTAATATTTTTTTGATAGCCAGAAATGTACAGGCTCAAAGGAACTTCTATGAATAGGCCCTTAGTTATTGGGGGGGGTTCAGTAGAGGAAGCTACACTACTATGGTTAGATCTCAATCTTTCAGTGATCTTGTGCCTATGAACTTCACATGTGTTTCTCAGGTACCCCTCACCCCCCAGTTTGGAATGGATGGTGAGGTTGAGTGAGGGATTGAGTATTCCCCTTTTCCCCAGGTGGAAGGCTAAAGCCAACTGGAGTTGTGTATTTCCCTTACCCACATGGGTGAGATTTTGATAATACCCCAGCAGGTTGGGATCTGGTTAACTAGTTTCCCCTGAGGTCCCGCACTTGCTAAAAATAGAATGCTCAGGTATATTTCAAAATGGCTCCTTTTCCCTCTCCCTGCCATAAACATAAGAGGATTTTTATGTGACATTTACTGTGGAAACTTCATCAAGATCCTGGAGATAAATCTTAGAGTATTTTTGTGGCTTCCCCTGGGACTGGGTCCTTCTAAAGTGTTTAACTCTCAGAATTGTCCACACTGGGCCTCCAGCCATTTGTCAATTACAGTTCAAGTGTTCCTACCCTGGCACTGGTCCTGTGGTGGTTTGTGTTCATGGATCTCTGCTCTAGTAAGCTGTATCATTCTGACCCTCTAATGTTAGGGGCAGTGGTTTGCCCTGTGTCTTCCCTTTTCTGTGGAACTAATAAGATGATGATTTTTCAGTCTGTTCAGCTTTTTACTTGTTAAGACAGAGTGGCAACTTCTAAGCTCTGTACATGTGGCACTAGAAACCAGAAGTGTATGTGTGTGTATATATTTTGGTGGTTACATGAATGTGTGCAATTGTTTTTTTTTTTTTAAAGATTTTATTTATTTATTTGCGAGAGAGAGAATGAGAGACAGAGAGCACGAGAGGGAGGAGGGTCAGAGGGAGAAGCAGACTCCCCGCTGAGCAGGGAGCCCGATGCAGGACTCAATCCCGGGACTCCAGGATCATGACCTGAGCCGAAGGCAGTCGCTTAACCGACTGAGCCACCCAGGCACCCCAAATGTGTGCAATTGTTAAAGCTTATCCAAATGAATACCTAGATCTGTGCATTAATATTTAATGCCTAAAATACATACATATGCATATAAACATATGCATATATAAACATGTTTATACACGCACAAACAAAAGGCATTATTTCCTCTAAATAAGATCTACTTCCTGATATATTCAGAAATGAGATCTATATCTGATGGGAATGCCTATAATCTTGAGTCTACACATATTATTAAAATCATGTATCATTTATTTTCCTTTTTCTGCTCCATATCACTTCAGGCATCATTCTCCATATACCTCTCCCTTTGCATATGTTTTATACAATACCCTTGTTCACAAGAGTAAGCAAAAACACTTGAGCTCTCCCAACCATAGACAGACCTCCTTCTCACTGCCAAGCCCTGCCATTTCCATCCAGCACATCTATTATAAAATCATTTGTAACGTTTTCTTCTTTCCATAGGAGTGTAGACATGAGAATGTGAAGACAGTCTGAAAGCATCTTTTATAAAATTGTATTTCAGTAGGAAGGACCAAATATTCACATCACTTTAGGACTGAAAAGCATGTATATTGGCTCTAAAATTGCCCCCAAAAATGACTTTATTCTTTTGCTTCTTCCTGAGTTAAAATTATGTCTTTATATTTGTTCAACCCAGAGGAGACTTACCATTCCTTATCCTTCAAAACCAGAAGCACCAAGCTGTAGGTGGAGAGTTCTTAATTGTGGTCATGCTTTTTCTTCTTTCCTTTTCTTTAAATCTTAGGCTTCCATACCAAATTGCAGTTAATTATCACTGTTTTCAATTCTATAAAGTCACCATGAACATTGAATTAGTGAATACTGAGCTATTATTCCTAGAAGAAACAGAGTTGATTTCCTATGAGCTTCTGCTTAAAACATTTTCATTGAATTATTAGTATATAATCTTGTTTCATGTGTGTTTGTTTAGAGACCCCTTATTTAATATATATGTAATAAGTATATATGTAATTAGGTATATGTATTTATATATGTGTGTGTGTGTATATATATATATATATATATATAGTTGATTTATCAACATTGAACTCACTGACCATATCACTCCTGTCTGAACAAAGCTCAGCTAACATATTTTCTTTGTGAGGCATATCACAACCTTCTTGTACTTAGAAATGCTAGACAGAACTTTAGCACTATGCATGGGGACCATTTTAAACAGTGAAACCATAAAAACTTCCCTACAAAAATGTGAAAAACGTGGCACTACATAGACTGTGAAAGGATGCTTGTTTCCATTAAGAGACTTGAAACAAGGGCAGAGTGTTGTCTCGTTCTACCTCAGTTGAGAATTTGCACACTGGTTCCCCAGATTTTTCGCTCTTCTGCTCATGTGCATGTCCATAAATGAAAAAGTGTTGGGAGTATTGATTTTGAGGTTACAAATAAGGTTTAGTGAATAGGCTAATTCACAAAAGCAGAATCCACAAGTGAGCATCAATAGAATCCTTCGTGAAAACAATGCATAGAATTTTTTTCTAATTTCTATGTTTATGATTTAGAGTTTCTATAGTTTCCTAATACATATAAACTGTTAGGATTTAAAATCTGACTTCTCTGATTCTTCTACTGTGGGGAAAATGATCTTTTCCACAATTTGTTGAGTTTTCATTTTCTCAAATATCTATATTATGCCAAGTATTATCCAAAATGAAAAAATACAAGTTATTATCTCTACTTCAAACCTATAAAACTTAATTACAAATATGACATTTAATACATTTACGGTTAATTGAGGCAGGGACAAAAAGGAGGGCATAGTTAAATACGAGGTTAGCAGAAAAGGACTATAGAGAAAGTGAAATTAACGTTGACCCTTGATGAGTAAACAGAAGTTTGCCCAATGGAGAAGTGTCTAGTTCATTAAATAAAGATAAGGGTCTGGTGATATGCTTTTAAGTAGTTTTGATATTGTCATTTTGATCCAGTGGAGGTTTTTATTCCACCATTTTGATTCTGAAAATATTTGGAATTGTGTTTTTGAACAAAAACACTAATATCAGGGGGGCCTGGGTGGCTCAGTCATTAAGCGTCTGCCTTCCGCTCAGGTCATGATCCCAGGGTCCTGGGATCGAGCCATGCATCAGGCACCTGCTCTGCAGGAAGCCTGTTTCTTCCTCTCCCACTCTCCCTGCTTGTGTTCCTCTCTCGCTGTGTCTCTCTCTGTCCAATAAAATCTTTAGAAAACAAAACAAAAACACTAATCAGAATTTCACTAGGACACATTTTATTTCAAAAATTTCTGGAGTTTTCTCTGAAAATTCTAACATTTTACGTGTAAGACTATTAAATTATCTTTTCCATTTTTGTGTTCTGTGAATTGGTCAGAATCAACACGTGGCTTTGCAGTGGAGTTGAAATGATGGTGTCTCAACATGCTTCTAGAACAAAGGTGTGGAGACTTAAAACTGCATGTTGGGTTTAGAAAATTGCAAGACAGAGTTAGGACACTATTTCCATCATACCTATGGGAGACCATCACCTGCACAAGGACACTAGTAACATTGATGGGGGAGGAGAGGACACATTTGAGAATTACTTAAGGTTTAGGTCATAATAGCCTGTGGATGTTGATGAAAAGATCATTTAGAGAGATTCTCAGACATAAGGCATTCACATAGCATGTGATAATAACAAAACCAGACATAATCGTTGCCATTAATTGCATACTGACTATGAATCTAGCACCACAGTATTTATTACATCATCTGATCTAATTCTAATGACTCCATAAAGGAGTTACTATTTTTATCTTTATTTTTTGAATGAGGAAAATCCAGTGCAAAGAGATTGGGTAACTCTCCCAAGGTCACAGAGCTAATAATTGGCAGACCCAGCATTTGAATAAGCTACATTTCGATGATTAAGTCCTATAGGATAACATTTTCAGTTATACATTGTGTGTATGTGTGGTAGGGTAGAAACGTGCATAATTTTTTGTAAACCCTACTGTTGCAAGGAGATTGTGAACACACAAGTTTGTTCTATTATGTTCTCATATGTTAATATATTTTTAAGTGACTCAAAAAATTTGGACTTTGGAAAGAGTTAAATATTTTCTTAGTATTGTTTGAAAGCCTGTGATCTCCCCTCTACAACAATTGGTCAGGAAAATAAACCTGTTTTTAGAAAAAAAATGTTTTTAAAGATTTTATTTGACAGAGAGATAGAGGGCACAAGTAGGCAGAGAGGCAGGGAGAAGGAGAAGCAGGCTGTCCACTGAGCAGGGAGCCCGATGCAGGACTCGATCCCAGGATCCTGGGATCAAGACCTGAGCCTAAGGCAGCCATTTAACTGACTGAGCCACGCAGGCACCACTGTTTTTAGAAAAAATTAGTTAAGAATAAGACTGAACAACAATGTCCGAAAAAACATAGCCTTAGGAATGAAAGGAATGAAATGACTTAATTTTTCATTTGGTGGGTTGATAGAATCTTTAATTGGATGATAAAATACTAATATGTATTCATATATTTTCTAATTAAGGATGCACATGTAAGTATAATCCAAAGGCAAAACCTACAATGACCTGTATATTATTAAAAATCATAGGCAATATAAAAAATTTTGTTCTAAACCTCCTGATTATGTAAGTCCAGTGTAAAAATTAATACCAGTAATAGAAAATGTTTAAACCCAAGGAATTATTTTTTTCTAAAACATTTTTATATAATATCTAAACTATTACTAGTATACATTACAGTGACTTATAAATAAAAATATTTTTTCAGTTGCTTTCCTCAGTACTCAAATGGGAATATCTGAATTGCAGCTAGTCATCAATTTTGGTCATGAGTTTTACTTAAAGAGAAGCTTTGGTTAAGGGCAATCCATTTCTCAAGGGAAATCAGCTTGAAACTCATCCCTTTCCATATTTGGAGTGGGGAGGGTTGCTATACAAAATCATTGCTGTATAAGGACAGTCAAACATCATATTCTAGGGACTAGTAAATCAATAATATTCAGAATTCACTGTCTTCTCTCCTAATACCCTTCTGCTTTAAACCCAATTTTCCTTTAATGGTATCGCTGTTCTCCCAGTCATTCAGGTATGAAGACTTTATAAATTCTTGACCCATCTCTTACATTTGTGTTTCACATCCAAGCACCTGCCACATCCTGTCTATCCTTTCTTTGTGATATGTTTTAGTTGGCCCATCCTGTTTATTAAAAATGTTTATAACTTAAGTTAGCCTAGTATCTCACACTTAGAACAGTTGAGATATGGTTGCAATGATCTACTTGGTCTGCTACTTTTTCCCAAGCATTTAATAGCTGCCCAACTGATACTTCTGAAATAGAACATAAATTGTGTCACACCAGTAAGTTCCCAAAGTTGTTAGCATAAATTTCAACACCCTAATTTAGTGTGTAACCCTCTCCAATCTCTGATCAGAATATAACTTTCTGGACATAGTTTCTACTAGTCTTTCATGTACCCTACCAACCAAACTAAAGAACAAAACTGTTCCCTCCTGTGGCTGACCATTTCTTTTCTTTTCTTTCTTTTTTTTTTTTTTTTGCAATTTCCTTAACCTATCATTTCCAACCTTAGGATAACAGTCTCTCTCAACTCCGCATGTTAACATTCTATCTTTTCTTTAAGATCCAATTTATATGCCATGTGATTTTGTAAATTCTATCATCTGAAAATAATCTCTTTGCATAAATTTATAAACTTTTTCTTAAGATATTTAGAGTATGATCTATGTCTTATGGATTTTATGTTATTGTAGTCCATCAGAGTATTTTGTTTACTATAAGGACTCAATAAATACAAGGAATGGATTTTTGTATGTCAATAGAAAAGCTTATGGTGTATAGAAAGAAATGTCATGTTGTATGCAAAAGAGAATCCATTTCTTAAACCCAGACAACTGAACTGTATTAGCAGCATGGCTACGGAGACAAGAAAACGTCATTGAATTTCTTGAACTTTAATTTCTCCATGTATTGTTTTGCATGGTATTTTCCAGATTTCCTTCACACAGAACCATGACAACTTGCTAAATACAATGATAAGAGTCATTAGAACTTGATTTATAGAAGAATATGACTTATGAAGGGATAGTGAGTCAATAAGTCAGTGGACTTTAGATTTGTGACAGCTCAATAATATAACATTCATTATCGGACCTCTTCATATATTTTGTGAAACATAACTCTTCTTTCAATTCTACCAAAGAAAAGTATTAGTGCTAATTAATGACTTGCACTTAATTTCCTACTCAGACTCCCCCTTCCCTTCTATAATAAACTGAAATAAATGAGATGTCAACTGTCCTATATATCTAAACCTATTAGAATTCTATAAAATAATCAGTAAATGTTAACTTATTATTCATTGATTTATCTAGTCTAAGCAATTCACAACTAGCCTAAGAAACAGTTGTAACTAATTCTAATTCAAATAAAAATTATATTTATGTAGCTCACAAATTGTAAAGGTGTAAGAACAAAAATGTAGCAGTTTTTTTTTTTTAAAGTAAATGTGCAAATAAAAAAAAACCCAAACATTCCTTCAGGCCTATGGTTAAATGATTCTATTCAGATATATCACTAAATACAATAATGCCTGTTGTCTTGGGACTCCATTTGCAAGGGTAACCATTGGCTACATCCTGAAGGAGAAGTATCTTCAGTCTACTGTTTTCATGTGCCCTACTTCTTCCTAGCTGTTGCCTTCTACTCCCCTCCTGTCTGCTTCTTGTGCCAACTATTAAAATCTTCAATCACAAAAATGGAGATGTTTTATTTTTTCACAATGAAATCATCTCTTTAATTTGCATTCAAAATCCTGAGGTATTTGGTTTTTTAAACAATGCTTCTCATACATGGAATTTTCAAATTGAAAGCTGTATTCCCTTTTTTCTTTTATAATGTAATGTTCTCCAAAATTCATTCATTGAAAATATCAAATTTACAGAAAATTTGCACATACAGTTCAAAGACTTCTTTTACCTGAGCCATCTTAGAGTCATGTTCTCATATGAGACCCTGTCACCTCCAGGTACATTAGTATGCCCTCTATACACACAAGGACATTCTCCTACATAATCACAATACAAAGCATGAAAGTAAGGAAATTAAAAATGATATATAATTACCATCTGAGGTACGATACTCCTATCCCATTTGAAGTTTTCCCAGATTCTCCAAAAGTATCCTTTGTAAGGAAAGGATCTAGTTCAGAATCCTGTGTTGACTTTACTTGCCACGTGTCTTTAAGCTCCTTTTTTGAACAGTTATTCAGTGTTTTCTTGATTCTCATGGTTTTGATACTTCATCAGTTTCAGTTTTACAAGATGAAAGATTCTGGAGATTGGTTTTGATACTTCTAAAGATTATAGGCCTGATATTTTATGACATGTCCTTCAACTTGGATTTATCTGATATTCCTCAAAATTAGATTCAAGTTATGCATCCTTGGTAGGAATATCACAGAAAAGATTCCATGGGATTCTTACTGCTTCTAATCAGGTGGCACCTAATTTTGACTTGTTCCATTATTGATAATGTCCATTTGGATCATTTGCTCAAGATGTTATGTACCAGGCTTCTCCCCTGTCAAGTTATTAATTTTCTTTGTTATCAATCAGTATTCGAAGCTATATAAATACTCCTTGACAATATTTTAATTATACTGAGGATACTTGGTTTTCTATTTTTATTCAATAGATTATAATATGATCCTGCCACTATTTATATTGATTATGAAATTGTCCCAGATTTGGCCAGTGGAAGCCCCTTTAAGCTAGCTCCTGAGCTTTTGGCATATTGCCATCAGTTTTTGTTTGTGTTTTAATTTGGAGATTACACATTTATTTGTAAGAAATTCTGCTAGCCTATGACACCAACCATTTAAAGAGGTATTCTCAGATTGCTATAGCAATTAATTCAAATATTTATTTTATATTTAAATGCTAAATACAAATTTTTTTATCCAACTAAGCTCTCTTAGTTGGATAATGTATCATCGAAATAATAAAGATAATTTAAGTAGGAAAACAAACACTACATAATTTATTTACATGTTTAGATATAAAAGATTATTTTTCATTTTTCATGACAATGTCATAAGTTTTTAAGCACTTCCTTGCTTTCTGACCAAACAAGATGCAAGTTCATCTTATGTATCTTATGCTGCCCAGTCATGGAATCAGCCATTTCTTCAGAAATGGAAAGAAGTAGAAAATAATTTCTAGAAACCAGTATCTACATATTTGGTATAATAGCTTCCAGGTCCCCTTAGTGGACATAACTAGAGAATATATTTATGTTCATATATTACACACATCTATCCTTTACATTTGTACTTATATCTATATTGATTGATGGAAAACCATGAGTTCCCACCAATACTAATAGCAAATATTTCATTTGTTTCTGTTTTAATAATTGTAGCTCCCTTCTCTGACAATGAGAGTCTTCTATTTATCTTAATATATTTATTTGTTTGAATTCTTACCCGTATAACCAATCTTCTTTCACTGCTACCAACCCCACTTCATATGATTGCTCTCCTAACCCCATGGGCTCTAACACCCTCTGCTAGGCTGCCTCTCCTGCTTGGACATCCTCTTCACCTGACCCAAGCTCTTACACCCAATGTCTGATCCTTGATGTGGATGCCTTCCTTACCCTAATGGGCTTTGATATTATTGCCTGGCTGCTCCTTCACACAGATGTCCTCCTTGAGTGTTTCATAAAAGGTCATGAATACCATTTGGAGAAAAGTACTCTAAGTGTGGACTTAGGAGCGGTTGTCACATATGGCTTAATGTGTGTTTTAGGAGACTGCAGATAGTATAAAAGAGCTGAATCAATGAGAATCTAGAAATAGGTTGGTAGATCTATCTTCCCAATTTTATTACCCAATATATCTCAATAGAAATTCTGGCTATAGTAGTCTCTCTTATACTCTGCACTAATTACGAATCACATTCTTACCATGCTTCCCCCTTCCTCCTATAATGTTCATGTCATTCCTTTCTGCCTATTCCAGTGTAATTCTTCAAGAACCACTCCCTTACCGTGGCTCTTACACTGATGCTGGGCCATCCCCTCTCATGTAGATATTCTTCTCACTTTGCTTGGCCTCTTGTTTAACTCAAAGTATTTTAAAAAATTATTTTAAATTACTCATTTAGTGATACCTATGACTCCTAAAGCACTTAATAGTATCAGTTATTGGACATTTGCATACTCTACCTTTCATTGTTGCCTTTTTCCTTTATAAATTATCTTCCTGTCTATTCCATAAGCTCTTTCTAAACACAGATCCTGTATAATAATTATTTATATCCCCACAGCCTAAAGCAGATTGCTTTACATTCATGAGGTCCTTGAAATACTTGCAAGGGAGGTGAACAAATAACCATAGTCATAATTCTTTTAGTTATAAAAGAAATCCTTGAGAGTTAGAGTGATTCTCATTCAAAAGTTGTTGGAGGATTATAATTAAGATAGCACAAGAAGTAATTGTAGCAAATATGGTACAAAGTGAGTTACTGCTTCTTGTGTGTGAGAGGGTAATTCATCTAGAATCATCTTGGTTATGTTAACATTTGGAATTAGCATCCATAAAGCTAAAGACCACTGTTTGTGGGTATGGGAGAGAAAGCTACTGGTATATTGCTCTTTCAGCAAATCTGTAGACCCATGGTACTCACTTAATAACTTTTGACAAATAATTCCATAGATGGGAATGAGAGAAAAATAGAATAAAAAAGACCCTGGGATCAGAATAACTATCTTTCTAAAGCAGTATATATAATCCAATGAAAAGTGGTCCAGCCTGTCCGTCTTCCTCAATGTCATTCAAACTTATACCCAAACTCCAGAAGCCAAGGAAAATAAAATTGAAGATTTCAAAAGGTCTGTAAGACCTGACTGAAACTACTCCAAAAATTATGTGCTGCTCTTTCCAGGCGATTTCAGAGTTAAAGTGGAAAAAGGGTTTATTGATCAGAATGTAATGGGAGAGAAAGGAATTGGAAAGGATCAATGAATTCATTGAGTTTTGCTCAGCTTGACCCTGCACACAATACATTTAAACATTAAATAAATACACCTGGAGCTTTCCAGACTGGCTCCTTACAAACCAAATTGATTGTATCATTGAATGAAAATTTGAGAAACCAGTGTTCTCTAGTGTGATAGACATATGGTCAAATGGTAATGTAAATTCAAATTGCTGCTTCCCTAGGATTTCACTTGAGCTGTGTATTTGTCACTTTGTCCTCTCACACCTCAACTATATATGATCACAAAAAAGAGGTGCAAATAAAAATTAGCAGAAAAGTTATATATTGCTGAAGTATCAGGGAGAAAAACAGCAAATTATCTGTGGCAACAATGGAGTATGAATTTATGTTGAATAGGACAGCATTGGAGGAAAACATGATAGAAATGATTGCAGAGGATTGCAGGTGAAGCATTACACAACACAAAGACGAGAGAGCTCAGTGGAAAATGTTGCTGTTCAAGTAAGGTAACGAAGAAGGGGGCTATAGTTGGGATAAAGAGTAAATGACCCCAAAGTGCTAAAGCATAAAGATTTGTGTCAAATGTAGGGACTATTGGAAGAGTTCTAGTAGTTCTTCACATTATCAGCTGAGGTTATAAAACAATAGTGATTGCATAAGATGAATAGAATTCATTCAAACATAGTTATGGAATGTGCCAAACTCAAGTGTCAGCTCTGAAGATACACAGGTGATCCCTGATTAATGATTGTTTGACATATGACATTTTGACTTTATGATGATGTGAAAGTGATATGCATTCAGTAGAAACCATGCTTTGAATGTTGATCTTTTCCCGGGTTAGTGATCCGTGGTTCCATACTCTCATGATGGTGGGCGGTGGTAGCGAGCTGCGGTTCCCAATCGGCCCCACAATCACAAGGGTAAACAATGGGTACACTTACAACCATTCTGTTTTTCACTTTCAGTACAGGATTCAATAAATTACATGAGATCTTCAACACTTTATTATAAAATAGTTTAGTGTTAGATGATCTTGAACAACTAGAGGCTAATATAAAGGTCTTGACCATGTTTGAGCTAGACTAGGCTAAGCTATGATGTTCAGTAGGTTAGGTGTATTAAATGCATTATCAACTTGCAATATTTTAAACTTATGGGTTTATCCAGATGTAACTCCATTATAAGTTGAGGAAGATCTGTATTTTATTTAATAAAACCTTGCTTTCATGAAGTTTACACCCTAGTGTTCCAGTAGGAGGAAGACGGACCATAAATAAATAAAAAGTAAACATGAAATTAACCCTGTGTTGGAAGTGCTTTGGAAAAAGAAAACCAAGAAAGGAGAAGCAAATGAGGGGATGGACGATGTGCTGAAATGTTTAATACAGTAGTCAGGGAAAGTCTCACTGATAAGGTGACATTTCACCCAAAGATAATCATCAGATAAAAGTAAAAAAGCAAGGTACCTGGTGAAGAGCCTCCAAGAACAGGCAAGCAAGTTCAAGAGCTCGGAGGAAGCATGTTTGTTGCATTTAGGAACTATCATGGAGTCTAGTGGTCAATAGTCCAGTGTTAGCTGAGTAAACTGTATCATATGCATGTTATACATCTGGGTATGAAATGATGGTAGACACAATACATCAAACACTTATTTAGCACCAATTATACAAGGAAGAATTCTCTTTAAGGTAATTAAAACAATGTAGTGAGTGATACAATGTTTCTCCTACCTCTCTCTACACAGAACTAGATACGTGTGTGCAGGATATAATTAATTTTTACAGTTCTCTAAATAGAAAGATGGAACTGTTTCCATAAATAAGATTTAATTTTAAGAGCAATCATAAGCCTCAAGGATTGTATTAGGGAAAATCCATGCTCCTTAAATTGTTGGAATAAGACTATTACCAGTTCCCATCTAAAAGGATCCATATGCCATATTATATTCCACACAATAGCTGATCTATCACAGGGTCCCCCCCCCCAGTTTATTTTTCTTTTTCTAAAGCAATGAGAAGGATCATAATAGGAAATTCAAAATTTCAATTTGTTACACTTCTATAGTTAACATTATTTCTATATAAAGATATGCAGAAGACCTGTCCCGTAGAAATTTTCCAATAGTCCTTTTACTATAACTAGCTGAGTTCAAGGTTATCAACTGTTATGTTTTTAGATGTGTCAATAATGAATATAAGAATTTAATCTGAAAAGTGAAAAACTTAAATTCATTTAGGAAACAGTGCACAAATATTTTGCTTTAAGATCTTACGATGCATGATGAATTTTTATCTAGAACCTCTGAAGCTGTGCTTTGGAGTTACTGAGAACAATTATTTTGTATGTGTTTTGTAACCAATGTCTTAGTAGTTTGTGCCTGAATTGAAACTTTGTTCTTAAATCCAGAGTTATTTCTTACCCTCTCCCCTGCTTCTTTCTTTAAGAGGTAAAAACATATTGAAGGGAAAGCAATTCATCAGACATGAGCTAGCCTTGGTTACTAAGGCATAAATATAAAAGACAATATATGCCGCTTCAAAGTTCAACCAGTTTGCAATTAGGATGTGTTCATTACCTCTACCAAAAAGATTGCTCATCATTTAACTACATTAAAAAAGTGGGATTGTAAACGATTGGTGTTAAATATTATTCATAAAAGTATTTATAGAAATCAGGGCAAGTGATTCCTTACTAGTAGAATTAAAACAAGAATGGAGTCTCTCAATAGCATTGTAAAACCTTAATTCAAAAGATGTCTTTTTGTTATTTTCATAACTTACTATTTTTGTGACTTGTCAAACTCTGATGCCTAGGCAGTGTTCCCTCGAGTCCGTTTTGTGCCTATAGCCTATCTCTTAGGTGGTAGGTTTTACATTTATTATAATTGAACCTCATCTTCCTGCAAACATGCAATTTGTCACATGATATTTCTATTCTGATTCCTGCAGCCTGCTGAGAAGGGGGATTTTATAGTGTCTGCAAGAGATAGCAATGTCCAGGTTGCTTGTCAAGCAAGGGTTTATATTTACAGCAGGCTAGATTAAATAGAAAGTGACTTTGGTCCCTTTCTAAATGGGTGCTGTGGGGATAAGTGAGAATGGATAGGCTTTAATGTTGTAGATAAGAAGGCTACAAAATGGGAAAATAATTTGTTTATTAGCACAAAGGAATGGTGATTTAGAAGAACAAGGGAAATAAGCCTGGCTATTGGTAATTCACACAGAACCCATGTAATTAGTTCATCCTAACATTTTCATACAGTGATTTACTTAACTTTGCATTTAATTCATTTCCCAAATAATGTGTTTTTAGAATCTATTACATTGCAGTGCTTCTGATTCCACAACTGTGGCTCTTGATTTCATTCTAAACTTAGGAATTATTTAGTCAATAATTCAGGGAATCAACAGTATTTGTCCTGATTCATTTTTTTGTGAGAAGACATGTTACTCTCAATTTTCCAAGGCATTCAGGAGATAACTTGATTTTTAAATGACTTTAGTCATTAGTTTTAAAATATCAGGGACAAAAAAAAAAAAATTCCCTGGACCCAGTGCTGTGTGATGGAATATATCAAAGAAACTCTGAAAACAAGTCAGTTGTTAGAGCTGTAATGAGGTTTCACAGAAAAATATTTGTACCACTCTATTCTGTTTTATTGACTTAATACAGAAATTTTGTTTTATCTTCATAGTTTGTATTAATTTATCTGCAATCTGTTTTGCCACCTGCTTGTTTAGACAAGAGGTCTTTGTTTTGACATAGAATTCGGAGGTATCAGTAACCCACATTGAATTTTTTTCAAGACCAGTAACAAATACAGCTAAGTATTCCTTCTGTAGTAGAAAATGGTTCCTGACATGGGGTTGACTAGCTCTATGCACAGTGCATACTTATGAGTAAAAACTGACATGAAAAACCTAGCATATCATGTATTTAAAATTGCATGTATAATAGAAATCACTTTGTTTTTGATAAATTTATTGTCACACTGAGGTTTACTACTTAGAAGTAAACAATTTGGTTAGATAATGAAGTTTTCAGACAAAGTCATCAATGCTAATTGTGCATAGTCTTAGACATTTTGCTTAATGTTGGATATACACTGGCAAATGTTCCTTTAGATCTTAGAGCCTTATGGATCTTATAGTTCTATAGTCATTGGTGAATGAATGAAAAAACAGTGGAAACATGATGGAACCTATGATTTATATTCTGGTAATTTTTGATTTGCTCAAATGCAATAATGTATATGGTTGTGTGACTATGTGCTTCTTATATTCTTTATTTCAATCTCCAAATCTTTTGGAGATAAGATTTCTTGTGATATTATTCTTTTTCTCTAACTCATGGTAAATGCCCATCAAATGGAGCATTCCTCCAAGCAAGATTTGATGAGTGAGCAATCAGGCTATTTGAATCAATTTTAAAATATGATTGTTGTCTATAACCCAGATGACACATAAGTTATACCTATAATATTCTTTTACTTTTATCTAATGAGATATAAAAATGAGTTATGGAAGTTGAAATCCAGAACTGCTCTGGAAGGATGAATCAATTTGGAGGAGAGCTTCCATCATGGTGAACATGGGTAGAAGTGGGTGGGTCATGACTGAAATGCTGCGTCCCTTTGCTGTTCTTACCGATTTAGATTTTCTTAAATAAATGTTTCTCTAGTCACTGTATGCCCTGACAATTTTCAGAGACTTCCAGTGTTTAGGTATTTTTATACTTTTCACTAATTATTATTGTTTCACTGCGGAGAGGGTCCATGAATATCCTCACACCACAATTCTAGAGATGAGATCCCTGGTGTGGAGTTTCCTGAACAGAGACTGGATGTGTTTACTAGCTGTTGTCTGTTATAAAGCCAAGTTCTGGAAGCAGGGGGACATTTCATATTCTGTGGGAACCAGGGAGGGGCCCAGTTGGTAGAGCCGAAAGACATCAAAGTTTCTGGGGAAAAGCTCTGGAATGAAGAGTCAAAAGCTGAATGATCCTATAAAATAGAGCATAGGACAAGATTCTGATAAAGATTCCAGCTGGGGCGCCTGGGTGGCTCAGTCATTAAGCGTCTGCCTTCGGCTCAGGTTGTGATCCCAGGGTCCTGGGATCAAGCCCCACATCGGGCTCCCTGCTCCGCAGGAAGCCTGCTTCTCTGTCTCCTGCTCCCCCTGCTTGTGTTCCCTCTCTCCTGTGTCTGTCTCTGTCAAATAAATAAATAAAATATTTTTAAAAAAGATTCCAGCAGTGTACTTTCATATTCAGTGATTTCCTTTTCTTGAGAAAGGAATGGAGAAATAAAGCGCTACGCTCAGTAACATTGGCTTGAGCAAATAACACCGAAAAGTTCTCTTTCCTAAGAGAGGAAGACCAAGTATATGTTGTCTTTGCTAAGACTCCATTTCTGCAGTAATGTCTCTTAAAAAAAATAAATCTTCTACTGGCTTTCTACTAACTGTAAATGATCATTTACCTTTTTATGTATAAAAAATAATCTGTCATATACTTTTGAAATGACATCTATGGTAAAGAACAGAAAATTGATGTTAAATGCATCCCTAGCACTTTCTTTGACATTTTTTATAATAGGAAAAAATGTGGCTAAATACACAAAAATTATTCTTATTCATTACTTATAAAAACCATAGCTTCCTTTCTAGTTTTTCTTTTATAAATCTGGGATTAATTGTAATTGATGTAACTTAGTAATTTACTCTTGTTTCTTTTCAAACATAAAATCCTCTGCTTATAATTTTCCTATTGAGAACCTAACTATTCAACTGCTGAATAGAAATCATTAGGACAACTGAAGTAATGAAAACCAAGAGAAGGTTTTGGCAAGTAACAGTCACTCAAATTCGAATGACTGCAAAGGAAACCTGATTACTTTTCTTTGTTGACATTTCCTGACTTGAGTACTCTATCATGTACCACAGCATTTGCCTTAGCTCCAAAATATACCATCTTTGTACAAAATTAAGATGCTGAAACTAGTTTTAACTATATCTAAATTAGCTTTTTGGTCCTTAAGAATTTGCAAACTCTGCAAATGATGATAGTTCTTCTAAAAATAAGCATTGTTGAATTACATATTTAATAAAGGGCATCCTAGTGACAAGAAAAAATTCAGTACCCCAAGTACCTAATTGCATGCTGAATAGTTTAGTAACTCTCCACTTTGAAATTAATTGCAAAAATTAACTTACTTCCTAATGGTATTTATGTAGATCAGTGCCTAGATCAAGAAAAAAAATATTACCTGCTTGCCAGAAGGCCACCTCTTGCCTTCTTGAAGTCATAACCCACCCCCATGGGTAACTCCTCATTTTTAGCACTAGAGATCAGTTTAGATTTTTTAAAAATAAATACAGACATACAGTATTATATTTTTGAATGTTTTTCAAAAATTTTGGTGAGATCTATTTTAATGTAGTTGCTATTCTCTTTTGTACATATTAGTCAATATGTATTTTGTAGAGGTATAGAACACTTCCAGTATTAATGCACTTAGAGGAAAGAGTTTGGTGGGGGGGGGGGCACATTTACCGGTCCTGTTCTTTAGTAGTAGTAATATATGGATTCAAGGTGACAACACTTAGAAGAGGTATCACAGGACATCAACGCAATCATGGAGCTTGCCAGTCAGGGTTTTCGGCTCTTAGCCTGGTACCCAGGCATCTGAGAAGTGACAAGTTAATTCATTGAATAGTGGAAGGCTGATTGAATAGGATGCCTGTGGATATATTTATCCTCATAAACTTTCACCCTCCCCTCAAAAAAGGAAAAGAGAATAAGTTAAAGAATAAGAAAAAATGTGATATGGCCTTACATAAAAAATGTAATCCTAGAATTCTAAAGGGTCAGCTGTCTTGTCTTACCTAAGGAAATGTGTCCATTTACAAAGTTTTCAGAATTACCTTTCTTCAGAAAATAGTTGAGTAGGAACTATCAAGTTGATGAATGACATTTGTCATTTCATTTGCTCCTTAGTAGTGCTAGACTTCAGAGTGGACCAATTTGAGTTATTGATAATGAAACAAGGGGCATACAATGAAGTGACTTTAGAAGGGTCATGAGTTGAATCTATGAGTGGGAAAACAGCCCAATACTGCTAATCTGCCAAACCTATTTTACACTCACTATAGAAAATAAAATTCAATGTAAATACATTACCTGAAAGCCTGCTATATAGTAGGAACAAAGATATATTTACTTTGTTAATGTCAGTATTACTTAGGGAATCTTGGCAGAAACTAATTTATTTACTCTTTTAGGTTATGTTTATAGCCAAGAAATTAAATGTTAATGTACTACCCTAATATTGTCTAATTGCTTTTTAAATTATAAAATACAAAACAAGGAGAAGCAGTCAACAGAAGTACAGTATTAAATCCTGGATCTTAAATGGTTCTATCATTGTGTTATTAGCTACTTGAAGCAGAACACTAAATGTATGTCAAAATTTAGTATTAGTCATGCTTAAACGTGTGTGTGTGTACTCATCTGCTTTTTGAGAAATGAAGGTTGTTGCAATACTTAGGATGTACATTTTTGTTGGGGCATCCAACTCATCCCAAAGTTGTGTTTTTTTTGTTTTGCTTTTGATAATATCCATATTCTTGCCACTGATTTCTTGAACAGTCTTTTCCTACTATAGTGTTGAAAGTAAGTGTATTTTAATAGATGAAAAAGTAATATTTATAGGTGAAAAAAACTGGAAAACAATAACTTTCCCCATGTAGATGTTGGGATCTTGATGCCAAAAATGGATTTAGTCTACATACCATGTGACGTAACTTAAAAAGCAGAGACGCTACTTTTAAATGTCCCCCTCCCCAACCTTGGCATGCGCGTGCGTGTGTATGTGTGACAGCTTGTACCTCGGTCCTCTTTTATCCAGTTGTCAGCATCCTTAGATATTAAACTGCAGTTGTGTCTCAGTTCCATCAATCAGAAAATTCATTGGCATTTTTGTGTAATTCCTTGCTATTACCAGTGACAGTTTTTTCCCAGCCACGACCCATAGGGATTTTTACCAATTACTCCCTCTCTAATAGAGGCAATTTAAAAATCACTAGAATCTTTAAAATGAAACAGTTGGCTGTTTCAGGCAGCAGATTTGAAGTGAGGTTCTGGGGAGTTTTCCTGGGAATGATATAAATGCCTGGGGCAATGGTCTTACAGATGAACTAGATCGTAGCTGGGATTCTGAACAGCTGAAGTGAATAATAATGGACTTTTAGGTCCCTATGATGTCTGTTACCATTTCATATCTTAAGTCTTTGAATTGCAGTATACAAGATTGTTGTTTCTTATAGAAACTATTCTAGGTAGATTAGGTTCATCAACAAATAATATAAATGATTTCAATAAAAGAATAGATAGGTAATTTATTTTCTTGGGTCAGGTACTTTTAAAGATGCCACCACCTTTTTCAAAGCTTGTAAATTTTTTTTTACAACCACCTTTTTGGGGTCTGATGAAAAACTGTGTGTGTATGTTGGGGGGGAGGTTGGAAGGAAACAGGGCAGATACTACCTTCAAAATATTGTTGCAAAATGCATTCATGGACCATATGTGATTTTTCTTTATGATCCTAGTATATGAGTCATGTTTTGAGTGTTATGTATGAAATGGGAAAGAATGTGTGTCCTGCAGTTTAGGTTAACTTTGATAATCATGTTGCTCAACCTTTTTATTACTGATTTTTTTTTTTTCATATTTGATCTAGCAGTTGAAGTCTGCCACTATGGTTGTAGATTTATCCCTTATTTCTTATAGGCTTCTCAATATTGTATACATTTTAAGATGATATCATTAGGTGCATACAAATTTTAAATTGTTATAGCTTGTTAATGAATTTAACTTTTGATCATTACACCTTTAGAAATCCTTTTTGCCTTTAGGTTCACTTTATCTGATATTAAGAGAGAAACAATAGCTTTCTTTAGCTGGTATTCGAATGGGCTATCCTTCCTCCCTAAGGATAGTTAGGTGGTCTCAGGGGAGAGAAAGGGGATCAAAACATGAACCAAAGGTTAGGGACTTATCCCCTAGAAATAAGCACACTGTGCCAGAAATGGCAGTGAAAGTTAAGATCAGCAATAACTATTAAAAATTGTGAAGCTGAAAGATTTTATTTTTTAATTCATTAATATTCATAACAGCCATGCTAGAGTAAGATGAAATTATTATTTGTAATATAATGAAAATAAATTATAATATGCAGTAATAATAAAGATGTTATTTCCCTTGATTTGTTGGTGATATTTGTACATGTTTAAAATTCTTAATTTCTCTGTATAAGTGTGCATTTTTGCTCCTAATGTTACCTTGATAATTTTTATTTTTTTAAAGGTCCCTAAATTGTATATATTTCAGGTCCTATAAAACACTGACCTACTTCTTCCTTCAGCTTTTGATATTTATGATCTTTCTGTAAAAATGCCAATTAATTGGGTATTTTATATTCTTTCTCTATAATCTCTGAAGCATTTACTTATTTAGAAGTAATGTTACCTGTTTTTCCTGTCCTGTGGTTTTTTTTAAATCCATTTGTATTTTGAGGATTTATGAATGTTTTTCATTTTTGTCCTCTTCTGCTTTATCCGTCACACACTGCATTTCCTTCTTTTAGCAGTTGTGTTAGAAGTTATAGCATGCATAATTTACTCACTGGTGTGCAAATTTAATCAATATTATTGCTACCCTTTTAGGAAATGACAGAAAGTTGAGGCAGTTTAACTCCATTTATTTTTTTTAAATTGCTATTTTGTTATGTATTTTAATGTTATCTTTCAATAAATTATTCATTGTTGATAAAGATGAAAATACCATTTGTTAAGAATAATTTCTACTTAACACTTTTTGTTTTATATAAACAACTTGTTTATATGGAAAAACCTACTGAACAATTTTCATACATTCTCACCTCTCAGGCCTTTCATTTTGGAACACTTTTTCATCTAAGATTGTTTTTTAAAATTTTCTTTAATAAGGATCTGCTGGTAGCATATCCTTTTTCTCAAAATTTGTTTCACCCTCAACTTTAAAACACAGTATGCTAGGTATATGAGTCACGTTGCTAGTTGTTTTCTTTCCATACATTGAATGGCTATTTGACTTTTTTTCATAATTTCCGTAGTCTCCCTTGAAAATTGGCTATTCATTCTTAGGTATGGATTAAAAAAGAAAACCAGCTGGTATTTATTGATCAGTTAATGTATTTTACCGGTATTGGAAATTTTTGAGCTGTCACAATTTCAAATGATTTGTTGCATTGTTTTTTTTCTCTCCTTCTAGAAATGATTTTTACATATCATGCTATTCTTCATGTCACTTTCATTAGTCTTCATCTCTCTTTTGATAATTACTTTACACCTTTTTAAAGTCCAATAATTTTCTGTTCGCTCTGCTCAGTCTAAGTCTGCCCTTGAGTTGCAATTTCAATTGCTGTGTCATCCATTCCAAAAGTTGAATTTGTTTTTTAAATTTTTTTCAAATCTCCAGGGTCATTCTGTGGCTTGCTCCCTGCAAGTATTTTCAATCTTGTCTTTTCTCTCTTAAAATTTATTAGGCATTATAGTTTTGTCATATTGTTTGATAATACCACTGCTTAAAGTCCTGTGTTCTGTTTGTCATTTCTGTTTATTCCTGCTCTGTTTTTGTTCCCAAGGAGGCTGGTTCCCTTGTATGATGCTGGCTTTCTTTGGGAAATTATACGTGGAGTTTCTTTGTGGCTTAGGGTGAGAGTCTCAGATTTTTCAGGTGCCTACCGCTCCCAGTTTAAAGTGAGTTCACTATGTGATTTCATTTTTGGCCATAAACTTTTGGAGGCTCAGCTTGTAGTTATAACTTCTTAGGGATGCCACCAATCCTCTTCTCAGGGCCAGAACAACTCTTTTTATTGGTACCTGTGGTAAGGGGTGAATAAATTAAAGATTTTGCATAATGAAATGGCCTGAAGACCAATCAGGGACTTGGTTGTGGACAAGATCAGTTTGGGATGTCTGTTAGTGTTCCAAGGGGAGCAGACAGGGAGGCAGCAGGATATACTGATAAGTTCATAAGAGAGGTCAGGGCTGGGCTATTAGATAAGGGATGAAAGCAGAAATAGGGGGTTTTCCTCTCTTCTAGTTAAAATTCACAGCCTCGAGGGTGATTTTTTAAAAAAGATAAATTAGATCATGTAATTCCTTTATGTCTCCCAAATGCCTTCCTGTCAATGATAGAGTACAATCTAAACTCATTAGTTTGGCTCCGTCTTTTTTTTTTTTTTTAAACCCTCTCCTTTCTGTTGACAATATTGTTTTACCACCCCCCCCCACCAAACTGATAAAACTGGGTTTACACTTGTCTTTCTCTTCCTGTATCACACAAAGCTCACTTCTGTCTTAGTGCCTTTGGGCTTGTTGTGTGCTCTTAGTTCTCACTATGAATGAGATTACTCTAAAATCTTTTTTGGGCTCTAACTACAATTATTCAGATCAACTGATTTGGGGTCTGTCCTCAGCACTGATGTCCTTCAGAGTTGCCCTGTTGATTGTGATGTTCATAATCAACTGACAGCTGTTCCATCCTGTATATAGGTCTCAGTCCTCACCTTAAAGGACTTTGTTGAAATGTCACTTTCTGTAATGTGGTCACCCTTCGCTTTTATTTTTCTTAAATTTTTATTTTTTATATTTACCATTATTCATTTATTTGTTGCTTTTTTAAATGAGGAAGATCTGTGTGTCCTGATAGGAAAAGTTCTGTAACGGACATTAAGCTTAATTTTTTCAAGGTTTTATTTATTTAAGAGAGTGCACACAAAAGAATGAGTATGAGCAGGCGAAGGAGCAGAGGGAGAGGGACAAGCAGACTCCATCCTGAGCACAGAGCCCAATGCGGGGCTTGATTCATGACTCTGAGATCATAACCTGGGCCAAAATCAAGAGTTGGATTCTTAAGCAGTTGAGCCACCCAAGCACCCCTCTTTTTTGCTTTTATTTGCTATTAGAATATGAGCCTCATGAAGGCAGACTTTTTGTTTAGTTTACTGATGACACTCCTGTTTACAGAACAGTATGTAAGAGAGTGAACTCTCAAATATTTCTGAGGAATGAGATAAATCTCTGTCTCCAAGATCTCGATCCCAGACATATTTATACTGTTAAAAATAATTCTCCCATCCCATGGTAGCAGTGTGTACATCTAGCACCTAGCATCACCATTTTCTAATAAAAGGAACCAGGGCTTCTTGAAGAAGATTCTAGAACTGGGGCAGATGATACACATGATGATTCTGAAGCATTTTGTGATATCAGAAAGGAAGTGCTGAACTTCCATTTTTTTCATTGTTACCATATTATTTATGTTAAATTAAGAGCAATGATAATTTACAACATAGGGACACATCATTTGAGTTAGGGAAGCTCTATCAGAGGCATATAGATCTGATGACAGTCAAGACTTTGGACTATAAAAATGTATCAAGAATTATGATTTTTTTTAAAGATTTGGTAGTATAAATTCTATTTCTCTGGAGCGCAATTAAAATAAATGGATTCTATTTTACATGAGACCCTATTTTTCTTAAAATAATGACTGAGTATGTTGACTTTATTTTGTAATAAGAACTGGACAAAGAAGAGCAGTTAGTTTCCAAAGACAATTAGTGGGAGGCTTTTGTTTTTTCTTTTCCCTCCATTCTATATTATCTTCTCTAAAGGTAATGAGAATTGTAACACTTAATTTGTCGCTTTCAGAAATGAACATGAATGCCAAGAAATAAGTACTACTCATATCTATAATCATGTTTTAGCACTTGAATTTGAGAGTTGGGATGCATTCTGAAGAAGTTACATGAACAATAATGGTGATTTAAATTCAGTGCTTCATGCAAAGGCAAACTGACATGCAGGTGATTCCACAAACTGAAATTATAGTATTCTGTAATTGGCTTAATAATTAGTCTTTCTTTTTACAGTTTCATGTTTGAAATCTAAAAATTCTCTCACTTAGTCACACAGAATCAAGCAATAATTTTCTTCATAAATTACCATTTTCATGACATACTTGGTCAACCTTTCTAGAATATAACCCATTTGTCTAACGACTTCTCTTACTGAAGTTCTTCACAATGGAGAATTGAAGGGTTTTTTTCCCAGGGGAAAAAAAAAATCATAAACCTCCTCCTAACATCTAGTATCTTCTATTCCTCCAGCCCCCATAACAATCCATTTATTTGTTGTCTTATTGGCTTAAACATTAAAGTAATCACATATTGCATCAAGAAAATAAACATTTTCAAGAAATCTGCTATCTACAGTAACATAATTTACAATTAGGTGCAATTCCTGATCCAAGTATGTTTATGACTAATGAATCCTAAACCTGTGGATAAAGTACAAATAGCTCTAAAGATGGTACACTGGTTTGGAATTTTCTTTGTTGTTATTCATGTTGGTCTCCCCACCCCACCCCCAGCAGCCCCCCCACCAATTTATGTTGTTGAAACCCTAATACCCAATGGAATGGTACTAGGAATTGGGGCTTTTGTGGGGTAATTAGGTTTAGATGAGGTAATGAGGGTGGAGTCCCTGTGATGGAATTAGTGTCCTTAAAATGAGACTAGTGCTCTCTTCCGGCCATGTGAGGACACAGTGGAAGGCCACTGTCATTTACAAGCAAATGGGCTTTCACCAGACACAAGATTTGCTGGTGCTTTGATCTTGGATGTGTCAGCCTCTAGTACAATTTTGAGAAAGAAATGTTTATTTAAGTGACCCAGTCTATGTTGTTTGTGTTATGACAGTCTGAACTAAGGCAATATAATATATAATCAATTATAGGAAACTTCTGAAATCTACATAATATTCAGGAAAGTATTCCTAGAAGATGCCCATTTGCATGGAGGAGTAGAACAGAAATCAGAGAGTATTTCAAAAGTGGAATTTTCAGGAATTTTTGGTGTATAAAGTGACATGACAAATTTTGGTTACAATGTAGAGAAAAGCTAATCAAGGAGTTTTTTGAGGAGATTCTCCTTTTCTTAACTCTTTGCCTTGTTTCATTGGCTATATTCCCCCTGTATTCTGGTGGCTGACTCATAAGAGAAACTTCACAGGACAAAGTCTAACCCTCAAACCCCACTAATAAACTCAAGGGATCAGAATTACCACTGTTGAAAATTACCCTGCTATTTTGTCATCAATTTATTTCCATTGAGCTAAAACCTTTAAGGAAATGTGTTTCAGTGATTTGGGCTATTTTTTTTCACACATCTCAGTGTTTTTTATTAAGTTTCTATACATTTCTGTACTCCTTCTAAATAACTGAAAATAGTACTGGGGTTTCAATAAAGATGTTTATTTTTAAAATGGGCTAAACCCTAAGTGACTTTTAGGGCATTCTGGCATTCTTTTTGTCAAATATTATTTAGTTTGGTAAGGTTTCCATTGCTTTTTAATTTTTCTCCATGTCTTTTAGTCCTTGCCTTCACTTTCCATTTCTCTTATTAAATGTGGAGTTAAAATGAGCTAAATATCTCCACCATTTTGGAATCAACATGTATTTCATTGCTTTTCTCAGTTAATTGTATCATGACTTTCCTAGGTCTGTCGTTCTCCCCTGAAATGGGTCTTAAAGCAATTGTTATTGTATCTGACTCCTTTTGTTAACTGTAATGTATTCCTCTTTGTGGATATGCTAGCATTTTCCTTAAAGCAGTAACTGATGTAACAAAATCTTGCTCCTTCTGTCATCTCAATTGAAGTGTGTATTTTTCTTTATTTGAGGAACATTGCAAAGTTTCATTGAATGTTTTTTTCCTATTTTGTATTATTCTATGAAAATAGTACAATGCTGTGATTTAACTAGAGTTAAGTCAATTTGCTTCTAGGCAGAGTTAACTCAATTGTATATAATTAGACTTAGTAGTAGTTTTCCTCTGATATATTTTCATCTTGAAATCTGAAAGAGAAATCAATGAAAAAATTCACTTTGAAAAGGAACAATGAAAACTGAAGGGTTATTCTAACAGTTGCCCTGAAAGATAAAAAATAAAGCTGTCATTGTCTATCAACTGGGTTAAAATGGCACATAAAAAAAAAAAATGTGTCTGGGGCACCTGGGTGGCTCAGTTGGTTAAGCATACAACTCTTGGTTCTGGCTCAGGTCATGATCTCATAGGTTATGAGATCCCCCTCCCCCCTTGGGCTCTGCACTCAGCAGGGAATCTGCTTGAAGATTCTCTCCCTCTGTTCCTCCTCCTCCTCCTCCTCTCTCTCTCTCTCTCAAAATGTGTCCAAATTACTAATTATTAACTAAATTATTCAGAAGAACCACATTTTTACATAGCTGCTAATTATGAAAATTATTTTAGTCACTTGCTACCATTTTAGATTCTCTAGTAATTTTAGAGGTACACTTAATTTGCAATGCCCTTTATGAATACTAGTAACTGGTCATTTAAAAATATAGGCTTGTTTTGATCACTTGGTTTAGATGGTATCTGTCAGTTTTCTACAATGTGAAGTTAGTATATTTTCTTTGTAATTAGTGTCTCACGGGGAAGTATTTTGAGACTGTGTAAATACTTGTTTCTCCTAAAATTACTGGTATTCTATTATTTATTCTTACCTAAATCAATTATTTTTATGATAGTTGCCAAATGGTGACATTTCCCCGTCCATCATTAAATTTAAGTATAGTAGTTTTATTCTATCATAGGGAAGAACTTTCCATTCTCTTATTATAATAAGTACGCATTATCTTCTGCTAAGACTTTTTGCTCTTTCTCATATTCCATTCTTAATATTCTTTCTTGGCACTTGTTATGTTCTAGCTTCTCTAGAAGCCTTCCCTCAGTCACCTTTCACAACGATCTGCTCTTGGTTCTAAATTCTAGTCACATAGTCACTACCAAGAAACCTAGCACTCAATAATGCAATGCTTTATATTTACCTTATATTATTTCACTTAGAGATAATGTTTTTACAACTAATCAGAAGTACTGATTCAACTACCTCATTTGAGGAACTATCTTCAATTTCTTTCTCCTGTCTCTACAACTTCTTGCAATTTCAAGTCTATAGAAAGTAGATAATTAATCCTTATGTACTTGATTTAAAGGAGTTAGCTTAGACCCAAGTACTAAAGATGAAAAAATAAAATGATAGTTATGAGCTATAAAGTTAGTTTCCTTCTCTGATTATTGGTTGGGCCAACCTGGTATTTATGAGACCTCCTACACTATGGCAATGGAACACAGATTTGAAAAAACTTGTGTATATTATGATTTTCTCCACGCTATTTGTGGATGTTTTTTAGTTACTGACTTAATTATTTCAAACAAAAACTTTATGACAGGGCTATACAGACAGGGCCTTCAAGACCAAGAAAAGGTTTTGAAATCCACTTTGAATTACTTTAGCTGTGGAAAATAAGTGCTTTTTATTCTGTAATTTGAGACAAGGAATGCAATGCAAAGACCTATTAGAGAAGCAAGTCACATTAAATCAATTTAAAATTGCTTTAAATACATTTTAATGGGGAGAGCAAGAAGATAGCAGCCCCTTCTGAAGTGGCCAATTAAGTCCACATCCCCAACCACATCCCTCTGCTCTTCTACTTAGGGTCACTCGACACCTGCCCTAACCACTCTGGGACCAGGTAACAGATAACCAAGGACAGGTCCAATGCCTCAGTTCCTGCTGAAAGTTATTCAAACTAGTTTGGTTGCTTCCTGAGAAAACCACAATGAAGGCTCTTGCCCACAGGTCATTTCCACCCCACCCACCTTATGACCAACCGCAGTGATTACTTGTGTGGTCTCCACTGTGGCGTTATATGTATTCTCTCTGTTGAGATCTGGGAGTGTAATAAACTCTCTCTCTTACGGTGTTCTCTCCTGATCTGTTGGCCTTATCATACCTGAATAATAAAGCTTATTAAAACACAAAGATAAAATAAAGGTTAAAGTTTCTGTCCCTACAGACTACAAAATATGGTAGCATATGTAAATTTGTATTTTTTATTGAAGTACAGTTGACACACAATGTTACGTTTGTTTCAGCTGTACAACATAGTGATTCAACAACTCTACATTAGGCTAAACTCAACACAGATGTAGCTACTGTCACCATACAACACTATTACAGTGCTTACTGACAGGTACAGTCCCTATGCTGTACCTTTCATCCCTGTGACTTATTCCTTAAGTGGAAGCCTGGACTTCCCACTCCCCTTCACTCATTTTGCCCATGCCCCCACTCTCTCCCCTCTGTCAACCATTAGTTCTCTGTGTATATACATGTTTCTGCTTTTTGTTTTGATTCCACATGTAAATGAAATCATATAGTATTTGTCTCTCTGGCTTATTTCATCTAGGATACTTTAGATCCATCCATGTTGTGGCAAATGGAAAGATCTCATCCTTTTTTATGGCTGCATAATATTTCATTGTGTGTGTGTGTGAGACAGAGAGAGAGTGTGTGTGTGTATCTTCATCTATTGATGGACACTTGGCTGTGTCAGCCATATCTTGACTATTGTAAATAACGCTAATAAACATAGGTGCATATATTTTTTCAAATGAGAGTTTTGGGTTTTGAGAAGAAAATACAGTAGTGGAATTATTGGATCATATGGTAGTTCTGTTTTTAATTTTTTGAGTAAGCTCCATACTGTTTTCCACAGTGGCTCGGCCAGTTTGCATTCCCACCAACAGTGCTTGAGGGTTCATTTTTCTCCAGGTCCTTGCCAACACTTGCTATTTCTTGTCTTTTTGATTTGGGGCATTCTGACAGGTTTGTGGTTTTCATTAGCATTTCCCCGATGATGAGTGATGGTGAGCATCTTTTCATGTCTGTTGGCTATCTGCATGTTGTCTTTGGAAAAATGTCTATTTAAGTCTTTTTTTTTTTTTTGGTGTTATGTAAGTTCTTCATAGAATTTAGGTGTTAATCCCTTATCAGATATATCATTTGTAAATATCTTCTCCCACTCTAGGTGGCCTTTCCATTTTTTTGATGATTTCTGCAAGTTAGCATTTTATTATGTTGTTATTGATGCCAGGGTGGAACTATATGCAGAGTATTTTGGAAAGGCACTAAAGAGGAATAGCTAATTCATTTTACTAGGGATATATCACTTATCTATTGCTTCACAATCAGTCACAACCAAATCTAATGAATTAAAGCAACAATTATTTACTTTATAATACTGTCTGTAGTCTGGATGGCCCATTTGGTCTGAGCCAAGGCTGATCTCTGCTAACTTGATCATGAGTGTGCAGTCAACTGGTAGCAGAAGCTGGTGGGTTAGTGGCAATGAATACACTTAGCACCCAGATCTTGATTTTTTTTAATACCATTCTTCAATTAAAAAAAGCCTTCTTTAATATCTGACTAATTATAGAGCAGGGACAGAAAATATACAAGATAAGCCTGGCATATCTTCTAGTTCCAGAAAGTGAGAAAAACACACATATGCACATGCACACAACAATGGTGGTATGCCAAAGGAATGTTCGGACCAACTGAAAGAGTTTCCAGTAGCTAAAGCTGGAACTATTTGAGCAAAGTTGTATTGGATTATAATTCAGAGTTTAAAATAACTATGCATGAGTCCATGTAATATAAATAAATAATTGAATAAATGTGAAGGAAGAGATAAGGTTCTTAGACTAAAGAATTACAAATAATTTAAGGAGATATTCCATTTACAAGGGTATGGATCAGAAGTCCCTATTCTGTGTACGGTCCCTACACTATGCTGTGTATGGTGACTTTCATCAAAATAGTACAGCATGGAAAGGGAGAAAAAGGAAAGAGGAACTTTATAGTGGAGAAAGCTGACAAACACTACCTCAAGTCAAATGATTAAGATTAACATCAAGGGTAATAACTCATATCAATAATATGTAGCCTTGGGGTGCCTGGATGGCTCAGTCAGTTGAAGGTCCAACTCTTGATTTCAACTCAGGTCATGACCTTAGGGTCCTGGGATTGAGCCCCATCAGGCTCCATGCTCAGTGGGGAGTCTGCTTCCCCTCTCCCTCTGCCCCTCCTCTTGCTCATACACATACACACACTCTCTCTAAAATAAATCTTAAAAAAGGCAATATTGGGGCACCTGGGTGGCTCAGTCGTTAAGCGTCTGCCTTCGGCTCAGGTTGTGATCCCAGGGTCCTGGGATCGAGCCCCGCATCGGGCTCCCTGTTCGGTGGGAAGCCTGCTTCTCCCTCTCCCACTCCCCCTGCTTGTGTTCCCTATCTCACTGTGTCTCTCTCTGTCAAATAAATAAATAAAATCTTAAAAAAAAAAAAACAATAATATGTAACCTTGATATGTGATAAGAATGTATTTTACCTCTGTCGTCTTCCCAAAAATACATTACACTGGTATAATTACAAGAAAAACATTAAATCCCTTTTGAAGGGAATTTACAGAACACCTGAAGTAACCCTTAAAACTTTATAAGGTCATCAAAAACAAGAAAAGTCTTAGAATTGACACAGCCAAGAAGAGGTTAAGGAAACATAACAATTAAATGTAATGTCATATCTTGGGTGGGATGCTGGAACACAAAAAGGGCATTAGGAAAAAAATCTGAATAAAGTATGGACTCTATTTAATAAAGTATCAATGTTGATTTATTAATTGGAGATGCAGGAATTCTCTATGATCTTTGTGATAATTTTGTAAGTCTAAAGCTGTTCTGGAAAGAAAGCATTAAGACTATACAGCCACATACATAAATAAGACAAAAATGCTGAACTTCATTAGTCATTAGGAAAAGACAAAGTAATGATGTAATGCAAGATGACTTTACCTACAGAATAGCTTAAATAAAAAAGGCAGAATGGCAAGGGTTGGTGAGGATATGGAATGAAGGGAACACTTTTGAACTACTTTGAGAATATTTTTTTGGTTAAATCTCTGGAAAACAGATCTCTATTAAAGCTGAATATATGAACATCCCTATAAAACAGCATTAATATGTTTGCATAAGAGATATTATTAGCATGGCAGAATAGGCTCAAACTGAAAAATAATGCAAATTGCAATCAAACTATAATGGAAAAATTATGACATCATAGAGTGGAATACATTCTAGCAAAAAACAAACTACAACAATAAAAAATCCTGTATGATGAACAATGTTGATAAAAAGAAGTCAAACACCAAAAAGTGTGTACATTATAGAGTTCAGTTTCTAAAATCGATAAAACTAATGTGTAGGATATCATCTTTCGAGTGGTGCTCATGAGAGGGGTCATAAGATAGTCTTTGGAGGCACTGGTCATATTCCATGTCTAAATCTGCTCACGTGGTTCTATTTACTTACAGAAAAATTCACTGAGTTGACTTAATGTTAGTTCCCCCCGATGCTCTAGTTTGTCCTATATAGGGCTTTATGCTGTGGTCTATACAGTGGAGGCTCAAAGTATTGCTTCAAACTTTATATGGAGTTGCCTAAATTAATTTTGAGTACCAACTAAGATTTTTTGCATATTTAATGCATGGTGCCTTAGGCTTACTCCATTTAAATCTCATGACAGTCCTATGAGGTGGATATTATTCTAATTTTATGGATAAGTGAGGTTAAACAATATGCATAAATGATGTAGCTCTTGAATTACAAAAGCAGAATATACTGCTATACATCTTATCACTTTCTAAATAAAACTGCAATTCATTTAAAAAACAACTAATTTGAAGTTTCTATGTTAAAACACAAATGATGCTAAAATTTATAAAATTAATATTGTTTCAGATTTAACTTATAACAGCTATGAGAGTCCTTGTCAGTTGGCCCTTTGTTTTAGAAAGGAACACAACAGACAGAGTGCTTGTCCATATGGATTTTCAGTGTTGTAGGAAACACAAAAGTTGTGCGTGATAAGAAAAATACAGATGTATTTCTAACTTGCTGTGTCACAAAATAGTTTATTGAAATTAGGGCAACATCTACAATTATTGAAAGTGAAAGGTTTGTGAATGGACCCACATTTTTCTATGAACTAAAATTCTCATTTCAGAAGTTATGATAGATATGCATGGAGGAGATAAGTAGTCCTATCAGTCATTTTATAATATCGTAAAAACATGCTTTGCTTTATTACTATCATTAGCATAAATCAATGTACCATGCCTATTATCTATGGAGGAACTCTCTTCATATCATTTAACTCCAGTGTGGAAAAAAAAACTTTTGTTTTCAGTTCGGTTTTTGCTCCCCCAATAGGAAGGAGAAGAGTTGGATTCTTGTAACAACCTTATTGCCACCAAAAAGGTTTAGGATATGGTAAATTAAAAAATAATTCAATCATTGCCATCACATTGTGAATTTGTTTACACTGTAACATTTTAGTACATATCTACCCCGGGGGAAACCTCAGCCTAGTTAGGATCTTTCACCTTCTTTTTGCTGAAGAATGCATTTAGTGATCAATATTTGTAAACACTATGTTATTGGCATCTACATAGGAGCTCTGCTTGCAGCTTTGAAGTGTTATAGGGAATTAAGCTCTTTAGAGTGGATGAATTATGGGCAGTTATAGTCATCATCTCAGATGTACCAGTACTCAAAGCCCTAGTTTATGGCTCATTCACTCCTCTGTGAAATATTTATTGAAAAACTATGCACTAGGCACAAAACAGTTTAAGATCTCTGCCCTTGAAGAACTTATTTTGGAATGGGGGAGGAAGCAGGGAATATACAATAAACATAACAAAAATGTAGAATATATGTAATTCAGGGGATACGTACAGTATAAAATTGGAAATTATAGAAAAGGGTTGGGGGAATAAGAAGTGCTGGGGGCAGAGGATTTCTTTAGGTGCCAGGGTCAATCTCATTTGGCAAATGAAATTTGATTAAGGGAGGTGAGGTATAAAACCAAGCAAATATTTGGGGAAGTTGGTTGTATTCCAGCCAGAAGAAATATTTAGCATAAAGTTTCGAAGAGCACAGCCTATTAAGCCGAGTGCAGGAAGATGAGTTGATGGGCAGGAAGAACACGGGGAAAAGTGGTAAGGGGTGAAGTAAAATCAAAATTAGGTGAGGCAGTGACAGATAGAGAATATTGTTGAACTTGCCCATGAACACTCTTGTCAAATATGAAGTTAGGGGTTAAAAAAAAGTACTGAGAGCAACACTAGTTGTGCATGTACATAAATTATAAATATGCAATGAATCAAGTTGGAACTTTGTAAAGGTTCAACAAATAAGCAGTTCAGCCAAGTGCTAAATGGCAAATATCAAAATCAGTGTTTATTGGAAGATAAATATCACCATTACAGAATGAAGATAACAAAATAACCTAGAATTTTATCAACATTTTAATTTAGTTTTACAGTTATATTTTTTAAATGTCATAGGCTAATTAGAAAAGTGGAGCATTATCCTGCAGGCAGAGTGATTTATCAACACTGTTGGTGGTTACCTTGCCTCGGTGGTCCCTCTGCTCCTTCGTACAACCAGATGTGCATTCACTTTAAGTCACCTGGAGGAGGAAGATGGTTTGGGCCACACGTGTCAGAATGTGTTTTTAACGTTGCTGAGGTTGACCCCATTCTCTCTAGTCCCTAACTACAGATTTATTATGTTTGAAGGTCATGGTGAAAATGACTTCATTGAAGTAGGTCTATAAACCAAAGCTTTGATCCTCCACAAATAAGATACTTTCTCAATATTTTTTAGAAGTGGATCTGAGGTTTATTTTCTCATTTATACATCTCTTCCCAAGAATTTTGCATGTCTTTTCTGCTTTATATAGTAAAGTAAGAAAAAAATGTATCCCTAAACCTTGAAGGTAGAAATGTGACAGTGGAGTAATATAATTGGCTTTCAAGATAAAGAAAATCACCTTTGAATTTCCATCTGTATCTTAGCTTTCAGTGCTATGCACCAATTTCATTATGTTCTGTAGAGTAAGTTTTTTATACCAGAGATCATGAAGAAATACATGCAATCTCAGGCAATCCCAGTTTAGTTATTTCTTTATCAAGTTCCAGCAAGCAAGCTAATTGGTTGTTAGCAGGTCCTGATATTGTAATCTGTAAGATGTTAAGGATTTATTTTATTTTATTTTATTTATTTATTTTTTAAAGATTTTATTTATTTATTTGAGAGAGAGAGAATGAGAGAGAGCACATGAGAGGGGGGAGGATCAGAGGGAGAAGCAGACTCCCCGCCGAGCAGGGAGCCCGATGCGGGACTCGATCCAGGGACTCCAGGATCATGACCTGAGCCGAAGGCAGTCGCCCAACCAACTGGGCCACCCAGGCGCCCAGGTTTATTTTATTTAAGCAGCCTCTTTAATGTGTAATAGAGCTCTTCTTATTTAAAATGTCTTATTTGGACATCCTGTATAGGAATATGATAAACTGGTTCTAAAATCCCTTGTAGATCACATGGCTTGTCTTTGAAGATAAATGATGCAAGCCATCTATTATTTGTCTACTTACAGCCAAGGATTGTATGACATTATACTCTTTTTAGATTTACTTCTTAAAATATTTATTGCCTTTAACATGCATATTTAGGTGGGGGTACAGCATGAGGGTGACATATTACAGTTATAGTCGGTATTGAGACCAAAGACCTTCAGATAGCCTCCTCTAATTGATATCAAGCATGGCCCTTTCCCTCGTTCTGACCAGTTCAATGTAAGTGTAAATTCCTAAGGCCACTTCTGAGGAGGGGTATTAGTAATTATCACTCTGTGCTCTTTTTTCCTCTGTCATGATGATGTCACGTCCCAGGTCCAGAATATGCTTTTAGCCAATATCCTGAAATGGTATAAATACATGAAGCAGAGGCCCTATTGGACATACGGGCAATAGGAATGAACCAGAAGCTGAGGTACAAAAAACATATATTGTGAGCAAGTGATAAACTTTGTGAGACTTCTGCATTGTAACATTTTGACTTGTTACTGCAGTATAACCTAGCAAGAGCTGGATGACAGAAGAAGTAGAGTTTTACCTTAATAAAAAAAAAATTTATAGATCCCTGACTTTGGGTGGGAACAGAAGGCTAATGGAGAGATATCTGTTAATGGTGGCTAGAAAAAAAATGACAAAATGTCAATTTGTATTAACCTCTGGTAAGATGTTTGGTAAATTTTTTGCCTGCAAATATTTGGATGATATATTTTGTAACTTTGAAGTCGAAGTTTTAACCAGTTAGGAAACAGATTGTAATGGAGTGTCTTGATTGAGAGATTCAGTAAGAATTAGCCAATCAGCAAGTTTGCAAGTTTAAAGGGAATGTAGAGAAACTAGATAAGCTTTCAGAGTTGTAAGATGCAACACATTCTATCACTGAAAAATAAAACTGATAAATGATTTTCATGAGAAAGCATAACTAAAATTTAGCCTCAATGGCAAAATAACCTATAATGGGCTGGATTTCAAAATTCTGATTAAAATAATTAAGTGTATTAAGTTATTTTCTGGTAAGACAAATTTACTCGAGGAAAAGAAAATAAGGGCTTGTATTTCCCAAGGAAGCTGGACAAACTCAAGTTACCTGCAAATAATTTTAGAGGGAGGGGCAGTTCTCAATTATGTGTAAAACTACCTGCTCATGGAGCTAACTGTAATCAAATATAGAATCAGCTCTGCTTTTGAGAGAAATTCACTGCTGAGAGTCAGCATCTTGGATTCAAATAGTCTGGCTTTTAGAGACTTGAACTGATTCTTGGGCCTACGGCCATATATTCTATGAAAGAAAAATGTAATAGGTAATAAAACATTAACATAAAGCAAATATGTGAAAATTATTTTAAAGCTTGTTTTTCATGGATGTCCACCTACTGGTAGAAGAGTAAAAGCTGCATTAGATGAGTGCCTGCCAGCTTCTCCATAAGTTGGTTTCCAGTAATACTGCTTTTGAAGGCCATTGGAGACTTCTGCAAGATACACCTGTCCATCCACCACAAAAGGCTCCACATCTGTATTGTCTGGTTTTAGACGGCCCATTGGAATTAAGTCTGGAAATGCCACACCTGTAGCCTCATCAATTTTATTTCCCCAAATGTAGACATTTGAGAGTCTGTGGTTTGTTTTCATTGACTGAAAGTGCAACAAGTCCTTCTTTGTTGCTGCTGACTACTGACAAAGCTTTAAGTCTCCTGTTGTGTGAAGCCAAGAGTTTCACTGAGAAGAATAGAATCCTGCTGTTAATCTCCCATAAAAGCATGTTTTCCATGTACCTCTTCATCTGTGGCCAAGGAGATCATAGAAAAAGAATAATCTTCCATAAGGAGGAGCCAAGAAACATAGGAAACAGTGGTTTATAGAGTACTTTAAAAAGGACATTCAATCATCTTTGAACTTTTATTGTTTCTATGAAAAAGTCAGCTTATATATATATATATTTTTTTTTTACTTTGTACATAATGTGTCTTTTTTCCCCAAGTTTCTTTTAAAAGTTTTATCTTAGTCTTTAGTTTTTAGCAGATTTTTCATGATGTGCCTAGTTGGGGATTGTCTTTTAATTATCCTATTTGGAATCCATAGAGCTTCTTAAAGGTCTCCATATGTTTTATCACTTTTTGTGAATTCTCAGCCAATATTTTTTCAAGTATCGATTATGCCAATTCTCTTTCCTATACTTTGGGATTCCAGTTGCATGTGAGATTTTCAGCAAGCCTCCTGTGTCTCTTAAGCAGTTCTATCTTTCTCTTTTCCTTGCATTAATATAAATATTCTCTTGGTTTATTGTTCAGTTTACTAATTCTCTCTTCTATCTAAATTACAGTCCAATAATTCCATAATTTTCCATCTTGTGGTTTTCCAATTGGCACACCAAGCTAAGCCATTGTCGACAGCCTCAGGATATGAGTTCTACCCATGTCTGCTTTTGGCTCCAGATAGTTGTTTTTGCTTTGCTGAAACGGCAGTGAACCAAGACCAGGTGTTTAGTGCAGAAGTTGAACTATGGATCATGGCTTGCCTACCTGTTTTTGTAAATAAAGTTTTATTGACTATAGACCCACTCATTCATGTGTGTATTTTCTGTGGTTGCTCTTGGGCGACATCAGAGTTGAATAGTTGCTTCAGAGACCACATGGTCTGTACACCTGAAATATTTACTATCCGGCCTTTGCAGAACCTGTTTTAGTGGACCTTTGGTGAATTGAGGGCCCCACTGAGCCAGTAGCTTTCCCTTAGGTGGTAGAGTGGAAGATAGTTTTCTCTGAGACCAGGATGACTGCATTCTTGAGTATACCATCTCTCTGTGATAACAGAAGATTTGGGAGGCCCTTCCCAGTTTGTTAGTCATTGAATCTGAATTCACCCACCCAAAAATGGGAGTATGAGGCAAGAGTTTTTCAAGTCCTCCATGGGTCAAGTGTGCAGTGTTGATAAGTGTATTCAGTATTAAGCTAATAGCTGTTTTTCAAAATGAGGGTAATTAGCAGTTATGCCAGGAAAGCCACAAGCCCTGATTTCCAAAGGGTGCCTCCAGGTGGAGGCTATGTTCCACTGGAGGTTCTACCTGGCACATCATCAGTCACAGAGTCTGCACTGTTTGCAGTATCAAGAGTCTAATAGGCTCTGGGTTTCTATTTTTGGTTATAATGGATCAAAGAAATAGCAGTTTTTCTTTGGCCAGCAGAACTGAGACATGTGATTCCATGCAGAAAGTTCCTGAATTTTGTTAGGGTTTATCAGCCACTCCTGCTGGTAGAGGTGTGACAATACCAACATCAGTTCCTGTTCTGGGTTCTGTTCCAAGGGTTCTACTTTTTCATGTTTGCCTGTGTTCAACTTTCAGCACTTTGTTAACAATTTTAGTTGGCTTCACATAATTCACTTGTAAGTTGGTTATATCCTTTGCTGTGCTCTGCCCCAGGTAAATCCATGCTTTTGTCCCATACCTCCTTGGTGGTACCATCTTCCCTTAGATTTCAGGTGAACAGTTTCTGTGTGACCCCAGCTCTCAGATGTGTTCAAGAAAAGTTATTGTGTAGATTATCGGGCTTTTCACTGTAGTTAGTCCGTGCCACTCTTGTTATGTTTCTTAAGCAGAAACTTATAGTCTGTAAGATAGTTTTGATTAAGATAAAAATCATGATTTGGAATTTATGTATGCATTTATTAATGAGGCAGATCTATTGTAGATCTACGCCTATCAGTCATCATAACAATCAAATAAGACAATTTGGTTAAACATAACAGTACAAGACAGAGGGTGGGAGTGGCAATCAAATTGATATTTATGATTCCTTCAAACCGAAGAGTTAATATATAAAACTTTAAATATTTTTAACAACCAGAAACATTTAAATAAACTTGACTAAATTCTAGTGATTAACAAATTTTAGGTTTCTAATCTTTATTTCCTAGGAATAAAGACAACCCTTTCTCCCATTCTGTTTCAGTGTATACTTTACATGTTTTTTTTCACCCCCAACTATATTTGTTAGTTTGGCTTTACAGATCCTATTTTGCCCAGACTTAATTTAGTAAAAGGTCAGTTCAAAAGCATAAAACTGTATCAAAGGATGATTGCATACAAACAGGTAGCTAGCTACCTTGCAAGTAAAAAGAAAAGTGATCTATTCATCGGTAAACTTTGTAGGACAATGTGAACCCAAAGGGGTTGGAGACAAGCATGTGTTATTGTGTTCTTGTGGCAATGCGCCCCTGTTCCTTCTTTAGGCTCTTATTACTGAAAGAAATCGGGAGTAATCCTATTCCTCTAGGAAGGCTGCTGTTTTAATTGCTGAATGGGATATAAAGATTTTGAAAGAAATTAACAAAGACATTTTGGCATACACCTATCTCAAAGGTCATGTTGGGTCAACTCTAATAATTAGTAATGTCCACCTATTGCTTCATTGCCCAGTACTTCAATTATTTTAATTGTTTCTCAATCATGTTACCTCACAAAACCATTACTCACTGTGGTGAAACTGACAGCTGGTGCATCATTAATATTCATACCAAAGGGTGGGTGGGGGGATGGGTGATACAGGTGGTGGGGATTAAGGAGTGCATTTGTTGTGGTGAGAACTGGATGTTGTATGGAAATGTTGAATCAGTATATTGTACCCCTGAAACTAATATTACACTGTATGTTAACTGGAATTTAAATACAAGCTGGAAAAAAATAAAGAGGGATGAATTTGTAAGAAATGGCCTTATAAATCACTTTCTCAAATATTTTGCTTACCACGTAACTCTAGATTCACTGAAACTTTTCAGTCATATGCATGTATATTGAGCCATTTTGGGAATTTAAAGTTGACTTCAATAAAACAGTGTATTTGATACCTTCTTAATCTCCTTAAACTGGCTGCATGCCATTTATACTGAAACTTGTTGATACTGTACTTATTCAAACACCAAAGTTCCTGAAAAACAATATTTTATTATGAATGGAAATTGATTCAGCAAGTTCTAGTGGGCAATGGGCTGTGCAGAGATAGCAGAGTTGTATCTCAAACTCTCAGCTGATAGTGTTCAAAGACAATCCATAGTGATTTCTGAATTCCTTGCGGAACTAGAGCTACTGCATTGGGCTACTTTGATATTTTTTTTTTAAAAGATTTTATTTATTTATTCATGAGAGACAGAGAGAGAGAGAGAGAGGCAGAGGGAGAAGCAGGCTCCCAAGGAGCAGGGAGCCCGATGCGGGACTCGATCCCAGGACCCTGGGATCATGACCTGAGCCGAAGGCAGACGCTTAACCATCTGAGCCACCCAGGCGCCCTGGGCTACTTTGATATTGCTCCATAGTGTTGTACACCTCGAAGCAATACGGCAAAGAAAAAGTTTTGCTGGTATGAGGGAGAAGTAGGGGCCAAAAAGGAAAAGAAAAAAAAAGTTTCAAGTCAAAAGAATAGAGGATTTAAAAAATTCCTTCTGTTACTTTAGGCTACTCTTGCCACTCTCAGTAGCTTAGTTGGTCTATCTGCAAAGTATAGATAACAATATTTACTTCCTATCTATCTTTAAATTCTGTAAGATTCTTGAAAGGAATAGAAGTTCTAAAGGTTCATTTATTAGTGAAAAGTGGCTATTGTCTAATCTAAATTATTCTGAAAATGAAGCCCATTCTCCATAACACAATATTGAAATTAACTTCACTGTATAAAAGGATTTTAAGGAGGTATTTGTTGTCAGAATAATGTGATTTCTTCAGAAAAAAAAAAAACAGTAACTTCCCTGAAATGATTAATATTTATAGGGTAATAAAAACTAACACTATTAAAAACTTAATACTTCTATGTTCAATTTTTAGTAATTTGTTGAATTTTGAAAGACGTTTTTTTTTTTTTTTTACTACAAAATTTTGTATTTCTTTAATGAGCACCTAAGAGAGATAGGTAAATGGCTGGATGAAACTATTCACATAGATGACATTTTTTAGTTTGTGACCAAGTCAGTAGCAGTCATATTTTTGCAGGAGGTGGAAATATAAAACTTACATATGCCTTCCTAGCCTTCTCTTTCATGTATTTCAGTTTTGAATACATATTGATTCTTTCCCTTTTTTTGTTATATTTGAGGTAAAGTCAAATACATTCATTAGGGAAATAATAGAATTTATGGTTTTTACTTATTCCTTAAAAATAAGGCTAAACAAATAGAGGACAGTAAGCATGATAATTTAAGGTTGAGAAATTTAGTACTTTTCAAAAATATAAAATGATTTCAAATATAATTTAGATAAATTATGTCTACCTACTCTTCCAAAAAGATTCATATGCTGAGTGCTCGCTTTGGCAGCACGTATATTAAGATTCATATGCTGAAGTTCTAACCCCCAGGACCTCAGATGGTGACAGTATTTGGAGATAGGGTCTTTTTTTTTTTTTTTTTTAAGATTTACTTATTTTAGAGAAAGAGAGCAAATGGGATGGGGAAGAAGGGAAAGAGGCAGAGGGAGAGAGCGAATCCTGAAGCAGACTCCCCACTGAGCGCAGAGCCTGGTGATGATGATGAAGATGCAGGGCTGGATCCCAGGACCCCGAGATCATGACATGAGCTGAAATCAAGAGCCAGCCACTTAACTGACTGAGCCACCCAGGCACCCCTGGAGAAAGGGTCTTTAAAGAGGTTTTAAGTTAAAAGGAGATCTTTAGGGTGGGCCTGGTCTCCTATGACTGGTGTCCTTATAATAGGGAATTGGGATGTGGAAATATACAGAGGGAATATATGTGAAGACACTGGAAGAAAACTGCTATCTTCAGGGCGAGGAGAGAGACCTCAGAAGAAACCAAACTACTGACACCTTGCGCTCATAATTCCAGCCTCCAGAAATGTGAGAATATAGTTAAAGCCGTTCAGTCCGTGGTTCTTTGTTATACCAGCCCTAGAAAACTGATACAAAACTCAAATAAATATGCTAGATTATTAATATATGAATGAGTAAGAACAAATGGTGTGCACTAATGAGGAACCAGAAGTTAAACTGCATGGAATTTAAGCCTAGCTAATAATCGTCATTTACTTGTCAAACAATTACAGATGTGACAGACATAATTCAAATATATGAACTATCCTATTGATTCCTCACCAAAACCCTGAGGTGTAGTTACTTTTAACTTCCCTATTTTATGTATAAGGAAAACTGAAGTATGTGGATCTTAAGCATTTTGCCCAAATCAGAGATAAATGATTGAGGTAGATTGTGTAGCTAGGCAATAAAACAATAAATTTTTGACTAGCTAATGGTAGATGGAACCCAAGTTAAATGATCTATTTCTCATTTTGGAGATTATCCTAAAACATTACACATATAGTTTCTGGGAACAAGTTGTGAAAAGTAGAAATATAAATTCAGTTAATATGGAGTTCTTTTGGATCATAGAGAATTTTTCTGTATAAGTATGTGTATTTGAGCATGTACATTGAGACTATGTGTAATAACATAGGAATTATACCTTTTGTACTGTTTTGTTTTAAACAATTTTTTCAATAAGTCACTCAAATGCCTGCTTTCTTTACAGTAAATGTCAATCAGAGATGTTGAATATTCCTAATACTTTGTGAATACAGGATATACTGCGTGTTCACAGTATACTTATGTGCCACTTTGGTCTTTGAGCTCTGCATTTGTAATTGTGTTATTTTGCAAAAGAAGAGGATAGGAAGAGAAGCAAGAAATGGTAAGGAGGAAGTGAAGGAAGGAAAAGACAGTAAACCAGAGTACACATGCTCACATAAGAGTATGTTTACTTCTTTTTAAATATTAAGCTGAATCTAGATACATGTAAATATTAATTGAATATACTATTTCTAAAAAGAACTCAAAAGTATTCTTATCACTCTCTCTCCTTAAAATGAAGACCAGTAGAATAAAGGAAGATTCACAAGAAAACGATCATTTGGAATATAGGAAAGACCAAGAAAAATACACCTCCTCTATCCATTTATTATATAAAAAAATAATCCTATATGAACCTCATCTCATTTGAGGATAAAACACAAGGAAATACAGGCCTCACAAATACATCTCCAGTACAAAAAAGTACAGTTTAATAATTTTAGTTATACAAGGAAGTAAATTTTTAGGAAGATTCTACTTTGCACTACTAAGTAAACTTTACAAATGGAACCACATGGAATTAATGCATGATGAGACAAGACAATCATAAGGAAAATAGACTCATTTTGCAAAATTTGGAAAGAATGGGAGATTTTTATTCTAAAATAAACTTGTGAAAAATGAGAGTATACATTGCAGATTAAAAAAAATTCCTTAGAGATTCAAGTTTACAATCTACAAAGCAGACAATTGAAACAATAATATAAAGGATAACTTGAGAGGTCCTTTAAAAATATTCAGTAAAATGGAAAAAGATGATCTTATGAGAGAAAAGGTTACAAGTACTGAGAAAAGAGAGAAGAATAAACAGAAAATGAATGTGCCTTCTGAAGATGTAAAATGAGAGCAAAACTTAACTCTATAGCTAAAGAAAACTGCTCTGGGGTTAAAACAATAAGGTGGATCAAGTTTCTATCCATGTGGACCATAATTATGTGTTAGTAATGTCAACTGACAAACCATGAACCACCATCCGGGCTCCAATAGGCTTATGCCCAGGCCCCCACTGAGCATACGAGATGAGCATCTGAATCATAATTGTGAATACTGGATGACACTTCCCACAGAGATGAGACACAAAGTACTGGAGAAAAAGTAGGATTTAGATAGGTTGAGATGAATGTAGGAAAGTGAATGTATAAACTTCCAAAGCTATAAAAATCATTTTATTTAATGGTAAATGGTATCATATTTATATTACCTTTTTGATGTTGATGGAATTCAAAATATCCTGAAATCCATGATTTAATTTCTGAAAGTTGTGGCATTCTTCACAAATCCTGGACATGTTTCAGTTTTGTGTAAAGTGACAACATTTCAAAACTCTGAAAAGGTGTTTTTTTTTTTTTTTTTTAAGAATTTTGCAATAGATACTTCTTGTTTTATCCATGTAATGGAGTGTCAGTATTTAAAGAACTGTAAGTACTCAACTGATCATTGAAGTCACCACTATAGCAATATTAAGTTTTGGGACATGTAAACATCACAATATCTAAAACAAAAAAAGTGAGTTGGGGCTCCTGTTGGCTAGAATCCTAACTAGAGAAATTCCTTATACCAGAAAACACCAAATTGATTTGTCATTAGGAAATAAAATAATTTGTGTTCTTTGTGTTTAGCATGATATCAATGCTATTTGTAATCCTCTGGGCCAGAACATCTTTGTTTAGAGAGTTTGTTCTGCCAATTCTTTGTTATGATAACTGGAAAATGTATGTATGAACCTCTCTGTGCTTCAAGTTTCTTGAGTATTTAAGGGTTGTGAGTGCTGATTGGAGTGATATAAGATTGTTAGATTGAAGATGGCTATATATCTTCCTCTCCTTAAAAGGTGGAATCTATTTTCTCTCTTCGAGATTCTGCACTGTCCTGAAATCGCCTTGACCCATTGGATGTGGCAAAAGTGATGCTGTGTTACTTTTGAACATGGGCTTTAAGGTATCTTCTGTTTTTGGGGCACCTGGCTGACTCAGTCGGTAGTGTGTGTCTCTTGATTTCAGGGTTGTGAGTTCAAGCCCCACATTGGATGTAGAGATTCCTTAAAAATCTTTAAAAAAAAAAAAAACTTCCACTTTTACATGCTTGGGTTATTTCTTCTTAGTACATAGTCTTGGTACAATTGGAGGTTCAAACCATAAGTAGAAGGCTGGTGAATGGGGGGACCAAAGTGCTCTGTTCCACAGCTTCAGCTGAGCTTTCAGCCAACACCAGCTGTTATCCATATGAGAAAGTGATCGTGGATATTGCAGCTAAATTGAGCATCCAGATAACTGTAGTCACAGCTGACACCACATGGAGCAGAAGAACCACCCAGCTAGGCCCAATGAATTCACAGAACCATGAAAAATAATAGATTTTTTAAAAGATGTTATTTATTCACTTGAGAGAGAGAGAATTGAAGAGAGAGCACGAGAGGGGGGAGGGTCAGAGGGAGAAGCAGACTCCCAGCTGAGCAGCGAGCCTGATGCAGAACTCGATCCTGGGACTCCAGGATCATGACCTGAGCCAAAGGCAGTTGCCTAGCCAACTGAGCCACCCAGGCACCCAGAAATAATAGATTGTTTTGTCAGTGGGTGGTTCGTTACATATCAATAAACTTTGAACAGTGTCTGCCCCATGGTAATGTCTCATAAAATTGTAGCTATTGTTATTTTAAAATATGAGGTTTAGTTTCCATTCTATTCTAAGCCCTCTGTAGAGTTCATGGCACCTGAATATTCTATGTAATTAATAAAGTCCTATGGCCACAGAATAATTAAGGAATAGAGCTGTATTTCAATAGTTTTTCCTCCACTGAATTCCCCTCTTATGTATCTACTGTTCTGTTTGCAAATCCCTCCTAACATTTTAGGCTAGGTCATTGGTTTCTTTCCGTTCTGTAGAATGTGATTATATTCTTTCTCTGAACTTGTATAGTTTGCACTTCCTAGCGCTATTAAGACTACTTACCACATATTTGTCTCTGATTCTAGTTACTTTTATGTTACTTGCTTTATTATAATTTTAAGGGAAATGACTGTCATTTTTCCTTTAAATTAAAATCTTAAAACAGTTTCTTTGAGCAGTTTTAAATTCATAGCAAAATTGAGGGGAAGGTTAAGATATTTCCCATATATCCTTTGCCCACACACAGACTATGTCACTTTTATTGTTTTTTATAGGGACTAGCATGGACTGGTGGTCAATACCTTCCCTTGCCTATATTTCTTATACACATAAATTATTCTTAATGTCTGATTTGAGGATAATTAAATTTATCTTTATTCATTGTCTTGTCTGGCTGCTATTTTAGATTCCTAAAGTGTGCTATTATAGAGAACAATGAGCCTATAGTTAAGACTCTAGATTTCTATCCCAGACATCGGCTGACCATAGCTTTTAAGTCAGGTAACTTCCCTGGATGAGGGTTTCCCAACTATAAAGTGAGGGGTCAAACTGGATAATTTTTAATAACTCTCAGCTAAATAATTTTGATCTATTTAGTGAAAGTGAAGTGATGACTTGAGCAATCATCTTAGTAATGAACCCAAAGTGCAAAACCAACAATGTAACTTATATTTTTCATAAGTAAAAGGGAAGGAAGTTTATCATATAATTTCCTATATATTCTTTTTAGTTACAGCTAGATGCTACCTATAGAGTTGGTTTCTCACTCTTTGTTATGTTTATATTTTGCTTAGGAATGAGCTCCCTATTTCTTAACATAATTCATATTTGTATGTACACACATGTATGTATAAATTTTGGAGTTCTCTCCCAATGATATAATATTCCTTTCCAACACCTTATTTAATGACTACCAGGAATCCCTTTTCTAGTACTTATTAATCCCAGGGTAATTTAAATACGATAATGGAAATACAGTAAAATTCAGAAGACTATATGGACAGTAGAAAAAGATAATGATTATGCTCTCACAAGCCTCCTCTTAATTTTACTTTCCTCCAATCATCATGTTGAACTCAAAGGCATGTAGTTGGTATTACACTGTTGAGTGACTTTGTCTTACGTTTTGGTATTCAGACTTTGCACACCTTCATCTTTGAAGAAGACTTTGCCAAAAGTTTACTCCACAGGTGACTGGGTGCTGTAGGATTGGTGATGGGCACAATGAGGTCAATTTAAAGCTATCTATTGATTAAACAGATGTTCATCATTCACCAAATATTGGCCATCCAAGTTACCTTGCAGGTAGGACTTTGGTAAAGGATATAAAACAAAAGTTTTATTTTTTATTTTTAAAGATTTTATTTATTTGAGAGAGGGTGTGAGTGAGAGAGCACAAGCAGGGGGAGCGGCTGAGGCAGAGGAAGAAGCAGGCTCCCCGCTGAGCAAGGAGCCCAATGCGGGACTTGATCCCAGGACCCTGGGATCATGACCTGAGCCGAAGGCAGATGCTTAACTGATTGAGCCACCCAAGTGCCCCAGTTTCTGCTTTTGAAATGTATAAACATCAGTCATGTATATATTAATTAGTTCTCATCACTAGATGGTAAACACACTTGAAATTACTTTATCTGCAAATGACTTATGCCTAAACTTTAATAGAAGATATTATCATTTATATTTATAAATTGCATATGTGTTCATATTTTTTCAAATATGTGGATCTTAATTCTTGTCCTGAAAAATATTACTAAAATATAAAGTTTATATATATAAAATATAAAGCCAAATCTTTATAACACAGATCTAAAATATTTACCTGCCCACACACATGCCATGTTCTCTTTAAAAATACTTAGCAGTTAATATTAAGCTAATTCTGATGTCTGGATATTTTTCTCAGAAGTAATAGGTCACATACAGGGTACAAATATTCTATGTGAAGATTTAAGAAATGTTTCTTAGTAAGTAAATATAAACTAAATAGCCACTTAATGTTCAGTTTAATTTACTTAGGAAAATTCTTACTAATATATTCTTATTGAATGCCTCTTAAATGTTATCACTTAGCAAGTGTGAGTCTCAACTTGGGACAATTGTGTCTCCTTGTGGAGTATTTGGTTCTGTCTGGAGACATTTTTGATTATCATGTTTGTGTGGCTGCTATTGGCATCTAGCAATGAAAGAGTCAGGCCTGCTATTAAACACTATATAATATATAGGACAATCCCCAGAACAAACAATTATTCAAACCCGAATGTCAATATGGCCAGGTTTGTGAAATCCTTATTTGGCATTATAAAAAGGAAAATGTTCTTTGAGGGCCGAGGAAAGCTATTTTTCTCTTTTTGTATTTATTTATCAAAGTGATACACTTTTGTACCATGACAGTGCATTTCAAAATATGACACAGATCAATTACTATGAAGCATCAGAAAATGTGCTATTTATAAGTTAGTAAATAAAAATCTAGTATTTTAATATTGGGAATTTTCTTTTTAACATTAGACAGTTAAAGTAATCCAATTGAAATATTAAAATTGGCTTGATGATACTAAGCCATCAAAAAAAGAAATCTTGCCACTTGCAATGATGTGGATGAACTAGAGGGTATTATGCTAAGCAAAATAAGTCAGAGAAAGACAATTACCGTATGATCTCACTCATATGTGAAATTTAAGAAACAAAGCAGGATCATAGGGGAAGAGAGGAAAAAATAAAACAAGACAAAACCAGAGAGGGGGACAAACCATAAGAGACTCTTAATTCTAGGGAACAAACAGAGTTGCTGGAGTGGAGGGGGTAGAGGGATGTGATAACTGGGTGATGGACATTAAGGAGGGCATGTGATGTAATGAGCACTGGGTATTATATAAGACTGATGAATCACTGACCTTCGCCTCTGAAACTAATAATACACTATATGTTAATAATTGAATTTAAATTTTAAAAAATTGACTTGGTGTGATTTTCCTAATAAAAACCCCCCTGGGTGGCTCAGTCGTTAGGCGTCTGCCTTTGGTTCAGGTCATGATCCCAGGGTCCTGGGATCGAGTCCCACATCGGGCTCCCCACTCTGCGGGAAGCCTGCTTCTCCCTCTCCCACTCCCCCCTGCTTGTGTTCCTTCTCTCGTTGTGTCTCTCTCTGTCAAATAAAAAAAAAAATTCCCCATGTTGGGGCACCTGGGTGGCAGAAGGTTAAGCGTCTGCCTTAGGCTCAGGTCATGATCCTGGAGTCCTGGGATTGAGCCCTACATGGGGCTCCCTGCTCTGCAGGGAGTCTGCTTCTTCCTCTTCCTCTGCCCCTACCACCCCCCTGCACTCATTCTCTCTCTCTCTCATTTTCTCAAATAAAATCTTTAAAAAAAAAAATTCCCCATGTTGTTTTCATCAAATATTCTTCTTCTTTCCTCCAAACTATTTTTTTTTTTAAGATTTTGTATTTATTTGACAGAGATAGAGAGCACAAGTAGGCAGAGAGGCAGGCAGAGGGAGAGGGAGAAACAAGCTCTCTGCTGAGCAGGGAGCTCGATGTGGGACTCGATCCCGGGACCCTGAAATCATGACCTGAGCTGAAGGCAGATGCTTAACCAACTGAGCCACCCAGGCACCCATCTCCAAACTATTTTTTAAATGTGCATAGCTAGTATTATTTTACTCCTAGGCAATACTCATTTAACTGGTAAAGTAAAACACTTTAAAGAGAGAGCTTTAAAAACTGAGCAAATGGTTTATAAGAAGAAATAAGCAGACCAAAGAGACAATAAGTATAATATAGAATTTATTGTGTCATTAATTAAATCATCAGTATTTGAGGCAGGATAGCCAGAGGCTAGAAATAACCTCCAATTCACTAAGAATTCAATTTCAAATAAATTTTATATTCTTTGTACTTATGTACATATTATTATAGATTATCATGCTCTAAGTCTTTTGTGCTGAACAAAATGTAAGGCATGCAGAATTATGGCTTCAATTGAAGTACATGTTCTTTACAACATGTAAATTATACCCTCATGGATAACTTTCTGTGCAGTCTTCCTTGCATGAATTGATTGTGATCCGCAGCTACAGTGATTTTCACAGAGGTGAAGGTCTTAAAATGAGGCTTTCAAATGTCAGAATTTACCTGTGACAGTGTGTTGACCAATGATCCTGGAAGAAGAAGAAAAAAAAATTGGCTATAAGAGAGCAGTTTTTCACTTTTTTAAAAACTACTTCCACATATGTGAAACCTGTGATTGACCATAAACCAAATAGTATACTTTATGCTTCTCCTTCTTTCTCTTTTAAAATTAAAGCATCAGAAGCATATTTCTGACACAGTTTAGATTGCGTATAGAGCAGCAAGACAGCATTGATGTAGGTGATCAGTATGCATACTTATATCAGTTAACTCACTAAGGAAGCTTTCTACACACCAGGAAACTTTACAGACCTACTGGACAGCAATATCCCAGTTTTCTTGGCTGTACAACATTACAGAGGAAAGGCCCTCTCAAATCCCAAATGTTGGGTAATTGCTACTTAATTGGACCTCTTGGTGTCCTATATATTTTAGTCAGGTATTTTCAAGCAAATTAAATCTTTCTGAAGTTTCTGTTGCAATGAGTTTGTCATCATCAGACTGTTCTACCCAAGTGTAAAGAAATTTCTTCTTCTAGATCAAGAGTATGCACAAAATCAGAAGATGTCTGAGGAAAATGCTAACTAATGCAAAGCATTTTTTGATTGTTCCTTGGAGAGCCCATGTAACAACTTAGCTTTGTGGTTTTTATTTTTTCATTTGCTCCATCTTTTTATTGATCTTTAGAGGATATATATGTTAACATCAAACAAATAGTAAACAACCAAGTCCACTGGGTGGCACTTCAAAAGATCTGATTTTGTAAAGTGAAACACTCCAGAAACTTTCTCTGAGACACTGTGCTTGCGACTTGAATAATCCATTTCTTACTGACAATGGTTAATTGAAACAAAACCACTGCCAGGGTATCTACATCTGTGTAAGCTGCCTCCCCAGTCTGCTGGACACAGCACTTCTCCACTTTGTCATATCTCCAGTTTGTCAATGCGATACAGACAGAGTGACACTTTGTCAATCTGGCCAAGGCATTAAGAGTTTTCACATGCTCCTGCTTATCTGCTTGTACGAGTGTGTCCTATAAAGAGAAAAACCTGCTTTAATTAGCTGCCGCTCCCAGGAGACTGTGAAAACATGGGAATCCAAACTAGAAGCCTGTGTCCAAGATGAAATGCAACTTAAATCAAAGCCACTCAGACCACACGCAATGTTGTAAGCAGTCTGTTTGCTGTTTTAAGTTACTGATTTTGGAGCGGTTTGGTTGTGTGATAATTGGGACAATAGGTGACTAAGACGTGCCCTTCAAAACAGTCTGTTTTAAGTACAAAATGAACAATGTCTAAGCTATGAATTAGAAATTTTAAAACCAAATTTATCTTGATTAACTAAATTTATCCTGATGATAAGGAAACTCATTATCATGGAATTCACTTACAATTAATGTATTTAATTTGAAAGGAAACGATATACCTTATTTATATGCTCTCTTTTTAGTAGATGTTAGCTTCTAAAATTGTGTGTTCAGTCTCACCCGAAAGATCCTAAATTTGAGAGTAGGACTTATTTTGTCCATAACTGACAGGCTTTATAAACACAATAAACATAACAAATATTGCTGAACGATTAATTTAAGTATATATAAAGGGATATAGATAATATAAAATGACCTATTTAAAACTGAACAAATGTAGGGGCACGTAGGTGGCTCAGTTGGTTGAGCGTCTGCCTTCAGCTCAGGTCATGATCCTGGGGTCCAGGGATTGAGACCCACATCAGGGGCCCTGCTCAGCGGGGAGCCTGCTTCTCCCTCTGTCCCTTGCCCTGCTTGTGCTCTCTCTCTCTGTCAAATAAATAAAATCTTAAAAAATAAAAAATAAAATAAAATTGAACAAATATAGATTTTAATAATTTTGTGAAGTTAAATTTTAAAGACATATATATATAAATATAAGCAAGGACATATTTTCATATGCTACTATTTTTCTCAATAGCTTTGGTTGAATTGCATCATAATTACTAATATATAAGTATAATCATAGTAATATATAACTACCATATATATCTGTGTATATATGCACACATATTAAGTGTGTTGGAAAACCACATGATTTAAAGTCAGATCAGCATAATTTGATTAAAGACATCATTTTATAGAAGATTATAGCATTTCTAAATAAACATTTGTTTATTCATGCTGATAAATGCAAATGTATCACTTAATCCTTAAAATTGTATTTCCAAATTAAAACGTTTATTCTTCAATGTTAAACTGCAAATTTGCAGTGGTTTTAGAAATAAAAAATTTGCCATTTTGTCAATGGTTGTTTTTTTTTTTTGCTGAGAAAAACATTTTTGCGGAGTTATGTTTTTATTTTACAATAAAACATTTGAGTTGTGACTTTAATAGAAGCATTCTTCATATGTGTAATTTGATGTGAACCTATCTTATAGACAAACAAGAAACCTGAGATCTAGATGTATGACACATTGGAATTAAGCATGTATTTACGTTGCTTAGTCTCCTGGGAGCAAGCAGAAAAGTAATCATAGGTACTTGTCTAGGTGACTTTAATATTTTGACCCCAAAGAGGAAAAAAATTTTCTTTTGAGTAATGTGATCTGTAGCAATTCTTTACTTCTGTTATCTAAGATGAAAGAGACTTATGTACTGTAATAGGAAAAGCTTAGAAAATCTATTTCATGCTCTCCAACAGACAATCCAGATAATCACAGTTCACTGTCAGAAATATTGCTTTAACCCACATTTCCTATATAATATCTTAGTCCTATCAAAAATGATATTCTATAGCAGTCAGGTCTCCAATGATTGTGGTCAGCTACAGAAAGGAAAATGTCCAAATGTATTGTCAAAAAAATACAAAGTGAGACTTGGAAACAATGTTAAATGATTTCAACCAATGTATAGCATTACAAATCAAGTTTAGCTATAAAGAAAGTTGTGCATGTAATGGTTGAAAAAAATATTTAAAGATTTTTCTGTTTATCAGAGGAATAAAATACCAGAAATACAAGTGAGCTATTGACCGAAAATAAACCTAAAAATCTTGTGGGATCAAATGCTGAAAAAAATCCAGAGTAAAGAGATAAAAAGATC
>NC_138380.1:23433307-23444973 GCF_054177405.1 Leptonychotes weddellii
CCCAAAAAACCTTACCTGAAAATTTAAATCAAAGACAATATTTTATAAAGCAAAGAATGAAGAGAAGAAGGAGAATACAAGAGGAAAAAGAAGAGAAAGCAAGAAAAAGAGGTGGAAGGGAGGAGGAAAAGAAATATAAATTTCTAAATTTAACCTCTTGGTAAACAAAAGTAACAAAGTGCCCTTAATTGAACTGGCTGACCCCTGAGCCATGCACATAGGAAGCAAAGCTAAAAGAATTGCAGTAAAATAGGTGCTACTGTCATACATGGATGTAATCCCAGAGGGAGAATGAGATAAATGCAGGGCAATATTTTCAAAGCAAACGAGATTGTAAGAATGTCTTATTTGATAGCTTTCTTCAAGTCCGTTCACCTCCACTCTGTTGTGCGAATTCCCTCCTCCTCTTCCACAATTAGTAGTGCACCCCGTTTTGTAATTTATTTGGCAATTAGCCAGTCTTTGTAGGATTGTCGTTCAAATGTATGTATAAGTGCTGGAAATACTTTAGTATATGCTGATATTCTCTCAGGAAATTTCTGATATAATTGTCTTTCCCTATGTCTATATCATATGTTACAGGCTGATCATTTATCGACAGAAGCTTCTTTGGCATGGGAGAAATTACTTGTGGTCAGTATTTTTTATGAGATTGTGATGAGAGATGACCAGCATCTTCAAAAATTTTCTACTTGGGATATGGTTTATTATACTAATGGAAATACTTAAAGGTTTGTTTCACTCATCCTTTCACTGAGGATGGCTCTCTCTACACATGTTCAAAGGAAGGAGCCTCAGGGCGCCTGGGTGGCTCAGTCGTTAAGCGTCTGCCTTCAGCTCAGGTCATGATCTCTGGGTCCTGGGATTCAGCCCCGCATCAGGCTCCCTGCTTAGCGGGGGGATCCTGCTTCTCTCTTCCTCCCTCTCATTCTCTCTCTCTCTCTTTTCCTCTCCCCATCACTCATTCTCTCCCTCTCTCTCTCAAATAAGTAAAAAAAATTTTTTTTTTAAATTAACAAAGGAAGAGCCTCAGTAAACCTTTCAAGATATCTGGAAGAGGAGAGGGAAAGAAATGGCTGAGGGAGATTTCAGTGTGTGGTGTTTGTGCATACGTATACATATAAACACACAATATACAATTGAGAGAGACTTAAATATGTTCAAACTGACTTTAATGATCTGGTTGATACTCGGGAAAGCAACTGATGAGAATAACTTGCACTTATTAAGAGTGGGCTGTGCATAGTGACTTTCCTCCAAGGAGCATAGCATGGAATGGGAGTAAAATAAAGAGAATAACTTCACAGTGAAGAAACTGATATACACTATGTCAGCCTGGGGTTCCAAATTAGCATCGACATCGACAAGTCATGTTGATAATAGGCATCCTTGATGTGATGTGATGAAAATGACATTTTGACTTTGTGATCTTCGTCCCCCCCAAACCCATAACACCACTTTCATCACGAGAAAAAAACATGAGCCAGATCTCTGCTTAGAGACATTCTATAATACCCCTTGACCTGTACTCCTCAAAACTGTCAAGGTCATCAAAAAGAGTAGTGTGAGAAACTGTCGCAACCAAGAGGAGCCTAAGGAGACATGATGAGTAAATGTAATGTATTGTGGATATTAAACAGATACTGAAATTTCATTTTTTTCCTTGTGAGATGGAAGTGACATCAACTGCTAAAAATGAGATTGGAGAAAAATTTTATAAAGTTGAATTTGAGGACAATAATGTTTGTGTAATGTAAAATGCCTTTTTTTTTTTAAGATTTTATTTATTTATTTGACAGAGAGAGAGACAGCAAGAGAGGGAACACAAGCAGGGAGAGTGCAAGAGGGAGAAGCAGGCCTCCTGCCAGGCAGAGAGCCAGATGCGGGGCTCAATCCCAGGACCCTGGGATCACGACCTGGGCTGAAGGCAGACGCTTAGCGACTGAGCCACCCAGTCGCCCCTGTGTAATGTAAAATGCTTGACAAATTTAATGAAGTAATAGTCTATCATGGGATAATATGAAGTTGCTGGTCATGAAAATAGGGTGACTGTTGTATTAAATTATCTAGGCCATGGAGCAGGTCTTGAGACGTGGGGGCCCATATAGGTTTTGGATCTGCTAGTCTTGTGAGGTAAGAATTTAGTGTTTTGCAAGAGTAATACCAAAATGATGGAACCTGGATAAGAGAAGAATGTTTTTAATCATAAATTGCTATCCATCCATATCAACAATCTGTATTCCTAATCTCAATGAATATTGTATACTTCTCTATACATTCATCAGCACTGAGCTGTATGTTTTTATTTTTGGTAATTTGATAATCCTATGTACCTCCATCCTTAGTTTGCATTATCTTGGTTACTGTTAAAATAGTCAAGATCTCCATCCCCTCCAAGACCTAGTATCTCATTTTTCAAAGTTTCAAGATCTATTATTCAAATTTTGATAAAGTCCTTTCTATATTTTCCGTGTAAATCATAACTGGGATTTTAGGTGGTTATGTGTTTGGTCAGCCATTCCTCAAATTCATCTGCACTAGAGTATACATTATTCAGAGTGTTTTTGGCATGTTGCTATCATCTTTAGTTTAAAGCAAATAGTTGTTTTGTTTAGTCATTTTATAGGTAATTTGTCACATCAAAGGAGTGGACTGAAAAAAAAGTCCTACACAAGTTTCTGTTTTCCAGATTTCACAATAAAACAGTTTTGAAAGTTCTGACCAGTGTTACATATGAAGTGTAATTATGAGAAAGCAGGAGATACAATTATCAAACTTGTGCTTGATACCATTTGAATCCAAAAGTTTTATTAGTATTAAAATATTCAGTTAGGTATAAAATAAACCTAAGCACATTCATAAATTAGAAAAAAAAATGAAGAATAAATTTGCATACTTGGAGGGCCATGGGACATAATCTGTGTGTAAATGGCGTAGTAAATCCCAAGTATTTTGTATAAGCACGTTTCAGAGCAGATGAGCCATAGACTTTGTGATGTCAAATTCTATGATTGAAAAGCTATATAACCACTGAGGGAGTTAATATGAAAATGTTTTAAGATATGTTTTATAGTTCAAGAGAGTTTTGAAAACAAGCATAAAATAGGGTCGTGTCAGATGATAGAGCTCCTTATCGATTATGTTGAGGATTATTATGAAAAAACTGCCAAAAAAAAAACCCAACAAAAACAAAAACCCAAACCCAAAGGCATTAATAATGGAGAAAGGCATCACATTTCTTGGTGGGGATACTGAATATAGTTAAGATGTTAATTTTTTGGAAAACAATCAGGTTTAATGAAATTTTGATAATTTTTGAGGAGAAATTTTGTAAAAATGCTGAATTCTTCTGGAAATACATAAACACAAAGTCATTTTTTATTATAGAGTAATGAAGATATAAAAGCAATATATTGTATATATATATATATACTGTAATATATTGCAAATATAGGATAATCAAAATAATGGAATTATCTTCAAACACACAGAGTGATAAATACAACTGAATCAACAAAACATCTTTAATGAATGTGCTATTATGTTGAAAGGATTAGCTAGCTATTCAACAAATGATAAGATTTAGGTAATTGTATTTTCTATCTAAACCATTATCAAAATATATTTAAATGGATTTAAAAGTTACATGTTAGTGGGTGTATTGTGTTTGGCTCTCTCCCATTACTTAGGGTGAGGGATCCTTTCCTCAGGGGTGAATAGGTGATTAGAACATACATCAACTTTTGTAATGCATCACCAGTAAAAACAGAAAGGGATTTAAAAGTATGTATTAATAAATAATAAAATAAATAATTCCATTTGCAATGGAATGAAACTTTAAGTTTTCAATAGGGTTCATGCTTTATCTTGGATCAAACTTATTATATCAGGCAACAGTGGAGACTGAAGATATTTTGATCATTTTAAATTCAAACACCATTCGTGGCTACTAATAAGCTTGATACAATTTACTACTTCTGATTATTTTCTCTGTTAGAATAAATATAGGTGGATTCTTCCATATGATGATGATGAAAATATACTCTGAAAATTAAATTTCAGAGTATGAATGTAATTCTACAAGATTAGTATTAAAATAGTTATGTGATTCTAGTTCCTGGGTGGCTCAGTCAGTTAAGCATTTGCCTTCTGCTCAAGTCATGATCTCGGGGTCCTGGGAGGGAGCCCTGCATTAGGCTCCCTGCTCAGCAGAGAGTCTGCTTCTCCCTCTGCCACCCACCCCACCACTGCCCATTCATACTCTCATGCATGCGCACATTCTCTCTCTCTCTCTTTCCCCCAAATAGTCTAAAAATAAATAAAATAGTTATGTGATTCTATATTCTACACAAAAATTTAAATTCAATTTTAGTTAATAAAGATTTCCTCATAGTATTGGATTATAAAGACAAGTGAACAATAAAATGAATTAATTTTTATTTGTTTTTTTAAAATTCCAGTACAGTTAAAATACAGTGTTATACTTATTTCAGGTATGATTTGGTGATTCAACAATTCTATACATTACTCAGTGCTCATCATGACAAATTTATCTTAATCTCCTTCATTAATTCATACACCCCCACCCACCCACCTCCCCTCTGGTAACCACCAGTTTGTTCTTTATAGTTAGGAATCTATTTTTTTGGTTTATCTTTTTTCTTTGATTACTTTTGTTTCTTAAATTCCACATATGACTGAAATCATGGTATTTGTCTTTCTCTGAATAACTTATTTCCTTTAACATTATACCCTCTAGATCCATTCATATTGTTGCAAATGGCAAGATTTGATTCTTTTTTTTTTTAATTTTATTTATTTATTTGACAGAGAGAGACACAGCGAGAGAGGGAACACAAGCAGGGGGAGTGGGAGAGGGAGAAGCAGGCTTCCCGCGGAGCAGGGAGCCCAATGTGGGGCTCGATCCCAGGACCCTGGGATCATGACCTGAGCCGAAGGCAGACGCTTAATGACTGAGCCACCCAGGTGCCCCAAGATTTGATTCTTTTTATGGCTGAGTGGTATTCCACTGTGTGTGTGTATGTGTGTGTGTGTGTGTGTGTATACACACACCATTTTTTCTTTATCCATTTACCTGTCTGTGGATGCTTGTGTTGCTTCCACATTTAGGCTATTGTAAGTAATGCTGCAAAAAACATAGGGATGCATGTATCTATTTGAACTAGTGTTTGCATATTCTTTGGGTAAATACCCAGTCGTGGAATAACTGAATCATAGGGTGATTTTATTTTAATTTTTTGAGGAACCTCCATGTTTTCCACAATGGCCACACCAGTTTGCATTCCCACTAACAGTGCACAAACGTTTCTTTTTCTCCACAACCTCGCTAACCCTTGTTTCTTGTGTTGTTGATTTTAGCCATTCTGACAGGTGTGAGGGGATATCTCATTGTGGTTTTGATTTGCATTTCCCTGATGATGACTGATGTTGAGCATTTTTTCACATGTCTGTTGGCTATCTGTGTGTCGTCTTTGGAGAAATGCCTGTTCATGTCTTCTGCCCATTTTTTAATTGGGTCATGTGGTTTTGGGGTGCTGCATCCCAAGATTCTGGATCATTTTGTTTTCATTTTCATTTGTCTCCATGTATTTTTTGATTTCCTCTTGGATTTCTTGGTTGCCCCATTCATTGTTTAGTAGAATGTTATTTAACTTCCATGTATTTGTGTTGTTTCCAGATTTTTTTTCTTGTGGTTGATTTCTAGTTTTATACCATTGTGGTTGGAAAAGATGCATGGTATAACTCTGATCTTTTTGAATTTGTTGAGACTTATTTTGTGGCCTATCATGTGATCTGTTTTGGAAAATGTTCCATGTGCCCTTAGGAAGAATGTTTATTCTGCTGTTTCTAGGTGGAATGTTCTAAATATATCTGTTAGATCTATCTGGTGATCTATTATGTTTTCTTTGTGTCTTGTTATAGTCTTTATTTTAAAAGTCTATTTAGTGCAATATAACTATTGCTACCCTGACATTCTTTCCCTTCCTTTCACATGATAAATGTTTTTCCATCCCTTCACTTTCAATCTGCATGTGTCTGTAGGTTTGAAATGAATTGCTTGTAGGCAACATATAGATGGGTCTTACTTTTTTTCATCCTTTCTGTCACCCTATGTTTTTTGATTGGACCATTTAGCCCATTTACTTTCAAATTGATTATTGATAGGTATGTACTTATTGCCATTTTGTTACTTGTTTTATGGTTGTTTTTGTAGATCTTCTCTGTTCCTTTCTTCTCTTCTCTCACTGTTTTTTTGGCTTTCTTTAGTGATATACTTGGATTCCTTCCTCTTATAATTTTTCTTGCATATCTATTACCAGTTTTTAATTTGTGGTTACCATTAGGTTTATATGTAATATCTTACACATATAGCAGTCTATATTAAGTTGAGGGTTACTTAAGTTTGAAGCTATTCTGGGGTGCCTGGGTGGCACAGTCAGCTGAGTGTCCAACTCTTGGTTTTGGCTCAGGTGGTGATCTCAGGGTCATGAGATCAAGCCCTGGTTGGGCTCCATGCTTAGCATGGAGTCTGCTTAAGACTTTCTCTCCCTCTGCCCATCCACCCCACACTTGTGTGCTCTCTCTAATAAATAAATCTTAAAAAAAAAAAAAGTTTGAATCTATTCTAAAAGCACTACATTTTTATTCCTCCCCCTCACCTACCCATATTTTAGGTATATGGTGTCATCCTATATATCCTTTTTTAAAATTTCATATTTATTTTGTGTGTGAGACTCTCTTAACTGATTTTTGTGTAGATACTTAATTTTACTGCTTTGTGCTTCCTACTTTTCTTACTCCTGCTTATGGTTCTCCTTTCTACTCAAAGAGTTCCCTTGATCATTTCTTATAGGACTGGTTTAGTGGTCATTAATTCCCTTAAATTTTGTTTGGGAAACTCTTTATCTCCTATTCTGAATGAGAGCCTTGCTGGATAGAGTATTCCTAGCTGCAGGGTTTTTTTGTGCTTTTTTTTTTTTTTCTTTCAGCACTATGAATATAGCATGCCATTATCTTGCGGCCTGCAAAGTTTCTGCTGAGAAATCAGCTGATTGCCTTATGAGGGTTCCCTTGTGTGTAACTGTTTTCTTTTCCCTTGCTGCTTTAAAAATTCCTTAAAAATTCTTACTTTATCATTATTTTTTGCCATTTTACTTACTGTGTCTTGTGGGCCTCCTTGGGTTGATTTTGTTGGGGGCTCTCTGTGCCTCATGGATCTGGATTTCTGTTTCCTTCCCTAAGATTAGGGAAGTTTACAGCTATTACATCTTCAAATAAATTTTTTGATCCCTTTTCCTTCTCCTCCTTCTAGGATTCCTATAATGAAAATGTTATTACACTTAATGGTGTCACTGAGTTGCTTTAATATACTCCCCCCTTTTTTTATTAATCCTTTTTCTTTCTGCTGTTCAGCTTGATTGCTTTCCATTACTCTGTCCTCCAGGTTGCTCATCCATTTCTGCTTGCTTTAGTCTACTGTTTATTCCCTCTAGTGTGTTTTTAGTTTTGCTTATTGAGTTCATCTCTGATTGGTTCTTTTTTATGCTTTCTGTCTCTTTTTGAAGGTCTCACTGAAGTCCTCCACTCTTCTCAAGTCCAGTGAGTATCTTTATGACCATTATTTTAAATTGTTTATCAGACATATTATCTCTTTCATTTAGCTCTCTTGCTGTGATTTTGTCCTGTTCTTTCATCTGGGGCATAGTCGCCTGTCTCCTCATTTTGTCTAACTCTGCGTCTGTTTCTTGAAAGTAGTGGCCTCATGAAGAAGAGATCCTGTAGTACAGTATCCCCTGTTCACCAGAACCTGGCATTTCAGTGGTGTCTCCTATGTGTGTTGTGTGTACCCTACTATTGTGCCTGAGTTGGGTTTGCCTTCAGTCCAGTTACCTACAGTGGTTTTCTTTGCCTGTTGCAGGCAGGGTTTGCTCTCTGTGTTGTTAAAGGGCCAGTCTTGGGTTACACTAGGCTTAAACTGAGTCAGATCAGATGTCGGCAAGAGCTATGATGCACCAAGCTGCAGGGCACTCTCCCTCTGTTGTCCCCTGAAAAGGTTTTGTTGTTGTGTGGAGCCTGCAATGAGACCAGATGTCTTCCCTCACCCCACTGCTGGGGCTGCAGTTAAACTGGTGTGTGTGGTTATCTTCCCCTTTCCCTGTGGCCAGAGTCACTTTGGAGTGGTGCTGGGCCCTCTTAGGGTTGCTTGCACAATGCCACCTGTGTGGTATCACTTTGAATGGACTCTTGCCGAGGGCAATTGGTAGGGGTCAGGTCCACAGGAGAACACGGGAGTGGGGCATGCAGTGTTAGCAAGATTTGCACTGGCAGGCCATGGGAGGGGACGCATAGCTGCTTTGGATAAATTCCTGCTAAGTCCTTAGAGGAGGACAGGGACGTGGCATGCAGTGTTAGCAAGGTTTGTGCAGGTCTGTCATAGGAGGATACCTGGCACTGATTTGGAGAGCTACTGAGGTCGAGTTGAAAGGGGCTAGTCCACAGAAGAGCAGGAGAGTGGGATGCACTGCTAGCAAGCTAGGTGAAGAGTGGTCACTCTGTGCTGGTCCCCACAGGTGTTAGCAGATCTAGACTGGGGAGCGGGGGAGGGAAATGGCACCCACCAGCTCCTTTGTTCTTGGAGGATTCTCTCAGACATCCTTGCCCCTCCATCACAAGCTTTGAGATTAGTAAATAAATCTCCTTTCCATATACCCAGGCATTTTTCAAACTGCTGTTTTTATGCTATATCTCAGAGGGGCTGTTTGTTGTGCTGTCTCTTTAAGGGCATGTATTGAGTTCCCTATCTCCCTCAGTCTCCGAGAGCAGTACCCACTGATTTTGAAGTTACAGGTATTAAGCCCCACTGATTATAAGAACTAGAATTTAAGCTGCTCTGGTTTTCAAAGCCAGATATTATGGGGATTCATCTTTCCAGTGTGGGTCTCTTGAGCCTGAGGTGCCCAGTGTAGAGTCTGCTCCTCTCCCTTCTCCATGCCTGGGTCACTCTTCCTCCCATGGACTGTCTCACAGGTCGGCTTACTTTCTGTGTCTCCATTCTTCCTACTGTTTTTGATGTGGCCCCCTCTCTAGTTTAGCTGTGGAGAGTCTGTTCTGTCAGTCTATGAGTTGTTTGTGGTTATTTGTACTGATGCGGGTATTCTCTAGTTGTATCTATGGGAACGGTGAGTTTAGGATCCTTCTGTTCCACCATCTTCCCTGGAAGTCAGCAAAATGAATTAGGTCTTTTTTAAGTTCCTAGAAGCCAAATTTAATTGGACTTTTTTATTGGAAGCTGCTAAAATGTGTCATCATTGGTTATTATAAATATGCTACAATGTCTGTGTAAGTAATCAGAAGTGTTCCCATTTATTAATATGCTACACAGTTTAATGAATTGCTATCTAAATTAAGACCAATTTAATCACATATAGGCCTAAATAATCACTCAGCAGTTTTTGGTTGTACATTTCCTGCTTTGAAAGTATACATAAAATATAAGCTCTATTCTGCATATTACAGAGGATATTTCTAAACTTATACATAACAGGTAGATATATACAAGTACAAGCTTTATATGTGACTCATAATGAAGCTGGTAATAGGTTCTTTACTTTTTTGTATATGCTTGTGTATGTATTGCTTTTCTAATATCATATAAAGATATTTAAAAAGTGAAAGTTAATACAGAAAATAAGGATAACAACCATTAAAAGGTAGGGAATAAAGGGGACATATGTACATTTGTGAACAGTTACTTCTATCTAAAACTATTAATTTACTGGAGAAAAGCTAGTCTTACATTTTTCATACATTTTTTTGTGAAATATTAATAGCATTGTTAAATATTTCAGGTTCTTAAAGAATAAAGCACAATACTTCTTTGAAGCTCACCTATGTTATACACTTTAGTTGCCATTATGTACTTCCAACACATTTTTACAAGCTATAGAACATATGAGACAAAAATTAAACTACTAGATTTTTTTGTGTAATATATTTTTAAAGACATACTTCTCCTTTCTATTTTCATTCCTCTCTAAGTTTATAAATATCACTGAAAAAAGATCCATCAGAACAAAAATAAAATAGTCTTAAAGGATGCTTAGTTAGATTTAAATAAGACCATACCAAATCATTATAAGAAATAACCTCAGTGATGTGTAGAATGAAAGGCCCAAGCATCTGAAATATTGCATAATCAGAAAAAATCCAAGAGTACAGTGGGTTGCCACATTTATATAATTGCATTAAATAAGACAATAATAAAATCATGCACATCTGTTCTCAAGAGTAGCTATAATTGCCATACAACTGGCTTGTTATAAAGTCAACACATAAACCTAAGTTTTAGAACTGATGATTAACACATTTCACCACACTGTCTTCATAATTTCAAATCTTTTAAAATTATTAAAAAGAATTATTGAGGAGCTAAAGCATTTAAATCTTTCATATGAAGTTCTAGCCTATGACATTCAAGAAAAAACTATGTTATATATCCTCTGTTATCTCTTTAAGAAAAACCGTGAAACAGATGGATAAAACACATAATTTAGCATATTATTGATATGAAGAAATTTGTTTCATTTTATTATAGAAGACCATTCTAAAAATATTTTTAATAGCTTTTTTTTTTTTTTTTTGATGTGCCAGACACACAGGACAGAACCACAGATGAACATCACAGATCTAGTCTATATTGGCCCTCGCATTCCTTTAGCATTTATAGAGTTACGGTATTAAGAGATCTGGAGGTAATGGCCCCTGTTACTGCTTTAATAAAACATGCCCCAGATGATCAGTTGACTGAGCTAAGTCCATCATAGCCCAGCCATCCTTTCATTGTTCATCCCTGACTCTCTTCTGGTTTCTATCCCAGCTTCAATCTTGGATTTTGCTTAGGCTTTTAAATTTAACAGTATGCATTGTGTATAATGCGGTACTTATGAACATGGGGGTAATTATTCCAGTGTTTTATCACTTTGTTACTTTAAAAAAAAATGAATTCTACTTGAAGAACCAAAAGTTACTCCACCAGGGCCTGGCCCATGCAGTTTCATAATGTAGCATATCTCCTCTCTCCCAAGGATCATAGCTTTAAAAGGGGACTCCCTCCTCAGAAGACTAAGAGGCAACTCCTGTCTAAATACTGTTGAGGGTGCAAGGAAGTTTACTACCTTCACTTCAAAGTGTCATCACCAAGTACCCAACAGAGTCCATGCTGAGTAGGTAGCAAAACAACCACAACAAAGTATTCAGTGGAAGCCACAGTACATGTGTGAAACGTGCTAGATAAATACCTTATTTCTTTGAAAACATAGCAGTTATACTACAACTATACAACTACTACTGCACAAATTTCTCTTTTCACGTGTCTTCTGGTCAGAAGTACATTTAAGTGACTATTTACTATTTGGTTCTCCACGGACACATCTGCCTCTCCTTATCTCCTTTTTATTTATTTTTTTAATATTTATTTATTTGTCAGAGAGAGAGTACAAGCAGGAGGGAGTGGGAGAGGGAGAAGCAGGCTTCCCGCTGAGCAGGGAGCCTGATGCGGGGCTCGATCCCAGGACTCTGGGATCATGACCTGAGCCGAAGGTGGACGCCTAACCACCTGAATCACCCAGGTGCCCCTCCTTATCTCC
>NC_138380.1:23445073-23465792 GCF_054177405.1 Leptonychotes weddellii
CTTTCGGGGAAGTTGTGGTGGCTCATCAATCTCTGTTGTAGAAGTATTAATTAGTGGCTTGTAGTCATGATGTATTGCTCACTTGTGAAGAACTGAGGAATTGGGGGAGAATGTGTGGAATAACTTATTCTCTTAAAAAATCAAGTAAGGGAAAAATCAATATGGACACAATCTAAAATCAGTACTAGAAAAATAAGTTTTTCTTTTTACATTTTCTGAAGTGTTATAAGGCTAACAGTGTTAAAATGAAGCATCTATTGACGAAAATAAATGCCTAAAGTTGTAACAGATAAAAGTAACTCAAAACTGAAAAATACCCATTGCTGAGAGATTAACTTTTTTTTTCTTTTTTAAAGAATATGGGTCCAAGCACTGCCAAACATAGCCACCATTCAGACATAGCGCTGTTAATAAAATAATGTTTCTTTTCAGAGACATTCTGTTTAAAGGTAACATTTTCTATGAACTTCAGATTTTTAAAAATTCAATATTAATTGAGACCTTGTCCTTGGTGATGAAGAGAGCATGGCTAAATTTCAGCTCGTGTCATCTGGAGGAATGTATTTTTGATGTCTGTCATGCTTTTATAAGCCTCTGTATTTCACTATTAGATAATTATAGTGAAATATTAATTTGTATATCTTTTTTGTTACCTTTTTCTTTGAACATGGGGGCATTGGTTGAATGAATATGGGAAAATCACAATAAGAATAGCCCTGTTTAGGCAGAGACTTGAAGAAGTTACAATAGAACAGAGGAAGGAAGGACTTGGGTAGGGTGGAGAAGCATCGTGATAAAGTTTGATCTTGTTTAATACCAGAGTTTTCTGGTAAAGGAGGGAAGGGAAAAAAGTAGAAGAGCTTTTGATGAACACCAATTAGTTGTGTGTGAGGACTGAGTGTAAGGAGGTGAAAGAAGGAGAGGATAATTCTGGATTAGCTGCTGAGGGACAAATTGTGAAGGGATTTTTGTATGCCTTGATTAAAAGTTTGGACTTAAAAAAAAAACAGTAAATGTTGATTTTTAAAGGACATATTGGAGATTATTGTGGCATTTAGGAATGCTAACTTTGCTGGAGTACTGAGGCTGGACAGAAAATATTAATTGCTTAGAAGACTATTTTAATTCTCAGGCCAGAGATTTTGAAGTCTGCATTTATACCACATACAGGACCAGAGACAGAGTATTTGTGAATTCATCTAGGTTTAGAGATTAGCTGGGGAGGTACGACAAACAAATGTTGAAACTAATTTCAAGTAATAAAGTTGTTAAATTTATGACCATAGGATAATGCACAGAGGACATGTGTTGAAGAGGAAAAGTTTGTAAGATAATTGAGAATGACAATGAAGTAAAATATTTTGTATCTTGATCTTCTGAGGTACAAGGTTGCAAAAAAATTATTTTAGGATCTTAAATGTAATTGGTCCCATGCCCACAGAATATCATATAATGTTAGAGTTTCTTTTCCTTGACTATAGAAGGCCACATATCACAAAGTTAATGTGTGATCAATTTGCATTGTAGCAAGCTTTTTGAAATTTAAAGTCAGTAAGATCTCTTTGGATAAGACATTTCAATGACCTGGTCATTACATATTTGGGGGCCATTATGTACTACTTGTATATGTGCAAAATGCTGTAAAAACCATTGAGCTCCTGGGGACAGTTTCCTCAACATCTGAAGAATATATTTTATTTAAATGAACTGGTTATTGGTTTAGTTCTCTCAAAACAATTGCCTTGAAATATAATTAAATAGAAATGAGCCTGGCTGTAGTAGCTTGTGCAGAGATAGAACAGCACGAGGGAAAGTCACAAATATAAAGCAATACATAATAAAAACTTAATTTTGAAAACTAAACAGGACAAGGAGACTGACTCAATCTACTGCTCATATTCTGCAAATGGAAACATTTACCAAATATTATACAATTACAAGAATTAGAAACTCTTTCTCTCTCTACCTCCCCCACCCCCACCTTTCTGTCTTTCCCACACCCACACACACACACACACACATCACTCTCTCTCTCTCTCTCTCTCTCTCACAGAAGAGGAGGAGTTAGCTAGGTCCAAAGGAGTAGATTGACTGAAGGGTATTGTAGGCAGAAATTAGTAATCTCTGAGATTAGATGCAGTATTGCACATTTGGGTAACTGCAAGTAAATTTTATATTGTGAAAGTATGGGACAAAGACATGAGGGGACTCGTTAGCAGTATTAAGGAATTTGGCCCAAGAGAAATAGGCTTAGAGAAAATAAACAATCATTATGGGGTTTTAATCAGAGGATGGTATAATCATATTCATGCTTTCAAAGGATAATTGGGACTGTATTCTGCAGTGGGTATTTCTAGAGGTAGAAAGATCTGGTGGGAATCTAAATCCAGAAAGGATACTGAATCTGAACTGAATGATACTTCCAATGGATAAAATTGGATTGTTTTTGAAGTTAATTGGATGTTGTAAATGAGGGAAATGGTAGGTGCCAGATACCCAGCAGAGGCAATTCTGTGATTCTTCACTCTCATTATTCAATGTAAGATAATGCAAAAGATAAAGGAGTTTAGAGATAACATTACAGTAGCAAATTACAGTTTAGGAAACATTAATTGTTCAGATCTCTGTTGTACTTCCAAGTGGAAATGTCTAGAGTTAGCCTCATATAAGCTCAAGTTCCATATTTAGTCTCAATAATAAATACTTTCATAGACTCCATACTTACTAGGCTTAATTTTCTGTGTGAATACTTTTTTTTTAACCATAGTTTTTCCTCAAATTAATATTTGAGTCATTTAAAACATTGGAAACTTCTTAGAATTATTATTTATAGTAGTTAAATATGATTAGTAAGAAGAAAGTTAGTGAAATAACAGTTCTAGAATCTTTTTCCTACTTCTCAGTTTACACTGAAAGCTTTATTTTTTCCATCTTTTTTGTTAGTGGTACTGTTATTTCTTGTGTATCTTTCAGTTTTCAGCCTAAGGATGATCTTTCTGGAAGAGAAATAGATTCTTGTCTATACATCAAAATATATAATTTGATTAACCATTTATTTACCATAGATGCCAATGTAGATATTTTATGTTTTTGTTTAGTGCTGCAAAGTGAGGAGTTCTGTTCTCATTCTTTAGTGACCCTGAAGGAATTCACCTGAATTTATTTCCATTTATATAACAGTTATAACAACTTCTACATCTTTTAATAATATTGATGTATATGTGTAAAATAGGATAAATAAAAACTATTTCAGAATTTAAAAGTAAAATGCTCAATTTCTTATGGAATAAAAGTCTGAAACCAATCTTATGAAGATGTCTGAAAATAATTATTCTAGAATTTTCATAATGAAAAGAACTGCTTATACTCATTTCATATATAAATATATTTTGAAGCATCACATAAAATAAAATAATATCACTACATTATAAATAATTATTTGGGGGTATTGACAGATGTTTAGTTTATTGCATTTATAGACAAATCCAAATGCTGTTTTAATACTGAAACATATAGAAAATAAATATGAGAGTGAGGTGGATAATTTTTTTAGGGATTCATGTATACCTAGGCCCTTATTTGTCTCAGTCATCCCTACTCTTTTCCAGGGACAAAGAGAGGATGTCAGCCTGATGTGGATCAAAGAGTAGCAAAATAACATTTTATTTTTAGCTGGGGCTATAACTGAGTAGTTTGGACCACTGGTGATGAGTGTTTCCCTACTAATGACATAAATGGCAAGCTGATGATGGCTGTTGGCAGGAAGCCTCAGAGCCTCACCTCAGGAATATTTCCACAGGGCTTTTTGAGTGTCCTCACGACGAGGCAGCTGGCTTCACCAGGGTGAGTGACCCAAGAGAGCAAGGTATAGGCTGCGATGTCTTTTATGATGTAGATTTGAATGTCCCAATTTGTTTGCACAATATTTTATTCAATACATAAACCCTATTCAGAGTGGAAGGAAACTACACAACAAGATGAATACCAAGAAGTGTGAATTTTGGGGGCCATCCTAAAGACTGGCTACCAAAAGATCCCTACCTAGATTCTAAGTTAGGTATTTTGCAACCAATGTTTTTGTTTTGTTTTGTTTTGTTTTTTGCACATCTCTAATTTTTACATGTAACTTTATACAATATCTGTTCATTCTCTAAAATAAAAGAGGAGGACTTACATAATTCTTTTGAATATTTTCTGCTTCACTTTCAATTCCTAGCAGATGAATAACAATAGTTTAGTGGGATTCTTAATTCCTGTTATCTCTAAACTGTTAGAAAATGTAACTAACTCCTTTGTTTTTCCTTTACTGTTCTCTTGATTACCATTTAAAATAAGAGTAACAGTTCTACATTATACTCCACTTTTAATTCTGTATCTTCTATTACCTTTACATTTTAAAGATTGATGTCATTTACCTTCTAATCTGAAAATCACACACCTAGATGTATATGCTCCGTCCTTTGGCTAATTCAATTTCTTAAAACAACCCATAGCATTTACATCATTAGGGTTATGGAAAAATTAAGCCAGTAGTACACATTCTTTTATGTGGTCAGTGCCTCTAACCAAAGACTGCTCTAAGTGGGATTAGTGTAGAATTAATTTTAAATACATTCACTTTTCTTGGCATTCTATCAGTTGCTAAGACAGGGCACATTTTAAATTGCTTTTTCTTTGGCCTATAATTCTTTTGTAAATTCCCTCTTCCTCTCTGAGTTTCCATTCGTCTTTATTAAGTAATAAGCCTTTATATCTTGAAGGTATGGTATCTATGAAATTCCACCTTTTTACCCCGATTCCCTTTACTACCTCTACCCTCCTGACATCTTCCATTTCTAGTTATTACCTAGCCTGCCGCCCCTCTACACCTTCTGCAGAACAGCCAGTCTAGGCTATGTTGTCTCTGCTTTCCTGAGTTGGATCTGCTATTTCTGCCCTCTTCCTTTGTTTACTGACACATTTTTAGAAAATTACTCCTCAAATAATTCCCAAAAAGAGTATATGGACTGTCTAAAAATGTGTTGTTTTTATTATGTCCTTACATATCAATAATAACTTCTTAGTTTTAAATCATTTTCTTCAAAATATGGAAGAATGTTGAAGGATTACTGTGGTCTATGTTCATTGTTGTTGGTAACAAGTCTGAGAACACCCCAGTTATGGTTTACTTTTAGTTATTTTTGATCATTTACATAATTTAAAATAGTTTTATACTGAAATTCATTAAATTATTTAATAATTTAGCTATTTTAATTAAAATAAATGAAAATCACAGTTGCTTAACATCATTCATACATGATATTTTCAGACTTCTTCATTTTTGACAAAGTGGTGAATATTAAAAGCCATCTCACTGGTTTTAATTTCATTTACCCAATGTATATTTAATATTCATTTATAATTTGTTTCCTCTTCCTAGACATATCTGTTTGTCTTTTTTTAGCCACTATATTGTAGCATTTTTTTCTTTTTTTTTTTTTAAAGATTTTATTTATTTATTTGACAGAGAGAGACACAGTGAGAGAGGGAACATAAGCAGGGGGAGTGGGGGAGGGAGAAGCAGGCTTTCCGCCGAGCAGGGAGCCCGATGTGGGACTTGATCCCAGGATCCTGAGATCATGACCTGAGCCGAAGGCAGACACTTAACGACTGAGCCACCCAGGCGCCCACATTTTTTTTCTTAAGTGGTAGATGCTTTTTATATATTTTAGATATTTTTCTGTATGTGTTTCAAGTAGTGTATTCACCTGTTTGTAGGTATCTTCATATTCTTATGGTGCCTTTTAATGTAAGAGATTTTTATAATCTGTACAATTGGTACTGGCATATATACTTAAATTTTAGATAATTGGGCATAAAATTAAGTCCTGGAGTTGAGATAATTCCACCTTTTTCTTTTCCCTGAGTAGCAGTTCTATCATGTATGCCAGACATTTCTAATAATGAGGAATTAAGAAATAAGGAAGTAATGTAATGAAGGAGAATATATAATAACAGACATATTTTCCATTAGGACATTATCAAGAGGACACCTGGTGGCTCAGTCGGTTAAGCGTCTGCCTTCGGCTCAGGTCATGATCCCAGGGTCCTGGGATCCAGTCCGATATTGGGCTCCCTGCTCAGCGGGGAGTCTGCTTCTCCTTCTCCCTCGGCCTCTCTCTCTGTCTTTCATGAATACATAAATAAAATCTTTTTTAAAAACCCTAAAAAACAAAAAAGGACATTATCAAGATGGCAGAAGAGTATATTTGGTGCCTTTAATAAATACAGACTTTTAAAAATATTTATGACTGAAATGCGTTATCATGGTATTGATGTAAGAAATGGATACACAAAGCACGTTTTGTTTGCACAATTCAGTTGGGTCAGAAACTAAGGTGACTTTATAATTAGCTAAAATCCTTCAGGAACAATACAAATATCAAATCTTAGGCCATTGTATGGGAAGGCAGATGTTTATAAAGGGAAAGAAAATAAGGGTTTTTATGAAATACTACAAGTTAATGTTCAAGGCTAGATATATTTACATTGATCACTATTATTTGGGAAAGTCTTTTCCTCTGTACATAACAGTTTTTGATGAAAATAAAATACTTGAGCTTCCCAGGTGAGAGTTTGTACCTCAGTACTATATATCCCCTGAATCCTATTCTCAAAAGATGTTGAATGTAGTATCATTTAGAAATTTCATCACATTTGAGTAAAACTTACTTGTATCTAGTGAAAATATAACTATCTATTTGAAAAACAAAACAAGCTTCATTCTTGGTCTGCTATAAAAGTAACATACTTTTTAAAGAACATGTGTATAATTGACGTTAGATCATTTAAAGGAAATGCTTTAGATGTGATCTAGTTAATGTCACTCATTAAAGTAATGAAGGGGTTTGAAAAAGAATGCAAAGGATAAATATCCATCTACAAACTCATCATAGCTTTTGTTAAATCTAGCTTAACTGAATTATTCATAATAGTATTGGTTTTTTGTCCATTGTTCATGCTATTGCCAACTTGTTGCTTTTATTATTTCTGTTTATCATTTTACCGCGAACAGCAAGTTTCTCGGCACGGTTTTTTTCTCTTTTTCATGAAACTTATACGGTCTCTGAGTCTCATGGGACATCCATAGCATGTCTCTGCCACTCTCCAGGGGATCTGTCCTTCTGCATGGTCTTTGTGGCTGTGCCATCTCAACACGTGACGTGGGAGTGGTGGGGCCTGAGCATCGGCGACCTTCACGGCCCCACAGAAGTGACATATGACACTTTTGATAGTTTTTCTGGATGAAAGCAGTTACTTACACTTGCTGAACTGCAAAAGTATTAAGTACAGTTTTCTGAGTTCAGAAAAATGTCTTAAACACATGGCATTATCTCTGCCAGAGCTTATTCAAAGAAAAACTGCCACGGGATATTCAAATTTACAAGGAAATGAAGTATAAATTATAAGACTAATTTAGCAAGTGAGTTCTTCCCTGTGAGAAGATTTATTTTTATCCCTGGTGATCTCCTTTTATCAAGGCAAGATGTAAAATACGTTTAAATATATATATATATATATATATACACACATACATACACACAACTACTTGTGCCTGGTCGTGTGGAAAAACAGAGGCAAATTTCCATGAGAAACATCCAGGCAATACTGAAGGTGAACAATGATGCTGTGATTCACCAACTCATTAAGGGATCTACTCTGCCGAATAGTGGTAGACACTGCCAAATTCTTGCTCTTTGGGCTCGCTTCTCAAGAACACCTTGCAAACACTTTTCCATAAAGCTTTGTCTTGTTTTCTGTGTTTATATCAACGAATAGACCATGGATTTCCATTCACATGCAAGCATGTCATCCTACCATCCCTAGTTTTGTTCTTATTTTTCATTTTTGAGCAATTCATCTTTTAATATTAATTCTGCAGATAGGATTTTGTAGATTTGATCTTTTGCTTTAGTGATGCCTAGTTTTTGTCATATCTTTATTATCAAATGCTATGATCACCTCCGCATTTGTAATCCCTTCTATTTCTACAACCTTGATGAGGGTTAGGAAAGGCAATTAACTAAGTGGATAATTTCCCATCTCAGCAGAGTGGAATGAAGTAACTTTTGTGAGTGTTTGATATGTAGTCACTGGGTTTGTGGTATTAGAAACATATAAACCAGTTTGGGGACACTCTTGGGTTTAAACACTCCTTATAATAGCTTAATTCAAGGATGAGTTTCTTAAGTATTTTCTATGAAAAATATTTCTAAAATATGAAAATTAGAAGAGAAAAATGTTAATATAATGAGTGGGGACCTATGAATAGCAACAACTTGAGATTTCACTGTTTTTCATTGCTTTTATTTTAGCACCTCATTTTAATTCAGGGAAAAGGTGAACCGACTTTCAGGCTGTTAACCTCTCTTCTTCAAGCTCCTTCTCTCTTCGAAGGAATGAATTGAAGCACATGTCCTTAGGTATTTATCACTTGATTCTGACATCTCAGCATTCATTTGATAGATTAATGGGCAAAACTGCCAGTGCTGATTTCTTTCTTCCCATGACTTTTGGCACAAGCAGATAATTTTAGAGGCATTTTCTATAGCTCTTGGAATAATTTTAAGAAATTTACCGGTAAGGCAGTCTGGGTGAAGATAGCTTCTTCCAGGCTAGTTTTCATGCACCTAAAACCCTGAAAGTTTTTTGATTGTCCAGCTGACTCTCAATATTAGATTACTGTAGAAGGCTGCTGTGTTTTAGGTTCCTCTATTAATCTGATTCTTTTTTGCCATTTTAATATGCTGTGGTTGGCTAAATATAATTAATTTTTATAATTAAGGTGATTTTGAGTTTGGGAATAAAAATTAACTAATACAATCAACCATATTTTAAAATATGAATTAGAAAACAAATATATTATGCCATCAAAACATAGATTTTGTACATTGATTTCCATGAGGACAGGATGATGACTTTTTATTTAAAAAAATTTTTTTTTTTGAGAGGGAGAGACCGGGCTGGGAGGAGCAGGGGAGAGGCAGAGAGAGAATCTTAAGCAGGGTCCACGTTGAGCATGGCTCAACATGGGGCTTAATCTCACAACCCTGAGATAATGACCTGAGCTGAAACCAAGAGTTGGACAATTAACCAAACAGACTGACCCACCCCGGCACCCCAGGATGATGACTTTTTTAGCTTGCAGTCCCCAGTCACCATCTCACATCTGGCAGATATTATGTATTCAAAAAATGTTTGAGGAAGGAAGGAAGGAGGGAGAGAGAAAGGAAGAAAAGATTCAGGACAGAGACTCCGTGGTGAGGAAGAAGCCCCTCCCATTTTTGCTCAACTTCAAGTTTAGGAAATCACTGAAAAGTTTTACAACTCTCTAACCAGGTCAGATCCAGAACCATAGCTGTTGGATAACTGCTATTAAATAAAATGTAGTACAAACCAAAATATGAGTTGCACGTATTATTTTCTATTAATGCATAAGTAATTACCACAAACTCCACTTAAAACATTGATTTATTTTGTAATTCCTGTAGGTAAGAAATCTGGACATGGGAGACTAAGATACTCTGCACAGGGTCTGACTGGGTTAAAAATCAAGGAGTCAGCTGTGGTTGTGGTTCTCATGTGGGGATCAGGATCCTCTTCCAAACTCACTGGTTTATGTCCTTGAGGTTGTAGGATGGAGATTATTGTCCTGCTGGCTATAAGCCGGGACAGCTCTCAGCTACTCTAGGCAGTTCCTTGCCACGTGGCCCCCTGCTGTAGACAGAACTGTGTTAAATTCAGATGTTGAAGCTCTAACCTCCAGTGTGGCTGTTTTGAAGGTAGGGCTTTTAGGAAGTAATTAATGTTGAATGAGGCCATAAGGGTCAGATCCTAAACTGATAGGATTGGTGGCCTTATAGAAAGAAGTGAACATAGCAAGGAGTCTGGGTGCAAGCCAGGAGGAGGGCTCTCACCAGAACCTGACCATGAATCTTGATCTCAGATTTCCAGCTTCCAGAGTGGCGAAAAACTTTAAACTACCTAATCTATGGTGTTTTGTTAGGGCAGCTTGAGCTAAGACACCCCATGGGCGTTTTCTCTGACATCCTCTTCTGTGAGCAGGTGAAGGAAATGAAGGGCTCATGTAGTAGGTCAAGCACGTTCCCATCACAAGGTCAGCAGACATGTGGTCTTAATTAACTACACCTGTAAGATCCCGTCATGGCAACATCTAGATTATTGCTTACTTGGATAACTGGGAGAGGCTGGGGATCTTGGGGCCTATCTTAGATGTCAGCCTGCCAGAGTAACATCTATTTTTCAGATTCAGATTTTCTAATAGCCATATTAAAAAGTAAAATGAGACAGGTAAATTCAAATTTAATAATATGTATTTGAACCAATATATCCAAAATATTTCAACATGTGATAAGCATCAAATTTTTAGCAAGATAATTTATATTCTTTTTTCTTGCAAGACGTTAGAAATCCAGTGTGTATTTTATACTTACAGTACATCTCAATTCTGTCCATATTTGAAGTACTCATGACCACAAGTGACTAGTGACTGCCTATTCAACAACATAGCTCTAGACAATTATAGATATAATCTAGGTTAATTATGAGTATAATTATAAGTTAACTACCTTAAGAATTTAAGGAAGAAAGAGTGGCATCCCAACATCTTCTGAGACTGGGAGGTCACATTGAAAGTAAACTCCAGGGGTAATTGCAAACATCCACTTTATTCTCTATTGGACATACTTTTTTTTCTTGCCAGTTTTTTTAAATTATTTAAAAATATTTTATCTATTTGAGAGAGAAAGAGAGCATGAGCAGGTGGGGAGAGGGAGAAGAAGATTCCCTGCTGAGCAGGGACCCCGATGCAAGGCTCAATCCCAGGACCCTGGGATCATGACCTCGGCCAAAGGCAGACCCTTAACAGACTGAGCCACCCAGGTACCCCTGGATATACTTTTCTTTCAGCTTGAATTTAGGCTTAAATAACAAAGTAAACTGAAATTAAAAAGGAAAATGTAGTTTACAAAGTTCAAGTAGACAATAAAATTTTGTTAAATCTCTTGATGTTTCTTCTCATATTTAAATCTTATTTATAAATAACTTATGAGTAATTCTAGTTTTAAATTCATATAGTTTTAAATTTCATCCAAATTCTACTTTCATAGCATCATTTCCATAATTAGTAAATATTTAATTTACTAAAAATTTGAATACAGATGTGGCCATAGCTTAACATAAACTCTAGTGGAACAGGGAATTGTTTCTTTAACTTGTACAGAGAGTGGTGAAACATCTTTGCATATTTTAGTGGTTTAATGATATTTAAGTTTTAATCTTCAAGTAATATGTTATCCTATTTTACAAACAGCATAAAGGCTGAGTTAACAAATAACATGCATTTATGTTGACATCCTTTAAATGCAATCTGAGTTGCAATGGTAAAAACAGAAAACTACGTTTATTATTGAAACTATATTCTTTTATATTTCATGTGATAACAGTATTTATTTTCCCAAGGAAGGAAATTATTTTTTTTTAAGATTTCATTTATTTATTTGACAGAGAGAGACACAGTGCGAGAGGGAACGTAAGCAGAGGGAGTGGGAGAGGGAGAAGCAGGCTTCCCGCGGAGCAGGGAGCCTGATGTGGGTCTCGATCCCAGGACCCTGGGATCATGACCTGAGCCGAAGGCAGGTGCTTAACCCACTGAGCCACCCAGGTGCCCCAAGAAAATTATTTCTAACAAAGACTAGAACACCCAGTGCCTGTGTTAATAACCGCTACATGATAATTCCTAGCAATAGACTTTAAATATTATTAAACAATGTAATTATTACATAAACATGTGACATGGTCTTAGTTCATTAATAGCATTTTACTGATTTGAGCACTTTACCTTTTAAACTGAAATAATACTAAGCAGCTTCTTGGTGTCATTGACAGAAATATATAATTAATATTCATAGAGTTATAACTCAATACATTTAAAATGTTTAAAAGTTTTTGCAAAGCATGCTGTTTAATTCTTTCCTTAACTTGTTGTATCATTTGACCACATGTTTGGAATAGTAAAGGCACTTCTCATAAATCTTCCTACCTAGTCTGCTGAGAGAATTTTTTGCATTGATCTCACTTTCCATTTTTTACCACAGGCTATTGACTGGAAGTTATGTTGTGTTTGGTTTAGTTTTTGCTTAAATGGCATTGTGATTGTCCCCCCTAAATTCCAGGTTGTTGACACATATGCCTACCTTAAAATATGAAGGAAAAACATGCTACAAAACACCTTTTACTCACACAATTGCCCTTTTGGTTTGAGACTAGTGAGTGGAGTTAGGGTAAGTGGGGAAAGAAAAAAATATTTGAGAAAAGGAAAAGGAACGAGAAGGAGAAACAACACTTAGTGATGAATGGAAGGAATACCGCCCTGAATATCTATTCTGAAGGATATTCTACTTTATAGGACAAGCCATGTGCCAGCAACACATTTCAACCAGGGTTGTCTTCTCTAGTCGCAAGTTTTAGTTCTCAGCTATAAAACCAAGCTTAATTCATTAGCTCCATTACAATGGACTTAGAAAGGTCTTAACAAAATACTGACACCATGTTTTTTTCAAGCTTCAGCCACCTCTTCACCCTTTTACTAAAACCCCTTGAAAGAGTGTTTTTTTTAATTTCCTTTCTTTTTCACATTCTATTCTTCTAATCTCAGTTAAACTTACTCCATACTGTGGATGACATTTCTGTATCATTAATGACAAATCCAATAATGAACCCCCAACCCTTAATTTATCTATCAGCTGCATTTGACCCTTTCTTAATTTGTTTTCTTTACTTGGCTTTCAAGATACTACCTATTCTTGGTTCTCTCTAGTTAACTGATGGTTCTTTTTCAGTCCTTTTTACTGGTTCTTCCATACCTTCTCAAACTCCAAATAGCCACATGCTTCTCTAATTCTGTTTAGTCCTTAGAATCTGATCTCCTCTTATAACCTAGATTTATATAACATTTGTAGTGGATATCTCAGGTGTCCTGTGTCCCGTTCCTTCAGGCCACCTCTGATTTCAGATGTGCCTATTGTGGATAGTTAAATGCAAGCTCAGAATCCTTACAGTGACAGTGTTGCACCTCATTTATGCTCTATTTGCTTCCCCAGATCTTCAGGAGTATAAAAAAAATAGAACTCTTGAAGGAAAAACATATACTTGCCACATGATGTGATTTAATTTTAGGACCCATGGGTATGCATGTCATCACTGAATTATAGCCTTGTATCTGTCCTCTGCTGTGTTCCACCCCACTCCTACCCTGGTGCAGCTCTCAAAATAGAGTACTTGTCACAGTCAGTAACATTTTTATAGTTATTTGATTTACTGAATTCTTATCCCTATTATATTATAGTACAATGCAATATTACATGTTATGATTATGTAAAATAACTAAAAATGGAGGCACCTGGGTGGCTCAGTCAGTTAAGCGTCTGCCTTCATCTCAGGTCATGATCTCAGGGTCCTGGGATCAAGCCCCGTGGGCTCCCTGTTCAGCGGGGAGTCTGCTTCTCCCTCTCCCTCTACCCACCCCCATGATCTCTCTCTTGCTCTGCTCTCTCTCAAATGAGTAAATAAAATCTTAAGAAAGTAATTCTAAAAATGCATATAGTTTTTAAAATAAATACTTTCATTTGTTACATTAATGCAAAATCATGCAATGCATAGATCTAAAGATAATTATCTTTAAGATACAACATTGCAAACTACAATTTATATATCTTTATAGATAAATATGGTAGAACTTCCAAATTTAATTTAACAATTATGTACACACTTAGGAAAGCATGATATTTTAAAAATCCATTGCCTGTCACTATAAATATTCATTACAAATAGAGTATTCATATGTCCATTAGATAATTAGAATTTTATTGGCTAGGTGATCATGGGAAAATATCACACCCAGCTGATCTTGAGGAAATAGAAACAGTTAAATAATATAGAGATGGAGCTCATTATATCTCATATAATATTCATAGCTAGCATTTCTCTTATATATTGCTTGTTGCGAAAATGATTTATTAATCATATGAACAGAAATAAAAAACATTAGAAAAAATCATTCTTACCATCTCCAACAACTCACGCTGTTCTCATTTTCCCTGCTGTTCTTCATCCAAATTTTAACAAATTGTATAAAACCATAATTATAGTTTATATAATTATGCTAAACCTATGATAATTTCCATGTTCTACTTTTTCACATATTATGTATTTGATAATGTTTACATTCATTCAACACTCTGTACACATTAACTAGGTGCCTACTGTGTTCCATAAATTATTCTAAATGAGGTGGTCTAAGATTAATAAGTTTGTCTTCAAGTAGCTCCAAGTATAACAGGGAAATTGACATGTAAACAACATGCAAATTTATTATAACAAAAGCTATATTGTAATATACACATTGCAAAGGTGATAGAAACTGTAGAATAATCAATTCTGCCACATTTATAACTGAGTGTTTTAAAGAATGCTGGTTATGCTACTGAACACAACTAATAAGCAAATAGCTCATTTTACAAAAACTGAATTGAATTGCCATGATCCAATAATTAATATCCTTACACAAAATAAATTAGATTTGTTAAATACTAATGTCAGTTTCAATGACTAGTTTAAAATAAGGTGTGGGTGTTATGGGCTGAATATTTGTCTCTCCCAAATTTATATGTTGAAACCCTAATTCTGAAAGTGATGCTATTAGGAGGTGGGGGGCTTTGGAAGGTGATGAGGTTTAGATGAGGTCATGAGGGGGGGATTGGTGGCCTCATAAAGAAAAAGAGTAGAGCTATCTCTATCTTTGCCATGTGAGGACACAGAGAGAAGGTAGTCCCAGCCAACCAGGAAAAGGGCTTTCACTAGGAACGGAGTCAGCTGGCAACCTTGGTCCTGGACTTCCCAGCCTCCAGAACTCTGAGAAGTATTAAGTGTCTCTTGTGTAAGCCACCCAGTTCTGGCAGCTTGAGCTAAGATCGGGGTTTAATAACAGGATAAGTTTGGGAGGACTCCTTTAGCCATTGGGTATGTATCTACACAGTGTATAGCGAAATGCTCAGTATTCTTGAATCAAGAGGACTAATTTATAGTTACATACTGGGTAAGTGCTGATCCAAGCTGGGAGTGGTTGGAGGGATGGTCTGTTCAAGCAACAAACCAGAATGGAGCGGCAGTAGTTAAAGTGTCATCATTCTGTGTCATGGGCTTCCCTTTGTTCATTGGAAAAGAAAACCCCCTGTTCCTGTGTGCCTAGAAACTGAGCTTAGATGACACTGAAGGGGGCAGCTCCAGTGTCTGCCTGTCAGTGAGGCTGACAGGCATAAATGGGCTAGGTTCCCAACCATTCTCAACCCTGATGCAGATTCCTGTCAAGCCAGGGAACAGGAACACGATACATTGACAGATATCACCAATGGGACGATACAAACAATCCCCCATAGGCCATATACTGTCTGTCACACCTCCTTGAAGGAAAGTAAAGATGGAACTAGCAGGCATGGCAAATCTAATCTACTTTACATATTAGGACATGGTCACCTGGGCAAACTATTTATGTCCAAGAGAACTCTGAAGTTATCTTTGCCAGAAAAGGTTCCCACCTCATTTCTCTTCCCCAACCTAACAGAAGATTTTCTCTAATTGACAATACCTATATCAAAAATCCCATTCACTATAATGACAATACATTTAATATGTAAGAAACAAGGATTTTACTTTTCCAAGTCCAAATTAAACTTAGTTCATATTTCAAACCATGTAAAACCATTTGCAATTAAAAATTTTTTAATTAAAAAATTTAAGCAAATTTGAACAATGGGTTGTAAAAAACAGCATCAAGGAGAAGCTGAGAAATGCTGATAACATATTGCAATTTATTCTTTTGTATTCTAACTGGATTAAAGATTTCACCTTCCTTCTGCTATTCTTCAGTACAGAAGGATTTTTTTTTTTAAGGTAAAAATGAAGTGTTTGAAGTTAATAATGCAATAGATCTCATTATTTTTATAGAACAATTATTTGTTCCCAAATTATATTCTGAACCTGTATTTGCTATTGTATATGGAATAAAATTTCTAAATCCTAAATCCTTTAGATGAAAGTCTGTGACCCTTTGAAATAATTCCATCAGCATACACTTAAAGAATTACAAAATGTGCATATCAGAATAGCTATGATTTAGTTATAATTATACTTTTTTATCTGATTGCTTTATTGCAGGATAATATTCTCTTCATATAGTATTGTTCAACTTCTCTTCATGCATGGAGATATAAAAGGTCTAAAACCAAACCATAAATGACTTTTCCCTTTAAGTTTTTTCCTATTTTTTTTTTATGCAACTGTGTGTGTGTGTCTGTGTAGGTAGGTAGGTAGATCTTCCCTCCTCCAACATCCAAAATGTAATAAAGTGAAAGGTAATGGAATTTAGAATCAATAAAAAATGTTAAATTGTCATAGCTTCCTATTTCATGATGTTGAATAGGTAGAAAATAAAGCACCCTAGTTACTGGTTTTCATAAATGTAATACACAACATTTCCACCTTTCAACTGATAATTTATTCATCACTTAATACACTTGGGCCTCAATTTAAACTCTATATCATTTAACTTATTAAAGTTCAGTATCTATTAAGAACATCATCCCTCACCCCATACAGTTTTCATAGTTTTGAGTTTTTTCCTAGCGGGAAAATAAAGTGGGTGGGAAGATATTATTGGCAATAGTGTTTTGTTAGTGGGATGGTAGAAATGTCACTTATGTATGAGAGAGGATTTAATTTGAGAGTTTCTGCTGAACATTGTTCTTTTCAGTTCTTCAGTGTAGTTATTCATATTTTTAGTCCTTAGGAAATTTGAAAGCTAGAACTGATCTAATGTACATGCACATAAAAACTGATTTGGGGGCTTCTGGGTGGCTCAGTTAAGGGGCCAGCTCTTGGTTTTGGCTCAGGTCATGTCTCAGGGTTATGGTATCCAGCCCCATATAGAGCTCTACACTCATTAGAGAGAGTGCTTGAGATTCTCTCTCTCTCCTCTGTACTTCCCCTGCATGCATGCGCTCTCTAAAATAAATTCTTTTTTAAAAAAAGACTGATTTCATCTATATTTATATATTTTATTTCTGTTCCGTAACTATACCTAGACATCAATTTATATACCTATTTCTATGCAATATTTTCTAAACCTCTGCTCCCATTTCCCTTTATTATATTCTAACCAGCTAATGGCAAGTCAAACCAATGCTAATCTATCTTCCACTACCAGACTCTCATACGATCATTTTAACTATCCAGTTAGAGAAAACAGGGGATACTAAACAATGAGATACAATGTAAGTAGGGTCCTGCATCACTTAGAGAGGCCTGAGAACAAATAGCCCCTCTTTCAAAAGTTTCTGCATAATTTTTCATTGGGAAGTGTACGAATTCTGTAAAATTTGAGCTGCTTTTTCTAGGCCAATATACAAGGAATGAAATTAGGTGGGAAAGAGTGCTTTCCCATTCTGGATGCAGACTTTTTAAACTTTTTTAAGAATGGCACCCTGACATGATTTCCTGTCTCATTCAAAGTGCTGTTAATGATTTCCTAGAATATTAAGGCCCACTACCTTTGGTCATTTAATTCACTATGCATAACATATTTGGCATTAAGATATAAAGACCAGATTATCCCCAGGACAAGAGATATCAACCCAGTTAGAACAATTTTATTCTTTAAAGAATATTTATTCATTTATACCTCATTTTCCTCCCTCTCATAGAAATTATCCTCATCTGAAATTGTATAGTTTATTGACTTGTTTTATATATGTGTGTATTTAATATATGTTATATACGTACACACATATATATAGATAGATAGATTTTTGGTCTTACCCCTACAGAACCTAAGTTCCATAGAAACAAAAGCTAATAGGTGTTTTGTAACTTCTTAGATGGTACAACTTAATGATTTTGTGACTTCATGATGGTATGAAAGCAATGTGCGTTCAGTAGGAAGTGTTCTTCAAATTCTGAATTTTGATCTTTTCCTGGGCTAGCAGTATGAGGGACCATAGTGCTATGGAAGCGTCACAGCTCCCAGTCATCCATGCACTCACAAGGTAAACAACCAATACTCTTACAACTATTTTGTATTGGTACAACCATTCTGTTTTTATTTTGTATTGGTACAACCATTCTGTTTTTCAGTACAGTACTATAAATTACATGAAATATTCAATACTTTATTATAAAATAGGCTTTGTTTTAGATGATTTTGCTTGACTGTAGGCTAATATCAGGGTTCTGAGCACTTTAAAAAAAAAGATTTTTAAAATTTATTTGAGAGAGAGAGAAAATGTGAGCAGGGGGAGGGACAGACGGAGAGGGAGAGAATCAAGCCAACTCAGTGCTGAGCATGGAGCCTGGCCTGGAGCTCAATCCCAGGACCCTGAGATCATGATCTGAGCTGATATCAAGAGGGACACTTAACTGACCGAGCTAGCCAGGTGCCCCTGTTCTGAGCACTCTTAAGGTAGGCTAGACTAAGCTATGAGGTTCAGTAGATTAGGTGTATTTCATATATTTTTGACTTTCTATATTTTCAGCTTATGATGGGTTTTTTGGGATGTAACCCCATTGTAAACAGAGGAAGAGCTGTAATCTTTATTTAAAGTTGCCAGCATGCTGCCCCATTTGCTTTATCATCTATGGTCTCTCTGTCTCTTTATCATTACATTTTAGATTTAAGCTAAGCATTTTTGGCATGGAAAACACAGTGCATCATATCAGGAAGTAAATGACGTAGGTTTGTCTGAACAGGTATGTTAACTTTGGTTATGATGGATCCACTGGTTTTCTTTATAATCAAGTCTATTTTCCCTATTTGAAATTAATAATAATTTTTAGAGAGATGTTGAGACTATGTTAAATATCCCATCTTCATTAAATTTTCACCCGAGAGTTTCTAGCTTCCTTTAATCAATGTTATAACTTCATCATTCCAGTTATATATTTTAATTAGCATCTTGCTGAAGGAGTTTCTCTCTCCTCCATTTATTTATTCAGTCATTTATTCATGATAGCATGAGCTCAGAGATTGCTATTTTATGCAGTGAGTTATAATTCATTACTATCATTATTTTAATGCTCAAAATTTCCTAATTTTGGACTTCCAAATAGTGGAAGTCCCACTAAGCTAATCCTTATGTTCATCTTTATGTACCCATCATTCTTGGAACACTTCTTTATTTTCTGATAGGACAGGATCTTCCAGGCCTACCTTGTGTTCCTGGTCCCAGCCCTGGAATCAGCCATATATTCAAGGAGCCTATTCCTTATAATAATTATATTTAGCAACCAAGATCTTGGTGCTAGATGTGGTCATTATTTCTGTTTGGGGGCAAATTCAGCAGACAATACTGGAAATTAAAAAAAAATAGCATACACATATATAGTCATTTTTTTCTTGTGAACCTGTTATAAATACCACCAATTCTAATCCATGGCTCATGGAGCACATGGTACAATCTAGCCTTCTGGTTTTCTCTATGTGTAATTCTCTTTGTGAGTAGTGGTATATCTAGCTTCCATTATCCACTTTAAATATAAATATATATATATTTGCTCAACCTCAAGAAATACAGAAAGTGTTTCAGAATTCATAACAAAATTGAAAAGCATGCCTACTAATTAGAGTTCAATGTTTGCTTGCAGATTTTCTTTGACATAAAATTTAAGTACCTTAAAATACATATCTCCAGTGTTTAATTTCATATTTTTTACAAATGGATCTGAATAACTCCTATACAGATATAGAATATTTCATCGCCTCTCACTATTCTTTTGTTTCCTGTTCCTGACAAATATTTCCTCAGAGGTGACCATTTTTAAAAAATTTTCTGCACAGATTATTTTTATCTATTCTAGAAATTCCTCTGAATGAAAACGTACCTTATGTTCTCTTTTGTTCCTAGCTATTTCACGCATCATAAAGCCTTTTAGAATCACCCATTTTGTTTTATGGATCAGTGATTTGCTAATTTTTACGATTAATATTCCATTGTGTGAATAAAGCACAATTAGCTATCCATTCTGCTGTGGGTGGACATTTGTGTAATGTTAAGTTCAAGACTATTATGTATGAACTTCCATAATCAGTCTTTTTGTGGACATCTGTATATTTCTCTTGGATGAATATTTAGGAGAGTAGTTTCTAAGTAATATGTTGTAAGGTTATCTTTATTAGAAAGTGCTCCCCAGCAATACAGGATGGTTACATTTGTGTTCTATCCTTACCAACTTTTGATGTCCATCATCTTCATTCTCGCCCTTCTAGTGTTTGCATAGTGGTACCTCATTATTTTAATTTACATTTTCCTGATTTGATTCATGTTTATGTGATTATCGGTCCTTCACTTATCTTACTTTGGAAAGTGCATGTTCAAGTCTTTGGATCATTTCTTTATTGGATTTTTTGTCATTTAATTGTAGAATTGAGAAAGTTTCATTGTTTATAGGGTAAGAGTTCTTCACCAGATATATATTTTATACTTTCCCCCTCTCAGTTCATGCCTTGCCTCTTTATTTTTGTAATAGTGTTTTGATGACCGGGAAATATTTAATATGTATACAGTTTAACCTATCAATTGTGTCTTTTGGGCTATTTCAAAAAAATCCTTAC
>NC_138380.1:23465892-23470925 GCF_054177405.1 Leptonychotes weddellii
TGCTTGTGTTCCCTCTCTCGCTGTGTCTCTCTCTGTCAAATAAATAAATAAAATCTTTAAAAAAAAAAAAAAAGAAACTTTCATTTCTCCAAGTTGCTCTGACACTTTTTAAAAAGGTAAACCAACCATATACGTGTGAGCCCATTCCTGCCCTCTATTTGTTTACTTTATTGCATATTACATTATTTAGATTACTGTAATTTTACTGTGTACTTGATGTCCAGCTTTGTTCTTCTTTTATTTTACGTCCTTTATGTGTATTTAAAGTCACTTTTTCTATTTATGTTAAAAAACATACTGGCATTATGACTTGGGTTTACCTTGAATCTATAGATCACGTTTGGAAGAATGGACATTTTAATGCTGAATATTTTAATGATCAATGTATTTATATAAGTTGCTCAGCATATTTCTATTTTATTCTTTTCTCTTTTTTCTCTGTTTTTATATTTCTATGGCATTTTAAAATAGATTTTTTACATGGATTTTAAAAATATATTTTCCAACTTGGATTAGGCAGATTGGATCAAGTCCTTATTAGCTACATATTTACTGAAGTAGGGTATGGAAAGATCTGAGCAGTGTGTATGCATAAGGGACATGTGTTTGTGGGATCTGTATGTACAGATATGTATAATGGGTATGGATGGACAAGTCAGGAAGATGGATGTTGAGGACACCTTTATTCAGGCTTCTGTTAAGGAATTTTGGAAGATGTAGAAATACAAAAACATAAACTTTATTTTCTTCATTCTGGGCTCTCCTGATGAGACAGCAGGGTAACAGACTCATTAAGAAAAAGAATTACCAAATCTGACAGAATTTTTAAATAAATGAGGAATGATCTGATTGTTGATGTGGAAAAATCAATGAGCCTCACAATTCACACATTAGTGATATTTTTCACTAACAGATATTATAACATATTCTTTTTTTAAAGATTTTATTGATTTATGTGACAGAAGGAGTGAGCACAAGCAGGGGGAGTGGCAGGGAGAGGGAGAGGGAGAAGCAGGCTCTCTGCTGAGCAGGGAGCCCGACAACACAGGGCCCATACCCAGGACCCTGGGATCATGACCTGAGCAGAAGGCAGATGCTCAACTGACTGAGCCACCCAGATGCCCCTATAACAGATAGTCTTGTTTGTGCTGTGAATTTTTATTGGCAGATGAATTATTCCATATAATTCCTTACAATAGCAATTCTCCAAAGAATTAGTCCACACCATCATCACCAGAATAGGATAATTTTCTCTATATATGTTTATTCCGATTAACTAAAAGTTTGTCATGAAGTAAAGAAGGGAGATAGTTTATATCTAAAAAATGAGATTTTAAGCGTTGACTACCATTCTCAGAAACCCTGCTCTTTTCTCTCATTTAGGGAATAGCTGAAGGGAAGAGCCCGTGAGGTTTTCTCCAGAAAAAACCTGCCAAGTCTAAGCTCTGTCCCTTTGTCTGCTGAATAAATATGTGCTAAGATGCTTGTAGCTTGCCATATCCTTTTACATTTTTTTATGTTCCTTGGCTGCTTGATTTATCTCCACAACCACAGATATTCTTTATATAAATTTTCATTGACTGAAGTGATACCTATTCCTTGGCACAGTTGTGGACACACTACGGGGCTCACCATTGCTGTCAAGGGTCCTAGGGCTGCTAATGACTCCACAAATATAGTGCATTAAGCAGGAAGAATAGGAGAGGTAATGTCCATTTCCTTCATCTCTCAAGGGAGTTGATAGTAAGATTGCAGAGACCCTGATCTAGAATACTCTTTTCATGCTCCCATTATGCTTCCTGGTTCCTGACATTGGCAAGAAGCTCAGTGTTCAGGTTGAATAAAGTGACTTCACTGACCTCGATTCTGTAGCATTCATCTTAGGAGAGTGAAAAATAATTGAATTTTCCATGTAGAAGCATCTGAGCAAACTGCTCATGAGTTTGCTTTAAAAATGATAATACAGAACCCTCAGAGGCATATTGGGAAAAATATTTTTAAAATCAGAAGTAGTTTCTACTTAGTCATACATGGTAGTAGCTTAGCATTTCACAATTAAATTCTTAGTGGGTTTTAACAAATTTTTATATTTATAAATGTACCTTCTTTTTAAAAACAAACTGACATTTTTACTTGTAATGGCTATAGACCAAAGAGGACTGCTGTGTTTATAACTAACATACAATCAAGAGTTTGATTTTCATTCTATTTTATTAATTTTTTTAGAATTTTTAGATATTTTTAGATATTTTTTAGAATTATTAACTTAGAAATATGACTAAATATATTAGTTTGCTAGGGTTGCCATAATAAAATACTACGTACTGGGTAGCTTAAAAAATTTTATTTTTTCACAGTTCTGGAAGCTAGATGGCTGAGATCACAGGTGGTTTCATCTGAGGTTTCTCTTTTGCTTACAGATGGTCCTCTGTGTGTACACATCCCTACTGTCTTGTTTTCTGTTGGAATTTCCTCTGCCTATAAGAACACCAGTCAGGTTGGATTACAGCCCATCCTAATGGCCTCGTTTTAACTTAATCACCCCTTTAAAAAAGCCTATTTCCAAATATATTCACATTCCAAGGCACTTGGGGTAGGGCTTCAACATATGAATTTGGTGAGGAGGGCAAAATTTAACCCATAACACTTTGTTTAAAAACTAGTAGAAGAATGGAAACAGAGAGGATGTCTGCAGTGCATATTTCAGAAAGAATCTGCAAGGGACATTGAGTTGAGAGGCATTATTATTGGATAAAACTTCAATTCCTTATTTTTAATAGTGTAGAAGAAGGATATAATATAGTGAGAAAGACTCACCTGGATAATTTATTCCAGGAAGCAGAGAAGACAGAACTAAACAAGGAATCACCTAAAAAGCTACATTCTCAAGAAAACTAGAAGAAGAAGAAGAAGAAATCCACAGTAGTCTCTCCTCTTTGGGTGGGAGAATTAAATACAAAACACAAAAATCAGCATAGTGAAATTCTAGCCCCTCTGAGAAATGGCTAGTATACTTCCCCAATAAAGGTCTCTAGTAATTAGCTTATCCAAGAATATGCAACAGCCTCAAGGGTTATTAACACCAAGATTACAAGTGCAGATCATATGATAAAAAGTAAAAAGGAACAGAAATGGCAAATAGCAGATAAAAATATTTACCTCCATAATTTTTATCTGGGGACAGATGAAGAAAATGTCTTTATTGAATAAAAGCAAAAAAATAGAAATGCTTGAGCATATAGAAAAGATTGCAGTAGAAGGAGGTAAAACATGAATGGGCCGAGCACAAGAAAATAAAAGTTTAAAACGATTAGAAAAGAGGAGATGAAACTGAGATGGACACAAAGGAGAATAGACACAACGGAACACAGCAAATGATCCAGAGGACAGAAATGAGAGAGGTGAATAAAAGAAAATAGTCATAACTATATTTTAAGAAAAGAATATTTCAAACAGTTGAAATCTGGGAAGGGAAATTAACCATATGTATCACCAATGTCCTTGTTTAAAAAAAAAACTAAAACCAATACCATAGAAAAAGGAAATATTTAAAATTATAATTCAACAAAATTTCCCTGACTTAAATAAAGATTTGAATCTTCCTGTTGATACACTTATTCCTCGGGTAAATTTGACCAAGAATGGTGAAAGCAGAGATATTGCCCATTTAAATTTACTGCAGATAAATGAAAAACAAAAAGTACTTTTAGGAATTATAGCAAACAATCATGTCAGTTATAAAGGTATAATGGGGGAAAAATTAGGCTGACCCCAGACATCCTCAAGACACAATTACTAATGCTGGGCATAGAGCCTGCTTAAGATTCTTGGTCTGCCCCTTCCCCCCCACTCCCTCCACCCCACTCTCTTTCTCTCTTAAAAAAAAAAAAAGTCCTCTTTGATACTTATAAAATCATAACTATAAAGATGTTTTTGAAAATAAAAATAAAAAAGATGTTTTTGATAGACATAGTTTTGACAATGGGAAATATGTCATTAAGAATAAAATACTAAATGCCAAATGTTTGATACTTTGACTTTTAAACGAGGTAACAGGCACTTGGCTAATAAGATGTCCTTTGATTTAAAAAAACAAATAACTACATTTAAAAAATTCCCATAGTCACCTGTTAAACTTTTGAATTTACCTACCTTGATACTTCCTCCTCCTTTCTCAATTTATTCTCCACTAAACTCCACTAGATTTGACAATTTTATTTCCCTATTCCATGCAGACTGTGAGCCCTTTAAAGCAGAAAATTTAAGAAACAAAACAGAGGATTATAGGGGAAGGAAGGGAAAACTAAGACAAAAGCAGAGAAGGAGACAAACCATAAGAGGCTTAACTATAGGAAACACACTTAGGGTTGCTGGAGGGGAGGGAGGTGGAGGGATGGGGTAATTGGTTGATGGGCATTAAGGAGGGCACATGATGTAATGAGCCCTGCGTGTTCTATGTAACTGATGAATTATTGAACTCTACATCTGAAACTAAGGATACACTATTTGTTAATTAATTGAATTTAAATAAGATTAAAAAACCCCAGAAAACTTATTAATTTCTATACAACTGTCCAGCAGGAGAGTTCATACACTTTAGACATTACATAAATGTTAAATGAGTAAATGGAAAATTAAATTCTAAAGCTCAAAAGAACAAATACACAGTTCAGTTTAGTGATAAGAAATTGAATAAAGGAGGTAAAACCTACATTTTAAAATTGATGAAGTTTATGAAAGGTAAACGACAGGTTCGTAATAATTATAATAACTACCAATATGGAGCACTTACTCGATGTCAGGCAGTGTTTCAAACAAATGACATATGATTGCTCACTTATTTGTCTCTACCACTGAGTGACATAGGTGCAAGCTGTAAGTATTAGATCCCGTTTTTAGATGAAGAAGATGCAGCAACGGGGAATTTTTTTTATTATTATGTTAATCACCATACATTACATCATTAGTTTTTGATGTAGTGTTCCATGAGTCATTGTTTGCGTATAACACCCAGTGCTCCATTCAGTATGTGC
>NC_138380.1:23471025-23476725 GCF_054177405.1 Leptonychotes weddellii
CCCCACCACTCCAGCAACCCTCAGTTTGTTTCTCAGAGTCCATAGTCTCTCGTGGTTTGTCTCCCGCTCCGATTTCCCCCCCTTCATTCTTCCCTTCTTGCTATCTTCTTCTTCTTCTTTTTTTTTTTTTAACATATAATGTATTATTTGTTTCAGAGGTACAGGTCATGTGCTATGGTGAGTGCTATGAATTGTGTAAGACAGTTGAATCACAGGCAAGGGGGAATTTAAAGATTTACCTAAGGTGACCAGATTGTGGCTATGGAGCTGGGGTTTGCACCCAAGCAATCTGGCTCTAGCATCTGGAGTGTTAAAATTCTTAGAAAACTGGGGCGCCTGGGTGGCTCAGTCGTTAAGCGTCTGCCTTCGGCTCAGGTCATGGTTCCGGGGTCCTGGGATTGAGCCCCGCATCGGGCTCCCTGCTCGGCCGGGAGCCTGCTTCTCCCTCTCCCACTCCCCCTGCTTGTGTTCCCCTCTCACTGTGTCTCTCTCTGTCAAATAAATAAAAAAATCTTTAAAAAAAAAATTCTTAGAAAACATTCTAGACTGTGAGGCAAAGGAATAAGTTACTATGCAAAGACACAGAAGCCTAGGTGTGTAGGGAGAGTTTAGCAGATTCCAGAGGCACTTACTGAGTGTTTACTTGATGAGACACACAGTTCTGTCTACTGGGTAATGCAGGTAGGATGCGATAAAATACAAATTAGAAAGGCAAATTGGGACCGCAAGTTAGAAATTTTTAAAAACTAATAAAACGAGACATTTAAAAATGTGAGTAAAGTATCCAAATGCATTATGTAAAATTATACCTACACAGAAAATTTGCATCTGCCAAAAAATAAAAATCTCACAGAGATTGAAAGTAATTTAATATTTTGAAAATTTCTGAAAGAAGTAAAAAGAACAAAACTGTGTGAACAGATTGGGGCATCTGTTGAACTTTTAATTAAAGCTTTTAATTTTGAATTTTATGAACATGTTTTTTCCTCAATATTTTCTCACTATTCATGTTTGTACATCTGTTTGTTATCTGCTTTTAACACCATACATGACACAAATACTGAATTGAATTACAGAAGCAGATCACTTATAATACATTTATAAATGTCATTTATACCAAATGTTAGAGAAAATGAAGTAAAAGAATGGTTGAGTAAATTATATGCCTTGCATCTTTATATTTGGCTTGAATGCAGCATTAATAAAGATGGGAAACGAGTTTAGGTTAAGTGGCAAGTTAACTATCTTAGGTCATTTTTTTATAGGGGTCTATGTTTTTAGAAACCTTTTTATCTGACATAAGTAAGCAATGGCTAAAACCAAAGGAAAGTAATTAACTAGGCTTACCTGTAAGTGGAATTTTTTTTTTTTGCAACTTCAATTTTGTATTTAAAATAACATTCACTCAGTCCACAATCATTTATGGAACATTAATTATCATCAGACACCTGTTTCTGGGTTCTGGTCCCAGTTCTGATATTTACCAGCATCCATGACATTACTGGTTAATTGAGTAAGTAACTTAAATCTTCTGAGCTTTGGCACAATTTTATGTAATATAAGCATATATTACACATTCTTTCTACATTGAGATGATCCCATGCCTTCAATTATCTGCTTGAAGAGGATGGATGAGATTTTCTGAGTAATAGTAATACTGTCATAACAAATTTAAGACCTTTTCAGTTGGGTATTTACTGGGCTGATATTGTCACCTGTCCAGCTTGAAGTGAAAGCGTAATAGTTCTGTACTTTAATACCCTAACCAATGAATTTACAAATATAAATTTATAAAGCTCTTTATATAGATGACACTTTGTTCTTTAAAATATGGCCAAGATAAGCTGGCACTATTATCAACCTGATATCTAAGAACAATTCTTATAAACTCTTAAAACTTTGATATTTGCTGGGAAAAGTATGGCTCTTCTGCCATGTGTGCACTAACTCTGTTAGAGGGGTCTCTCATTAGTGACTTCTCATTTACCAAATGGTTCCCTGCAAACTATTTACTTCAGCTGCATTTTGATAACTGACAGTAGTCCCACCAGGGAAATGTAAAATCAATGCTATGTGAAGGTAAGAGTGAATGCAATATAAAAATTGGCACAGCAAGCACCTTGTCAATCTGACCCTGCCAGGCCAGACATATGACTGGCTAGTGCTGGGAGAAGATTAAGCAGCCAGGACAGAGAGGCAAGCGCCGGTGGATAATACAATCCGCATGTTACGCTTCTTTCTTTAAATTATGCACGAATCTGCGACAACTGCTGCTTGGGATGGTGAGTTTAACTCATGGTGACTGTAAAATGGAAATTGCCTGTAAGTCCCTCCTAGAAGTAGCAATAAAGTTACATTCAGCCTAAGGTATCAGAGGAAAAATTGCCATCACCAGTAATAAATTTATAGCTATCTTTGCCATTGTAGATAAATCCATGTTTTTGACTTTGTGACCATTGAAACATAAAAATTAAACCTTTTAACCAGGGTCAGGTCTTTTGTACTAAATAGCAAAAGCCAGTAATGATTGCTATCAGGAAACTATTTCTAACCATCATTTCTTGGGGGAAGAAACAATTTTTAAACATGTCTGGAGTTTTATTTACAGTTAATTGGGAACTCCATAGTAAAGACATCATGAATTGATTTATGAAAAGAGCTTCTCGAGAAGGCCCATGGCTCTGTGCCTTTAGTCTGAGTGTACTTTGTTTTTATTATTGTTGCTAATGCATTAGATGAGGACACTTTTGTTGATAATAAGCTTAAAAGACATTTACTTTACGTTGCTTACATGTTCTTAGAGGATGTTGGAACAGAATTTTGCTGAATGGCTTGGCTGCAAATCAAATACAGCATCAAATGCTTCCTTTAGACTACTCGGGGAATTTAGTAGAGTAATAAATATAACTGAGCTTAAGCCTCAGTTGAAAGCCAAAGAATACTACCATTTTTATGTCCTATAAGTTAATATTAATTGGTTTTGCTAAGACAAATGAAATAGACATCTGAGGTGATTATTTAGATAGTGTATATATATTTTTTCCTCTTCCCTTAAATAGGGGTTTCTAGTTAAAATTGGGAGGGATTAGAAAGATTATTTGAAGTTTTTTTTTCCAGATAAATGTCAAAAGAAAATTAGGAACACCTGTAAGAATGCTTCAACAACTGGGTAATAACCAGGAGTAAACAAAATGAAGGCTATGTATGTCCAAATTTTAATTTGGGGTATAACTTTTAAAAGCCTTCAGATCTTCTTAAGCATATTGAAATTGGCCTTTGAATCTTAAAGCATTCAGTCTTCCAGAGGGGAAAATATGAAAATAGGAAAGGATAGCAGGGCACATGTTTAGTGATGAAAATTTTGTGATGCTGGGAGAATTGAAAAGAACATATAGGGGCTTGGGACATAGGTGTAGAGAAAATCCTTAGCTTTCATACAATCCACACTTCATTCCTTAAGAAATGATTTCCTTGATTAGCTATTTTATATCATATTTGCACTAATGACTCTGCTATTATATATTGACACCACTTGCCTATGATTGAGTTATAGAAGCATCTCCTTTATCTCTACAATAGGGAATGAACAAAGTGTTTGCTTATTTTAGTGTACTTTGCCCATTTTGCTTTATATTTATATATAGAGATACCTGGGTGGCTCAGTCGGTTAAGCATCTGCCTTCGGCTCAGGTCATGATCTCAGGGTCCTGAGATCGAGCCCTGCATTGGGCTCCCTGCTCTGTGGGGAACCTGCTTCTCCCTCTCCCTATGCCCCTCCCCACCACTCATTTTTCTCTCTCTCTCTCTTTCTCAAATAAATACAATCTTTAAAAAAAAAAAATAGAATGGAGGGAAATGGAAATTCTAATGCATATAGGTATCAACCAATTCTCAGTTTTCAAATTTAGATATAGACCATTTTACCATGTGTTCAAATGCAAAGAGAAATAAAATTTAAGGCTTTATATAACATCTTGGGACTATGTAGCTGAGATTTTTACTTAAGAAGTGAGGTATGATTGGAAATTCCTATTTTTAGCTCTCAGAGGATGGACTTTCCAACCCCACAAAACAACAACAAAGGTCAGAAAATCAAACCAGACCAAAAGAAAACACACAAGATTATTTTTCAATGTTCATATGTTTGTTTTATTTTAGAGCACTTAATAATTAATGAGAAGAATATATATAAATGAAATTACTTAGGATTTAAAAAATTCAGGTAAAGGAAAGGGAATTCTTTGCAACTTGAGGATTTTTTTTTTAAAATGAAACCATAGTATTGTTTAAATGACTTAGGATCATATACTTAATATGTTAACATGCTGTATTACATACAAGAAAGAATGGAAAGTCTATCCATTTTTATTTTTATTTTCTTAAAGATTTTATTTATTTATTTGACAGGGACAGATACAGCGAGAGAGGGAACACAAGCAGGGGGAGTGGGAAGGCAGACGCTTAACCGACTGAGCCACCCAGGCACCCCAAGTCTATCCATTTTTAAAGAAAAACTGTTATGTTGAGATGAGAATATGGCTTTAACATAAGCATGCGGCAAAAAGGAGAGTCTGGAGGAAATGGGCAGGTGGAACACAGGCCTTCCTACAGAGAAAATAGCTGTTGAACCATGCAAAGGGTGAACTGATAACATAAATGTATTAGTTTTCTGTGGACCAAATTGCCACAACCTAGTGGCTTCAAACAACAACAACAAAATATTTTCTCATGGTTTTGGAGGCTAAAAGTCCCAAATTGTTATCCTGGGGCTGACATCAAGGTGTCCTCGGGGCTGCACTCTCTCCAGAGACTCTTCACTCCAATCTCTAGAGCCAGCATCTTCCATCTTTCTGCTCCATCTTTTATTTTTAAAACTTTATTTATTTATTTGAGACAGAGAGAGCACACAAGAGAACATTTACATGTTCCAGGAATTAAGACGATTCTTGGAGCAGTCATAATTTTGCCTACCACAATAACTCAACTCCAACAGATTCTGGTCCCTGAAGTTTCTAGTCATCATGATGTAGGAGATGATCACAAATCACTGGAGCTATGTAAGGAGAGATAAATGGATAAATGGTGATATAGTCTGAGGAAGACAACCCAAGAATAGCAACTTATGTCTAAAATATGTTTTTAATTGAAATGACCAGCTGTTTCTATATATTACAGGAACATGAAATAAATGCAGAGGACACTTGGGGGCAGAGCAAGATGGCAGAGGAGTAGGAGACCTGGATTTCGTCTCCTCTCAGGAATTCAGCTGGATAGGGATCAAACCATTCTGAACACCTACAAACTCAACAGGAGATCGAAGAAAGGAATAGCAACAACTCTCTCAACAGAAAAGCGACCACTTTCTGGAAGGTATGACGTGCGGAGAAGTGAATCCGAGGTGATATTCGGGAGGATAGACGGCGGGGGAGGGGCCTCCGTTGGCCGCTTCTGGCAAGTGATAGAACCACGGAGCACAAAATCGGAACTTTTAAAAGTCTGCTCCGCTGAGGGACGTCGCTCCGGTGGCTAAGTGTGGGGGTGGAACCCTCGTGGGACAGTGTGGTCTCAGGACCCTCGGGGTCACAGAAAGACCGGGGGTGCCTGAGTGCAGCAGAGCTCCCAGGTATCGGAGCAGGGAAACCGGCTGCAGAGACAGAGCCCAGGAGTGGGCTCTCAGCTCGGGGTTGCCATAAACCATGA
>NC_138380.1:23477225-23541356 GCF_054177405.1 Leptonychotes weddellii
TTTAGCCTCCATGTATTTGAGTTCTTTCTGACTTTCCTATTGTGATTGAGTTCTAGTTTAAAAGAATTGTGATCTGAAAATATGCAGGGAATGATCCCAATCTTTTGGTACCAGTTGAGACCCGACTTGTGACCTAGGATGTGATCTATTCTAGAGAAAATTCCATGGGCACTAGAGAAGAATGTGTATTACATTGCTTTGGGATGGAATGTTCTGAATGTATCTGTGAAGTCCATTTGGTCCAGTGTGTCATTTAAAGTCTTTATTTCCTTGATCTTTTGCTTAGATGATCTGTCCATTTCAGTGAGGGGGGTGCTAAAGTCCCCCACTATTATTGTATCGTTGTCGATGTGTTTCTTTGCTTTTGTTATTAATTGCCTTATATAATTGGCTGCTCCCATGTTAGGGGCATAGATATTTACAATTGTTAGATCCTCTTGTTGGATAGATCCTTTAAGTAGGATATAGTGTCCTTCTTCATCTCTTCTTATAGTCTTTGGTTTAAAATCTAATTTGTCTGATATAAGGATTGCCACCCCAGCTTTCTTTTGGTGTCCATTAGCATGGTAAATGGTTTTACACCCTCTCACTTTCAATCTGGAGGTGTCTTTGGGTCTAAAATGAGTCTCTTGCAGACAGCATATTGATGGGTCTTGTTTTTTAATCCAATCTGATAGCCTGTGTCTTTTGATTGGGGCATTTAGCCCATTTACATTCAGGGTAACTATTGAAAGATAGGAATTTAGTGCCATTGTATTGCCTGTAAGGTGACTGTTACTGTATACTGTCTCTGTTCCTTTCTGGTCTATATTACTTTAGGCTCTCTCTTTGCTTAGAGTACCCTTTCAAGATTTCTTGTAGGGTGGGTTTCGTGTTTGCAAATTCCTTTAGTTTTTGTTTGTCCTGGAAGCTTTTCATCTCTTCTTCTATTTTCAATGACAGCCTAGCTGGATATAGTATTCTTGGCTGCATATTTTTCTCATTTAGTGCTCTGAATATATCCTGCCAGTCCTTTCTGGCCTGCCAGGTCTCTGTGGATAGGTCTGTTGCCAATCTAATGTTTCTACCATTGTAGGTTACAGATCTACAGGTCCCAAGCTGCTTTCAGGATTTTCTCTTTGTCTCTGAGACTTGTAAGTTTTACTATTAGATGTTGGGGTGTTGACCTATTTTTATTGATTTTGGGGGGTTCTCTGTGCCTCCTGGATTTTGATGCCTGCTTACTTCCCCAAATTAGGAAGTTCCCCACTACAATTGTTCCAATATACCTTCTGCTCCTCTCTCTCTTTCTTCTTCTTCTGGGATCCCAATTATTCTAATATTGTTTTATTTTATGGTATCACTTATCTCTTGAATTCTGCCCCCCGTGATCCAGTAGTTGTTTATCTCTCTCTCAGCTTCTTTATTTTCCATCATTTGGTCTTCTTTATCACTAATTCTCTTTTCTGCCTCATTTATCTTAGCAGTTAGAGCCTCCATTTTTGATTGCACCTCATTAATAGCCTTTTTGATTTCGACTTGGTCAGATTTTAGTTCTTTTATTTCTCCAGAAAGGGTTTCTCTAATATCGTCCATGCTTTTTTCAAGCCCAGCTAGTATCTTTATAATCATCATTCTGAACTCTAGTTCTGACATCTTACTAATGTCCATATTGATTAGGTCCCTGGCAGTTGGTACTGCCTCTTGTTCTTTTTTTTTGAGGTGATTTTTCCATCTTGTCATTTTATCCAAAGTCGAATAGATGAATGAGAGAACAAAATGGTAACAGGGTAACAACGACCCCAGAAAAATATACACTAAAGAAATCAGAAAAGACTTGAAGCCAGGAGAAAAGAAAGGGAAAGAAAGAAAAAAGAAAAAAAAAAGATAAAAAAAGAATATGATCAAATATGATCAGGCTGGTGAATAGATCAGTGCCACACACTAGATTTTGGGTGTATTTTGGTCTGTTAGAAGAAGCTGCCCCCCAAAATTTTAAAGAAAAGCTTATATATGTACAAAAATAAGGGTAAGGATGATGAAGGGATGGAATATGATGTAAAGATGAAAATTATAAAAGATTTTATAAAAGTAATTGATAAGTTAAGAAGTTTGAAAAAAGAAATTAAAAAAAAAAAAGGAGAGAATGTGATCAGGCAGGAGACTAGAACAAAGCCATACACTAGAGATTTAGGGTATATTTTGGTCTGTTAGAAGAAACTGTATCCCAAAGTTTTAAAGAGAGAACAACTTATATATATACCAAAAATAAGGTTAACTACCATGAAGGGATAGAATATGACTCTAAAAACGAAAAATAAAAAAGATTTTTTAAAAAAGGGATTGATAAGATGTTGGTTGAAAAAGGGAAAAAGAAAAAAAAAAGTAAAAGTTAAAAAAAATTAACTTTGAAACACTGAAGAATCATGGGGAAAAAGCCATGAATTCTATGTGCAGTATTCCCCTAGCGCTGGAGTTCTGCCATTCTCATTGATTGGTAAACTTGGTCTTGGCTGGCTGTTCTCACTGATTTTCTGGGGGAGGGGCCTGTCGCAGTGGTTCTCAGATGTCTTTGCCAGAGGCAGAATTGCCCCACCCTTGCCCAGCCGTGCTAAGTAATCTGCTCGGGTTTGCTCTCAGGAGCTTTTGTTCCCTGCAAGCTTTCCATGTAGCTTTGGAAGATGAGTGAAAGTGGCAGCCTCCCAATCTCTGCCCCGGAGGAGCTGAGAACTCGGGACCCCACTAATCAGTGAGCCCCCATAGAAAAGCAGTCAGTCACTCCCGTCTCCCTGGTCTCCAGCTGCACTCTGTGCTCACCCGGCCTGTGACTGAACGTTTCTATCTCTGGCACGTGACCCCGTGTGGAGTCTCCAAACCCAGCAGATCCCTGCGGTGCGCCCCTGCGCTGCTCCTTCCAGGGGAGGAAGGAGAGTCTCCTCGGATCTGCCACTTGTTGGGTCCCTGCTGGGAGAGCAGTGGCCCGACTGTGCCCCAGATCATGGTTTATGGCAACCCCAAGCTGAGAGCCCACTCCTTGGCTCTGTCTCTGCAACCGGCTTTCCCGCTCTGATACCTGGGAGCTCTGCCGCACTCAGGCACCCCCGGTGTTTCTGTGACCCCGAGGGTCCTGAGACCACACTGTCCTGCAAGGGTTCCACCCCCCACTTAGCCACTGGAGCAACATCCCTCAGCGGAGCAGACTTCTAAAAGTTCCGATTTTGTGCTCCGCGGCTCTATCACTTGCCAGAAGTGGCCGACAGAGGCCCCCTCCCCCACCGTCTATCTTCCCGAATATCACCTCAGATTCACTTCTCTGCACGTCGTACCTTCCAGAAAGTGGTCCCTTTCCTGTTCAGAGAGTTGCTGCTATTCTTTTCTTTGATCTCCTGTTGAGTTCGTAGGTGTTCAGAATGATTTGATCCCTATCTAGCTGAATTCCGGGACCAGACGAAATCCAGGTCTCCTACACCTCTGCCATCTTGCTGCTCCACCACCATCTTGCTCCTCCCCCACATCTCTGTTTTATTTATCAGTAACTTCTGTCTCTGTCAGTGACTTGTTTTGCATTTTACAAGTGACTCATTTTGGGAGGAAGCCTGAAATCCAAACATGAATGTTGTGTGAGTCCTGTTGCCTGTTTTAATGTGACTCCATGAAAATAAGACTTAAAAGTTAAAGCTTCCATGCATAACATAATGATTTGGAGTTTGCATTTTATGCACAAAATGATTAGTGGCATAAGATAAGGTCATTAACAAGTCATCATGGTTCAATTACTCATAATTTATTTTTAATTATTATAGCCTCTTCTCAAATGAAGAAAATATTAAAGTATAGTTTTATATGTGATTTAATTTAAAATTGCATTGTCATTCATGCAACAGAAAAATAGGCTATGAAGTCACACTATATCTCTAATACGATTTTTTAGATGAATAAGAAATAATTGATTTGCTTTAGACATCAGAAATATTTGAATTGGTTCCTGATTTTGCAAAGAAAAATTATCAAATAAAGGAAGCTTATACATAATATGTGACACAATGAATATTTTTGTTTTGGTCTGGTTTGGTTTTTTTTTAGAGAGAGAGAGAGAGAGAAAGACAGTACAGGGGTGGGGCACAGAGAGAGGGGGAGAGAGAATCCTCATGTGGACTCCCTGCTGAGTGTGGAGACCAGGCCATGGATCTCATGACCATGAGATCATGACCTGAGCCAAAATTGAGAGTCGGATGCTTAACCAACTGAGCCACCCAGGTGCCCCCACAGTCAATGTTTTTAAATATCAAATCAAGGTAACAGGAATCCTTGTAGCTTTTAACAAAATCCAGTAAGAGAGAGAGAGAGAAACTACCAACAATAGTCCTTATTAATGACAAGAGAATGGAGCAAATGTTTTAAGACTCATTTTCAGTAAAGGCCCAGGATTAATAAGGAGCCATAGAGAAAAAGAGAAGGAAGAAGTTAAGAATAAAGATTAAACACAAAGAAGAGAGAAAGCAAGGGAAAAAAAAAAAAAGAAAAACAGAATACATGAAAGAGGTAGAAAACAGATGCAGACTTCCAAGGAAATATAACAGTATACCATCTGCAGACATCGGATGCATCTATTATTACTGCCCACCAGATCCTAAATTCAAATTTCTGCTCTTCTCTTAACCGGCTTCTAAGCCTGGAGATAGTGAATCTTTCTGGGCCTCAGCTTAATGCTTTAGAGAGTTAAAGACCAAATGAGACAACATTTTGTGCATTTGGCACACTGGGCTTTGCAAAGCGATATGGTCACATGCTAGGGGGTTCAAAAACCACAGGATAAATGAGACATGTCCACGGAATGATAGGCTGTTGAAAATACTATTTGTATATTAAACAGACCTGCATATTTGGAAGTAACTAGCAAAATGCTACTTTTTTCCCCCCAGATTACACAGAGAATTTTTTCAAAGTTAATACATATGAAGTAGTACAAATATTACTTGACCTAGTAAGCACAGTTTGTTACCTTAAAGAAAATTTTATGTCCTGGGAGCTTTTAAAAAACTAGAGGTTTCATAGTGAAATACATTACAGGAACATGGTATGTTGTATCTTATAATGCATATTAATACACATTAGCATTAAAGGTATTGAAGAATCCTACAGTCAGAGAACTTGTTTAATTCATTCAATCTCAGCATTAATCAGTGCATCTACTCATGAAATTCTACTTTGGTATACCTATTAATAATTCTGGGAACACTAATGATCTGAGGGAAAAGTTTTAGAAAGCTTTCTGAGACCTGTGTTTACCAGTCCCATAAATACTCCTCTTTCTCCTGGAACACACAATTGTAATAATAAATATCTTACAAAGAATTTTTGAACATAACTCATATGTAAGGTAAGGATAATTTTTATGTGACATGATTTTTCTAAGAAATGGACCCCTTCATAACATAATCTATGATCATAATGGGAAAAAATAGTTCTATATCCATTTCCTATGTGGAAGTTGCCATATAGAAAGATGAAATATCTTCAATTTTATGTGTAATTCATAATTTTCCTCACAAAATGCAGCAAAAAATTTTTTGAAAAATTAAGTGCCCCATTCAGATCCTGAATTATACAAATGCAGGACTAAAGTCATTTATAAAACTATTAAACCCTGACACTAAAATACAGTTTATGAAATCTTGTTATTTCTCTAGAAATATTAACCTAGAATCTGCAAAGTTCTTATCTTAATAGAGTCACTGCTTATGTAAGGATAAGTGGAAGACAAGAAAAATATACTGTGATAGGCTTATAGGGCATTCACTTAAGCTCACTATCTGGCTAAAACCAACAACAACAACAAAAAATATCCCCACTGTGGTTTTTTCAAATTCTCACCTCATCACTTCATCAAAGTCATACTCTACTACATAGAGTACTTCTAGGTTCCCACAGAAAAGTCAAAATTGCAAATACTGAATCTTCCATTTGAAAGTTAGACTTTCCTACATAAAAATATGTTCTACTTAATAATGCCAAGTGAGAGTTTGAGGACATAAATTAGCATGTTGGTTACTTCAAGGAAAATGTTCAGATCTTTTATACTTGAATATACCAGTTTCCATGAAAAAGGTTGATCTCAAGATTCTTATAATCAATTATATAAATAGATCTTTGTGTTTTGTATATTCATGGTCTTGAATGGCATCAAATGGTTCTATGTAAGCTTTATGGTCAGATTACAATTTCATCATCAAGGTAGAAACCTGCAATTTTACAGTCTTCTGACTATTGATTAGTGTCTGTGATTATATTACTTCAAATGAAAGCAACCATTTAGACAATGCTGATTTAACATTTAGTAATTCAGATGATGTGGTTTACATTACCTTTATGACAAAATGATGTTAATTCAATGGATTTAGATTCCATATGCAAATAAGATCATGCAGGTTGGTGTTTTTTCTTTCTGTGTCTGGCTTATGTCACTTAACATGTCTTCCAGGTTCACCCATTTTGTTGCAAATAGCAGGACTTTTTTTTTTTAAGGCTGAATGATATTCAATCGTGTTCGGGTGTGTGCACACATATGCGCATCTCACAATTTCTTTATCCACTCATCCATTGAGGGACACTTAAGTTTCTATATCTTCCAATGAACATGGGAATGCAAGTATTTCTTTAGGTACTGATTTCATTTTGGGGATCCCAGAAGCAGGATTGCTTGAAATACATAGAAGCAGAGAGTAGAATGGTGGTTACCAGGGGCAGGGAGGTGGGGGAAATGGGAAAATGATGGTTGAGAGTACAAAGTTGCAGTTATGCAGGATGAATAAGTCCAGATGTCTACAGCATGGTGACTAAAGTTAATAATATTGTATTAAATACTGGAAATTTGTTGAAAGAGTAAATTTCATCATACACAAAATGGTAACTGTGAGGAGATATGTTAATTTCCTTGGCTGTAGTAATCATTTCACTTTGTATATGTATATCAAATTATTATGTTGTATACCTCAAATATATACAATATTTATTTTAAAAAATATTTAAAAACCAAAATGATAGTTTGCAGGCTATAATGAATTCAGTTCTCCTGCAGCAATTTATTCATTTAAAATGATCATCACTGTATGATCTGGATAAAATAAAGAATAACCTTAGAAAAAAGAATCCAGTGGATTTAGGAAAACTTTTTAAGCACACTTGAAGGATTCATTTATATGCCATCATTTGAAATGCTAATTATAACCTCTTCTTAGATCCTTCTATCTGCATCTTAAAGTTCTTTTCCAATCTGTCAATATTGATTTGTGCAAATCGGAGTTACTAAATTAATTAAAGAAATTAACTATTTATTCTAAAATTCAGACTTGCTACCAATTCAGATTTTCCTTCCTCTTTATTAATTCTATATAGTAAAAAGAATCTGGCATATATGTTCCTAATATTAATACATGCTATTTGTTACTTTTTTTTTATTACTGTTCTTAAAGTCTTTAAACTCATTATTATGTTCTACAAACAATGACTGGAATGTTAGGTTTTAATGCTTTTTAAAAATATTATCAGATTATACAATCAGATGAATTACTAGCTATTTGAGACTAAAATCAGAAACTGGAAATAAAGTAGTTCATAATAAACTGCTATACTACTCTAATAATAGCGATTGATGTTAAATATATTAAATTATGTGCTTCATATTTGAGAATATATTTTAGAAAATATAGAGTAAGGATAATTCCTATAACAAATCTTGTCACCTCTATTCAAACCTAAGGGTTTTCTTAAAAATATTATTACTAACATTAACCTCAAAAGTATATTAGCTCCACAAATACAAAATTAAGCATTTTGAATCACATTTTTATTGTAGTAAGATCACTTAACATGAAATTTGCCCCCTTACCAAATTTTCTAGTACAATATTGTTAACTACACATACATCGTTCTCTAGAGAGAGCTTAATCATCTTGCATCACTGAAACTTTATTCTTCATTCCTAGCAATTCCTCCTATACTTCGTGATTCCACTGACATGAGGTATTTAAGATAGTGAAACACATAGAAGCAGAAAGTAGAATGGTGGTTGCCAGGGGCTGGAGGGGTGTGCAGGGGAACTGAAGAGCTGAATCCCATGTTTTTAAAGTACAGGTTGAATCCATGGGTAACACAGTAATGTAGTCAATTAGTGTCTTTAACAAATAAGAAGTTGAGAAAATAATAGACTGGTGATTTCTTTCCAGCTAGCATCAAAATCAGAAGAGTAGTGAGATGTTAATGACAAATATTGGGCATTAGAAGTATATTTGAAACAAAAAAAATCAATTTCATTGAGAAAACAGAAATCCAAGTTTACTTTCCAACATAAAAAATATATTAAAAATAACTTCTTGAAAAAAATAGGATACATCCAAATTATTACATATTGACTATGTATTATTCCATGAGGTCAATATTTATTACAAATATATTTATTTAGGTAAATCCTACAAATGCTATGACACAGAGTGATGCCTCAGACTCAGTAAGAAAACCGGATATGAAAGAGGCAAATATATAAACATAAGTTGAGTGAATAGATTTTAATATGTTAATAGTTTTAACATATTTTGTAAATTATGTTTATAAAAAATTCTAATTTTTTCAGTTCACTATCAGATTTCAAATCAATTTGAGTTAGCTTCTAATAAAGTAGCCTTGTAAGATGATCAGTAAAGTTAAGGCAATTATTTTTCCCACATGAAAAATAAAAATGAGACTTTTTACTGATATGCATTAATAGGATGGGCTAAGTTATGTTGCAGTCACAAAAAAAAATAAAGCCTAACAGTGTTAGCAGATTAAACCACAAAGGTTTATTTCCTGCTCATTCGTGTACCTGTGTCCACTAGAAGTGAGTTGGGGCTCTGATCCAAGCTACCCTCATTCCTGGACACAGACTGACGGAGCAGCCATTAATTAGAAAATCATTTTCATTTGGCGAGGAGAAAACATAATGAATAGTCTAGACTCTTAAATCTTGCAATTGGAAATGAGTTCTGTCATTGGCACTCATATTCTTCTGGTCAAATCAAGCAATATGGCCATTGTCAACTTCAAAGTAGAGAGGAAATGCAATCCTATCAATGTGCCAAGGAAAAGAAGCTGAAGTGTTTGTTAGACAACGTCAAAGACTATAAGTCTGTCTTCTGGTGACCCCTTTGGGTGACCAAATGTACAATTTTGCCCCTTTCCACATTGCAGAACACAATGACAAAACAAAAGTCCTACCTACTCTCTGCATCTAGCTCAAAGTCTAAGATCTGGGCATGATGACTGGTTGTTTCTGCATTCAATTTGGACATCATTCCTCTGATCCAGAAACTTATAAACTATAATAAAAATTATCTGTTCCCAATACACCCAATATATCATGATGAAGCATCAAAAGGAAACTCATGATAAGTATTCCATTTGATAGGAAAATGGGAGAAGCAACAGTCACCTATTCACAGAAAATCTGAAATCCTTCCTGCATATGTTGCAAGGTCTCCAATACTGGGTTATGAAATGTATCATAATTAGGCCCTGACTGTCCTCCACTGAACTCCTTCCCAGTGTATGATGGCCCGGCTCTGCCCTCTGGGTGGTTCTTCCTTTTTGATTTGCCAGATAGGAACAGTGAATTTAGGAATGAGAATCTAGGCACTCCACAGGCCAACAACCCCAGTTAGAGTTCTTTTCTAGACAGATTTGTTACATTTGATCACTTTTTATCCATTTGCCTCTCTTTCTCCCTTCATTTAACTTCGGGTCAATTGGGCCTAGTAAATTTTGGTGAGTATGGCAGGTGGAATAATGATCCTTCCATGGATGCTCATGTTTTAACTCCTAGAATTTGTGCATGTGATGTTACATGACAAAAAGGGACATTGCAAATGTGATTAAGTTAAGGACCTTGACCTGGGAGGATTACTCTGCAATATGTAGGCAGGCCCAATGTAACCATTGTAAGTGAAAGCGTCCTTATAAGTGAAAGAGGATGGCAGGAGAAGCTGAGTCAGAGAAGGAGATGTGGTAATAGGAAAGAAGTCAGAGTAATATGAAAAGACTCAAATGACCATTGCTGGTTTTGGAGACGGAAGGGGACCAGAGAAAATGTGGGCTGACTCTAAATGTAAGAAACAGCAAAACAGATTCTACCCTTGAACCTTGAGAAAGGGATGCAGTCCTGCAGACAACTTGCTTTTCACCCAGTAAACCCCATGAAAAACATCTGACTGGTAGAACTACATGGTAATAACTTTGTGGGAAGACAAGGTATCTGTTGTTTTTAGACTGATTTATTAATTTTAGAGAATGTGAGCACGGAGCGGGAGGGGCTGAGGGAGAGAGAATCTCAAGCAGACTCCACAATGAGTGCAGAGCCTGAGGCGGGGCTCAGTCCCAGGACTCTGAGATCACGACCTGAGCTGAAACCAAGAATCAGACGTTTAACTATTTAACCTACTGAGCCACTCAGGCACCCCAGTATCTATTTTTTTAACCAAGTGGTAATTTGTAACAGTAGCAATAGAAAATGAATAACAATTTTGATACCAGAATAGAGGTGCTGCTAAAATAGCTAAACATATGAACGTGGTTTTGGAATTGGACGATGGGGCCAAGGCTGGAAGAATTTTGAGGAGTATAATAGGACAGACTTAGAGTGCCTTGAACAGAATGGTTGCAGAAATGTCTATTTACTGGTTCTACTTCTGAGGACTCAAAAGGAAGTGAAAACACGGCAAAGAAAATATGTATCACTTCAGACAATACTTAAATCTCCATGATAAGACTCTTGGTAGAAATGCAAATGTTAAAAGGCGCTGCTGGGAAAAGCTCATATGGGGATGGGAAGATATTGTTGGAAACCGACAGAAAGGAGATCCAAGGTAATCACAGGGCTCCTTATATCCCTGAAGAGGGAAGTGCGAGAGGCATAGTCAGAGAAGGAGATGTGAGGATAGAAGTAGAGGTCCGAGCCATGTAAACTGAGAAAGTATCCACTGGCTATCGTTGGTTTGAAGATAGAAGGGGACTGTAAGCCAAGGAATTTGGGAAACCTCTACAAGCTGGAAAAGGCAATATATAGATTCTCACATAGAGCTTCCACAAGGAACACAGTCTTGCTAGTAAGGTTTTAAGGCAATAAGATCCATTTTGGACTTTGAACTGCCAGAACTACGAAATAATAAAATGTGTGTTGTTTTAAACCACTAAGTTTGTGGTAATTTGTTATAGCAGTATTAGGAAATTAATACAGTGGGAAACTATACCTTTGGTCCTTTTTTGCCTGAGCCATTTTGTTCAATTGAATGGATCGAGTGGTAATCACTTTAATCCATTAAAAGTTTTAAACTACCAATACTGTGCTTATAACATTAATTGGATCTGTGCAGTAAGTCTGAGTTTCAAATGGCCATTAATGTTCAAATTGTTTTCTCTTTTTTTTATTTTGAAATACTCCATTTTCAGTATTTTCATATTGAAATAGTTAATATTCAATAACATTCTCAATGTTGCTTTAATGTGTTTTAAAATATTTTTGTTACTTTTATTTTACTTTATTTACTTTGTAGCTGAGAAGTGGGTGCCTGTTCCAACCCTACAAGACCCTACTTTTGTGGGTTCTCTCTTCCCTTATGTTACTATTGCAAACTGGTCAATTATTTTTTCCTCTCTTTCTTGTACTACATGGTCAGATGTAGTCGACAGCAACCAACCCATGCACCTAAACACTGTATTCCAACCTCTTTGGGAGGGCTACCAGCTCATTAGGAGTTGACCCTGAGCTCCAATGATCTCAGCGACAAATTTACAACCATTACATAGATTCCAGGTTTTCCAACATCCAACATCTGCCAGTCAGACTTTAAACAAATGATACATGTTTAAGTATTTTCTTCTTATGGCAGCATTCATTTTTGTATCAGGATACCAGGTTAAGATGCAGAGCAAAGTACTTCAAACTACTTAATGGCTTAAAACAATGAAGGTTAATTCTTCCTTCTCATACATGTCCTCTGTAGGCGAGCTGGAAACGCTGCTCTTAGGCATTCTCATTCTGGGACCAAGGCTGGCAAAGAAGCCATTTCCTGCAATATTGCTGGTCACTAGCAGAGAGAAGATACAGTACAGTGGATCACATGCTGGCCCAGCCCAGAAATGCTGTAGTCCGTAAACGACACAAGTCACAGCTCACAGGTCATTGTCCAGAGCGGTGCCCATCCCCGTTCTCAACTGTAAGGAGGAAGGGAAGGAAAACCAGGGAGAACTGGTTGAACAGCAATTATGGCTACCATGTACGTTATTCGAATCAAAGTTGTGATACAGGTATGTTGACTTTTCTAGTTGAAAATGAAAAAGAAGACTTTCTAAGAGAAACTTTGGGTATAATTTATACCTGCACACAACCAATATTGTAGGCATTCCAATGTGTGATGTTCTAAAAATGCAGTGCACAGCAAGTTTCCTTGTACTGAAAGATACACGATTTTAGTAATAAACTCATTATTCTATCCACACAAGTTCCTTTTACATTACAGCTGGTCCCATAAACCAAGAATTTTAGAGGAAGTCATTAAAACATCATTTTTATGCATTACAATATTTGTATATAATGGCATTGTTTATTACACAATATTAATGCCTTAGAAATGAGAATGTAAACTACAGTTTTACCTCATTTGATTATATCTGTATGAAAAGGTTCTGGACTATAAGGACATCATTCTTTTTTTTTTTTTTAAAGATTTTATTTATTTATTTGACACAGAGAGAGATCACAAGTAGGCAGGCAGAGGGAGATGGAGAAGCAGGCTCCCCACTGAGCAAGGAGCCCGATGCAGGGCCCGATCCCAGGACACTGGGATCATGACCTGAGCCAAAGGCAGACACTCAACTGACTGAGCCACCCAGGTGCCCCAGGACATCATTCTTCTCTAAACATTAGTTGCATAATAACAGCTTTGTATGTGAAAGCAAAGGCAATGACATGCCTTTTCAGGAAAGGGAAAAGGAGACAAGGGTACATTTGGGACATGGGTATTTTGTAAAGCTTCTATTTTAGGGCCAATACTATAATGTCCCAAGGTCTTGTCTGAGCCATGTGGCATGACCTTTATATCGAGGGATAGAGATGGAATGTTCCATTTTAGATATTCTCTCTCTCTCTCTCTCTATATATATATATATTTTATATATATTACATATATTTTTATAATATATTTTATATATATATAATATTTTATATAGAGAGAGTGTGTGCAGTTTGGGGCGGTGAGGGGCAGAGGGAGAGAGAGTAAGTATCTTAATCCACACCTAGCATGGAGCCTGATGGCTCAGTCTCACAACCCTGAGATCATGACCTAAGCCAAAATCAAGAGTCGTTTGGTTAACTGACTGAGTCACCCAGGCACCCCTAGATAGTGTCTATATTGATGTACTATTGGAAGTACCTGAAGAAGCTTTACAGCAAAAGCCTATCAGTGGCATTATTTTCTTATTTCATTGGGGTTTAACTACTGAACTACATAATATACCTAACATTGGCAACTAGAAAATGATAAGGAAGGTAATTGAGTCACAGAAATGATGAAGAGTCAGTATTCATTGATTTATACTCTGCATTAAATTGTCAATTTTATAGCATCTTTCAAACTGTTTTGTAGGATTTCTTGTAGGGAGAACTTACTGTTTTGTAAACACAAGCTGTCCAAATCGACAAGGAACCAAATTCCATGAGCAATAACAAACCAGAGATCATCACGGAGCACAAGACTTATTAAAAATCCATGATTCTATAAAGCTTATAGAGACAGAGAGGGTAATAAATGAATTAATGACAAGCACCTGCAGTGAGCTATTACTCCTGTAACGATGGCTTAGTGACCCTCTAATAAATGCTTAATTTGTTTCTTGGCAGGATAACCCCCTTGGAAGGCCTAAGGTGGTATGGTCAAAGCAATATGAACAAAAATTGCTTTTTAATAGCTACATAATGAAGCTTGCATGACTTTAAAAGATGGAAATAAACTTTACTATTTCACATTGGTATTTTCCTATTCTGAATTCCAAAACTACAATAACAGTACTACTTCAATATCCTTGTCATCTGTGTTTAAAAAAAAATTCTTTTACCTCTTTACCCTTATTGAAATGTGTAAATAACTTTAAGATACACTATTTAATAGGGCTAATATGCCTGAGCATAATAGCAAATTTTACTAAATTAATTTATAAACACTTAATATTTTTAGATGTCTAAATTATCTTCCATATTTATCGTGTCTGACCATTCTTTTTCTGATTAGGATATATCTTCAAAGAATCTGGATGCTTATGGAAATGTAACTCTTCTTTAATACTTCATAAGGAAAACTATAAAAAGTGCTTTATACTCTTGTATATTTTTGACCGTTTGTCCTCTGATTATATTTACATTCATTGCTTTCATTTGTTGCTACGTTTGGAAAATTCAAACATCCAAGTGAGTTTGAATTAAGCCATTATTAGGGCCTGATGTGTATGTTAGAAGGGTCAGTATTTAACATGATTATTTTTTAATGCCAATCTTAACTCTTCTCCCATGGTCCACGGATAAGAGCATAAGTGTCCTGCAAGAGGCTACTTTTGTCAGAGAATCTCAGTGAATAGGTTTCACATCCACTCCTGATCCTTTCTGATCAATGTCACTGAAGGTCACCGTAAATCTTTCATAGCTATACCTAAGTCAGCTTTTGATTTTTATCTTGTGCCTTCAACTTTGATTTCATTCTGTCACTTTTGAAAGTCCTCTTTGGTCCAAAAGCCCACAATTGCCTGTCTGCCATTAGTTTCTCTTTACTTCAAGTTCTATGGATACCAGTCCATCCACCTTATACTAACTCTGGCTTCTGGACTCAGCTTAACCCAGAGGTGCTATTATTCAGAATGGTGTTCAGGCAAGGAGGTAACAAAAATCAGGCTGATTTAGCCAGTACCTGCTATGATTAAAATGATGAAACAAAAAAGAAATAATTGTAAACATGATAACTTCAGAATCCCATGCAGGAAACAGGATGACCAATATGGGAACTCAATAACCTAGACTCATTTCTAGAGCACCAGAATCTAATATGGAAGCCAGCAAGGTTCGGATAAACTTGGGAAAACTCAGTAATTGCTGTGTCAGAGGAAGATCATAGATGATGTAAAAGAAAGGAGAAAGGAGGAGAAATAATTATAAAATTATAATTAATTTGAAAATGGAAGGGTCATAAAACTCTTGACTAGGAGTTATGAATTTACTTTAAACTGAATCAACAGCACAACACATTCTCAAAGGAACCATACAAACACCAAATTGGAATTCATCTTTGATTGAAAGCCCAGTACAGTCTTAGACCCATAACCATTCAAATATATTTAATTAATGTATCAAAAATCTTACTGTTATTTTCATTTAATTAATAGGATTCTTAGTTAAATAAGAAAATTTTGTATTGAGAAAATAAAGTGCAAACTGGAATGTTCCTTAGTCCTCCAGAAAACAAAATATTTGGCATTGATAGCAATCCAAATTAATTAATCTCTTCCTTATAGGGGTGGGTCCTATATTTGGAACAGTGTTGTTTTTCTATAAGTATAGCTCAATCATTTATATTCAGTCATTGATCAGCCAATATATACATTATTACTTTGATATATTTATATATCTTATCGGTATTTCTTTGTCCAAAAGAACTTATCTAAGTGAAGGACAGAAAAAACAATTCTACTTTGCCTGAGAGTTTTTTCAATGGCACAAGAAACACTAAAAGGTTGAGGACAAGCGATAAGAGAAAACACAAGAATTTGTCTTCTGTCTTTCTGTGAATTAACTCCGCATCCAGCTTTAAAAAAAAGGGGGGGGCCCAATGAAGATCACAGTGTAGATTATAGAGTAGAAAGATTTTCAACTCAATGATATTTATTTTCTGCCTTCAACTACCATGGTACCAGTAGTGATTTGTGAGAAAGAAATAGTGTCAGTTGGAACTTTGGGCTATCACTACTTTTGAGGCATTATATTTTGTGGCCATTTCTTTGCAACCATGCATTTCAAAAGCTTATGCTAAACAGGTATATACTGCAATCTCTTTGGAGTAAAAGGAAAGTGTGGTTATGTGTAATTAAAAAAACTTTCTTTTCAAATAATTTCAGATTTACCTAAGAGTTACAAAGACAGTAAAGAGAGTTGCAGTAAATCCTTCACTTACCTATCCCTAATGTCAACATTTTATGTAACTATGGTACATATATTTTGAAATTAACCCCATATACACAAGTAACTATATATTAAAAAGAAACTTATAAATGTTGGCATACTTGGTGTAAATTCAGCAGCCTGACTGGAGGCTTTAAAAATGAGTCTTCTAGACTATGGAACAGATTATATGACTGAAATTTCATTAACAAGAGAAAGCATTTAGGACCCTTTAAGGCTTTCGGTAGTGTATAAGAAGTTATTTAGGAAACTAGGAACCACTTCCACATCTCATTTACCTAACTGATGAGAGACAAATGAGCTAAGCATTTAAAGCACAGCCTTGAGGTATTTTTTTGCATATGAACCACAGTCTAACTCTCCTAAAAGACAAGAGAATCCATTAGCTTTCTGCTATCACAGTGCCAGCAGCAGTCCCTAGCCCTTCCTACCATAAATAGTTTCAGAAATAGTAATAGAACAATTATAAATCACACTTCTCATCACTGATTTAGTACATTTTTGTAAATCTAAACCAGAAACCCTGTAAACGGTAATACTTTGTTATGTGTAAACAGAATATTGTTATTTATTAAAAATGTCATTAAATCTCACTGTGGTTGCGTGAAAATAATTCATACTGCCTCATGGGAGGTCTATTTTATGAAGCAAGCTGAGAGATAAATATTCTGTAGATTGCTTCAAAAACAGATGAAAATTTCATTTGCTGAGAAGGATGACTATCACCACCATTTGGGCAATGTTAAAATCAGACTTGAGGCTATGGCCAAGACTGGAATCTCCCTTGCTGATACAAAAGCTGATGATAAAAGGTCTACCTTTAAAATGACATAGAATTAATATTAAATTGAAAATACAAGAATCCATTCCAATACTGTCAGTCCTGTAGAGCATTTTTATTAGGGGTATTGAGTAAATAGGAGTGAAACTGCTGGGTTGTATGGAAAGTCTTTGTTTAACTTTGTAACAAACTACCAAACTGTCTTCCAAATGGCTGTACTATTTTTCATTTTCAGCATTGATAGATGAGAGTTCTTGTTGCTTCACATCCTCAACCAGCAATTAGTATTGTCAGTTAAAAAAAAATAGGTATTCTAATAGTTGTACAGTAGTATCTCTTTTCATTTAATTGGCAACTCCTTATTGGCAGGTGATGTCAAGCATCTTTTCATAGGCCAGTTTGTTATCTGTCTATCTTTGGTAAGCTGTCTCTAGATCTTTTGCCCATTTGTTTTTTTTTTAGAAACTAAGGATGTGACTGTAATCCTGCGAACTCATGATAAAACTTGAATGAATGAGGAATTGCCTCTTATGGATGAGCAAAGATAGTGGTTTCTTGAGATGGAATCTACTCCTGGTGAAACTGCAGTGAAGATCATTGAAATGACAACAAAGAATTTAGCATATTACATAAACTTCATTGATAAAGCGGTAGCAAGATTTGAGAGGATTGACTCCAATTCTGAAAAAGGTTCCACTGTGGGTAGAATGCTATCAAACAGCATCTCATGCTACAGAGGAATTATTTATAAAGAGAAGAGTCCTTCGGTGCAGCAAACTTCACTGTTGTTTTATTTTAAGAAATTGCCACGGCCACCCCAACCTTCAGCAATCACCACCCTAATCAATCAGCAGCCGTCAACAATGAGGCAAGACCCTCCACCAGCAAAAAGATGATGACACACTGAAAGCTCAGATGATGGTTAGCATTTTTTTTAGCAGTAAAGTATTTTTTAATGAGGGTATGTACATTGTATTTTTTAGACATAATGCTATTACATAGTCCATAGACTACAGTATAGTGTAAACATAACTTTCATATGTCCTGGCAAACTAAAAATTCATTTGACTCACTTTATTGTGATACTTTACTGTGGTGGTATGAAACTGAACCCACAATATTTCAAAGGTATGACTGTGGTTTATCAGACACCTCTTATTCAGCTTTCCCTAATCTAAATCACTCCTGTGGTCACTGCTAGAGACATTTCTGTATTCAAACCATTATTAGAAAAGTGTCAGAGATAACTATGATGAATTTGAAAATTCACTGGCAAGTTGCTTAACATCTTATACTACTCAACATAGGGTATAATAAACTTTCCAACATAATTTAGTTAAAACTCAGGATAATTATTTGATGAGCTCTGAGTAATGTATAGAATTGTTGAATCATTATATTGTACACCTGACACTGATATAACTGTATGTTAATTGTACTTCAATAAAAAGGAATAATGTTCCAAACAACAACAACAAAAACACTGCTAAAATAGAGTGCATATTTGGAAATAAAAATCATAATGCTATAAGCATTTACCTATGTATTTGTAGCACCTATAAATCAATATAATATAACTCAGAGCTCGTCAAAATAAGTGTACTCCTAATCCCCTTTATCGATTTCACCCATCCTCTCACCCACCCTCTAGAAACTGTCTGTCTAGAAACTATCAGTTTGTTCTCTACAGTTAAGAGTCTGTCCTTTTGTTTTTAAACTTCACATATGAGTAAAATCAAATGGTATTTGTCTTTCTCTGACTGACTTATTTAATTTAGCATTATATCCTCTAGGTCTATCCATGTTGTTGCAAATGTCCAGATCTCCTCCTTTTTTGTGGCTGAGTAATATCCCATTGTGTATGTATTTATATACACCTTACCTTCTTTATCCATTCGTCTATAGATGGACACTTGGGCTGCTTCCATAATTTGGCTACTATAAATAATGCTGCAATAAATATAGGGGTGCATATATCTTTTTGAATTCATGTTTTTATTTTTTGGAAAAATACCCAGTATTAGAATTATTGGATCATATGGAAATTCTATTTTTAGTTTTTGAAGAACCTCCATACTGTTTTCTACAGTGGCTGCACCGGTTTGCATTCCCACCAACAGTGTAAGAGGGTTCCTTTTTGTCCACATCCTTGCCAACACCTGTTACTTCTTGTGTTTTTTATTTTAGCCATTCTAACAGTGTCAGGTGACATCCCATTGTGGTTTTGATTTGCATTTCCCTTATGATAAGTGATGTTGAGCATTTTTTCATGTCTATTCACCAGCTGTATGTCCTCTTTGGAGAAATGCCTGTTCATGTTTTCTGCCTATTTTTAATTGGATTATTTACTTTCCAGGTGTTGATTTTTATAAGTTTGGATGAAATGTTCTGAAATATATCTGTAAGGTCCATCTGGTCTAATGTGTCATTCAAAGCCACTGTTTCCTTGTTAATTTTCTGTTTGGCCCATTTAAAAACTTTTTTCTTATTTTTGAATTTTAAGTCATATATAAAAATATATTTAGATACAAATTTTTATCAGATCCATGTATTGGATCAACACATCAATAGGTATTGGATGTTAAATGCTTTTTCTACATCAATTGATACGGTCATATGATTTTTCTTCTTTAGCCTGTAAATGTGATGGATTATATCTTTGAATGATGAACTAGCCTTGCATACCCCTTTTATAATTCTTTTAATAATGAAAATTGATCTGTTAATATTTCATCAAGGATTTTTCCATCTATATTCATAAGGATATTCCTCAGTAATTTTTGTATCTTGTGTTGTCTTTAGCTGGTTGGATCCTATGGTAATTGTGGTCTTACCAAATGTTAGGAAGTGCTTCCTCTGCTATAATTTTCTGTAAGAGATTGTGAAAATGTAGTATTATTTCTTAAATATTAATAGAATTCAACAATGAAATTATCTGGGCCTGATGGTCTCCTTTTGGGAAGGTTATTTATTATTCATCCAATGTCTTTAATACTAATAGAACTAGTTAAGTTATCTATGTCTCCCTGTGTCAGTTTTGGTAGATGGTATCTTTGGAGGAATTAGTCCATTTCTCTAAACTAGCAGATAGAATTGTTAGCAGTATTCCTTCATTATCCTTTTAATGTCTATGGGATCTATAGTGATGGATCCTCTTTTGTTCCTAATACTTGCAATTGGTATCTTCTATATTTTTGTCTTGGTTAGTCTGGCTACAAGTTTATTAATTGTATTTATCTAGTCAACCAGTTTTTGCTTTTCATGATTTTATCTATTTTTGTGGCATGCCTTGTAACATTTTATTGAAAGCCAGATGTGTTGTAAAAGGTGCTGGGAATATTTTATGGCTTTAGCACTTCTGCTCCAGATACAGATTTTGGGGTGGTAATTTACCCTACAACCTCAATTCTCTGATGGGTCCAAGAAAAATTATTGTTTTTTAGTTTGTCAAGCTTTTTCTTGTTGTAGGGACAGAAATGATGACATCCAAGTTTTTGTCATGTTGAAACTGAAACAGGGAATGTCCTCTTTTTTAATGAAAGATAAAAACTCTCAGGATGCCTGGATGGCTCAGTAGGTTAAGTGTCTGCTTTCGGCTCTGGTCATGATCCCAGGGTCCTGGGATGGAGCCCCACATCAGGCTCCCTGCTCAGCGGGGGCCTGCTTCTCCCTCTCCCTCTGTCCCTCCTCCCCGCTTGTGCTGTCTCTCTCTCTCTCTCAAATAAATAAATAAAATCTTAAAAAAAAAAAAAGATAAAAACTCAAGAAATTTGTTCTATAATATCTTAGGTAAATCTATGATTATTTCTAAAATGGAACTATTCTTTATTAAAAGATCCATTAACAATATATATTGATAATGTCCAAATCCTTTCTTTGTTGAAACATGTCTGTGTAGTTAAGGGAGACTGATAACTGGAAAGGTCTGACTATGCAAGTGCCTGGTCCACAGTAGGAAATCAATCATTTCATTATTAATGATATGATTTTACATTATTAACAAAAAGGTAAGCAGCATCAAAATAAATATCTGTGAAAGAAAAAAATCGGTAAGTGAAAATTATTAAAATTTAAAACTTATGCTATGCAAATGATGCTATGAAAATAATGCGGGGAAAAGCCACAGATAAGGAGAAAATATCTGTAAAACATTCATCTAATAAAAGACTTGTATCCAAAAATACATAAAGAACTTCTAATAGTCAACAATAAGACAACAATCCAATTAAAAAGTGGACTAAAGATCTGCCAGACACTTCAACAAAGAAGATATAGATATGGCAAATTAACATACTAAAATATGCTCAACATTATATATCATTAAGAAATTGCAAATTAAAATGGATATGACTATGTACCTATTAGAATAGCTAAAATCCAAAACACTGAAAACACCAAATGTTGGTGAGGATGTAGAGCAACAAGAATTCTTATCCATTGATGGTGGGAATCCATAATAGTAGAGCCACTTTGCAGGACAGTTTGGTAATTTCTTTTTAAGCTAAACATAATCTTACCATATGATCTAGCAATCTCACAACTAGGTATTTACCCAAATAAGGTAAAAACTTACCTATATACAATAACCTGCTCATAAATGTTTATAGCAGCTTTAATCACAGCTGCCAAAAATTAGAAGCAACTAAGATGTCTTTTAATAGATGAATGTATAAACAAACTGGTACATCCATACAATGGAATATTACTCAGTGATAAAAATAAATGAACTATCATGTCAAAACAAAAACCACATGAAGGAACTTTAAATTTGTATTACTAAGTGAAAGAAGTTAATTTGAAAGGGTTACATATTATATGATTCCAATTATATGACATTCTGGAAAAGGTAAAACTATGAAGATGGAAAAACATTAGTGATTGCCAGGGGTTGGTAGGCAGGGAGGGATGAGTAGATGGAACACAAAGAATTTTCAGGGCAGTGAAGCTTTTCTGTATGATATTGTAATGGCGATACATGACATTATATAAAAGGGCTAATTCAGTGAGAGGGAGGTAAAACAAAACAAAAACCAAAGGGGAAAAAAAAACATAATTGCCAAATATCTATGAGGAATCAATTTGACTCACCCTTATAATAAAAACTTGGGCCTTGATTTTTTTATCAAAATACAACAAATATATTTTTTATCAAAATACAATAAATATATCTGGTTTTCCCGACAACAGAGTCAAACATAACAAAAAACATAATTATAGAACTACATTTGTGTGGCATTTTTAGTTTATAAATATTATCTCATTTGCTACACATCATTAATACATATTTAAAGACAGGACAAGTTTGCTTTTCCAAAAAAAATTAATGATATATCTAATAGCACAATTCTGCTATATGACAGAAAAAAGAAACTTTTAGAGCTAACTGCTCAAAGTGACACACGATTGACCATTAAATGATAAAGAATTGGATTGAATTATTAAATTAGGTACTTGTAATTTCTTGACCACATTCACTGACATTAGCATTGTTAAATTAAGTGATTCAGGGTCCTTGGCGATTGTTTAAGTGGAAACTTTCTGTGTCTATCAAACACCATATAAAATAAAAAATTATTTCTGCATCTAATATAAAAGTTGGCTTATTTGTATTGTAATGATATGGCAAACTAGTTACCTACAGCTTGGTTTTACGCACATGTCCTTTTACTTCTCCTGATTGTAGTGATGAATACTCCTCCTCCATTTCTTCCCTTTAATCTTAGAGTCAGACCGGGTGGTCAATTGGTAAGGCATCAGTTTTGTAATCTTAAACAGAATTCAGAGGTCGTAGTTAGTAACTGGGTACATCCCTGATGATTCATACCTCTGATCTAGAGAAGCGTTGAACTCAAGCATTGCTTTTTACAGCTCTGAATTTGATGTCAAGTGGAAGCTTCACTCAGTTGGCTAGTATCTTGGAGAATACTCTAGTTTTCTGAAAGTGATTTTTTTTTATCTCCTGATACTTTAATAAATTGCTGCTATGATAACCAAATTATTTTATAATCTTTAGATATTTTTCAAAGGCTAAGGTGTGCACTCCTCTTCTAGCAGGCACAGAAGTAGACTAGGTGGCCTACTTCTACCATCATGTAAGACTTTCCTTGCCTTTCCTAAATTCTAAACACCCAAGCACATACTACAAACCCATGAAGTTTTTAAACCAGAGACAATGTCAGAATAAAAGTATCCCTCCTCCTCCCTTTTTCCTCATGTGTTTGGATGCAGCAATACATTTTTTTTGGCAGGAATTCCCCTCTCTTGATTCTTTCTGGCCATAAAAATGAGAACATTTCCTTGCAATGGTAATCAGGTTCCAGAAAAATACCCAATGGGATGTTGCTGTCCAAAGCAAGGAGGATCCTGGCATAGGATCCTCCAGCCTGAGGGCATTTAAGAACAAACTTCTTCTAACTTAATTGGTGGTCCATGAAATTTAGTAAGATTACTGAAATTATGTAATTTTGAATGTAAAATGACACAATGCAACTGAAGGTCACGTTCTAACCCTGGAATTCTTTTCTTAAAAGAATCAAAAGAAAAAATAGACTTTTGATTTTGTAACAATTTTTCCAAGATAGATGACTCAGAATTGAATTTCTGCATTTTATTCTTCAGCCTTAAGATTTGGTTGTCTTTTGTTGAAATTACTGGATAGATATCCTATCCTGGGCATGTTTGTGAGTGCACGAATGAAAAATACTATCCTCCAAGGCATCTGTTGTATTCAGTTACTATGACTTTTCTCTCCCTTTTTTCCTAGCTCTAAATGTTTAAACTTTCTGTTGCCAAGGTTACTTTTTCTTGGCTTTTGCTGCTACTTGATTCCATTTTTCACAAGTATTTTTATGGCTTCTCATACTTTCTACCCATGTATTATCTCTTTTCTGTCAGTGCTCATTTTCTGTTCTTTCAGTAGATGTACCTAGTTAGCGATCTTTCCAGGATCAGTTTCTAAAATCAATTTATTTATGTGAGTTATCATTTTTAATCCCTCCTACACACATTGAGGTGTTTGAGGATGCTGCTATAGACAATTTATCTATCTGAAAGTAGTTTAAAACTCTACACTAAGTGAAAGTATTTTGGTTGAGACTAGCCAGAGCTAGCTTTAGTCTGAGCAAGCTATCACTGTGAGGTTTTCAGGAGCTAAAGAAATGAGTCTTTACCCCCAAATATTTCTTACATCAATATAATATTTTTTACATTTTTATATTTATATATAATTTTAAAATGGGAAACTTTTTTATAATTTTTATATTTATATATAATTTTAAAATGGGAAACTTTTTTATAATTTTATAATTTTAAACTTTTTTATAATTTTCAAACGGATTTGTATAAAACAAGAAAAATCCCCTGGAATATCATCATGTCTTCATTTTCATTGCAGGGGAATTTTGTCTCATAGTTTGATCAATGAGATTCACCACCTGGAGGGTTAATTTCTTTCCAGCTCCTGAGACAACCTAAAGGAAGCAGTAGGAATTACTGCAAACTTAACCATGTAAACCATCCTCAAAATACAGCACAGAGGTTAAAACATAAGCTCTGGGGAGGGGGTGCATGAGGTTCAAATCTCAGAATTGCACTTACTAACTGTAAGACTATGAGCGAGCTATTCAGCCTCTCTGGGTCTGTTTCCTTCTCTGAAAATTTGGAAGGAATTAGCATGCATGCTTCATAGAGTTTTCTGGAGAACTGAATGCATTGGTAAATCTACAGTTCTTAGAATAATGCCTAATACAAAATAAGCACTAATTTAAGATTAGTTATTGCTGCTCACATGGTCAGTACTAGTAAGCCACCTCATTGCTCTTTCATGGTTTTTTTTTTTTTTAAAGATTTTTATTTATTTGTCAGAGAGAGAGAGCATAAGCAGGGGGAGCAGCAGAGGGAGAGGGAGAAGCAGGCTCCTCACTGAGCAAGGAGCCCGATGTGGGGCTCGATCCCAGGACCCTGGGATCATGACCTGAGCCGAAGGCAGACGCTCAACGACTGAGCCACCCAGGTGTCCCCTCTTTCATGTTTTTATGGTCTCAACACAAGTTCACCATGGGGTAAATGTCTTGAGTTTGTTCTCTCTAATTCACTCACCATAAATCCATCACTTTGTCCCTATTTTAGGTTGCTCTATAAAATGAGAATGTTACCTTTGTGTGTGCTTTATAAATTATTCTATTAGTCTCCCTAGTACCCCAGACACTCAGAAAAGCTGTGGCCCCTGAGGACTAGTCACTTGGATGATTCCTGGTGGTTTTCCTAATTAAAAAAAAAAAAAAACAACTGCTTTGTTTTAGATATCCTGGTACTAGTTTATTGTATGTCCAGTCAGTTTGAAGCCTGGTAAATTTTTATAACCAGTTCTCTGCTTTGGCTTTGGATTATTTTGTCAACTTCTTAATGTTTTTCTTTCCCTGCTTATTCTGAGCATCCTTATTCCTAAATCATAATGCAAGGGATATAGTGATAATCCTTGACTACCACATGCATTTATATTGAGGTATTTAAAAAGTTATGATGATTTAAGCAGCAAATAATAGAAAACTCAAGTCAAATTTCTTAACTAAATCAGAATATATTTCCTTATATACAAGAGATATCAGAACATTTCCAGGTTTGGCTAATTCATTTCATCAACAGTACAAAAGACCCCGGTTCCTTCCTTTTATTCTGTCACCCCCAGTGTGCTTTTTACCATTTCTAGAGAAGATATCTACTGGAAGAAAATGCATTTTTTATTATAGGTTTACTTCCTTCCCAGAGCTTCCCAGAAAATATTGCCTCATATTGTATTGGCCATAATTAAGTCACATCTAAACAATGCTTATTCTTAAACCAAGTCAGAGAATGGGAAAACTTTAATTACCTTTGACAAAACAGGATTTACTCTGAATATGGAGTAGAGGGTTGGAGAAACAAGCAAAATCTGGTGTTTAAAACAATTTTTTATCTTCTTATATGTATTGTGGGTCGGGAATTTTGGGTCAGTTGGACACTTTGAGCTCAGAATCTATCATGTGATTATAGTCAGACAGGGATAAGCACTGGAACAACAAATGATGAAATTCACTGGAAGCATCTCTCTCTCTCTCCCTCCCTCCCTCCCTCCCTCAATCCCTCCTTCCCTCCCTCCATGGATTTCAGGGCCCTTCCCTGTGGTTTCTCTACATGGGCCACTTTGGGCTTCCTCTAGGCAACCAGACTGCTCCCATTGAAGCCTAGGGCCCCAAAGGTGAGTGTTTCAGTCAACAAGATGGATGCTGCACCCTCTTAAGGCCCACCTCCAAATTAATAGAGTATAATTTTTGCCACACTCTCCTGGATACACATGAGTCATAAGTCTGCTCAGAATTAGGGGAGGGGACTTAACCTCCACATCTTGATAGGAAAGTAGCAAGGTTCTAGAAAACACACGAGATGAGAGATCCTATGTATCCATCTTTGGAAAGTACCATTTGCCACAGACAAGATAGAAAAAGAACTGCCTTTTGGGTAATTTGCCACAGAAATTGTTCTCCTGTGTGAATGAAAGGTAGGGTAGATGCGTTTGGGACAAAATTCAGGATCAGGAAATGTCAAGGTAAGCCATTCATAGAAAGGGTCCCTGGGCAGTTCACAGCCCCTGGGTTGAAAGATATTATGCATATTTACTAGGGGATAGAGGAAAGAAGAGGGGAAATGACAAAGAAGGAGGTTTCAGAAATGGAAATAGAAGCTATAAAGATGCCAAGTAACTATTTTTTTTCTGTAGCATTGCCAGTGGTTAGCCCTTTCTGAACCATTTTTAGTGCTTGTCAAATGTTTATGACCATGCCTCTAGAGTGCCACAGATTCAACTAGCCTCTTACTCTCTCTGTGCTCAAGAGCTTTGTCCATTAGAGCTTCTTGCCAGCGTTTATAGCTATGGAACACTGCCTGAAACCATGTTGTTGTGTGCCTTTAGAGAGTTTCTTCTTGGTGTTCTGATAGTAGTGCTCCTCAACTCTGCATGCCATTTTAAAAGTTAGCATAGTTAAAAATGAGATGTGGCTTGGTAAGTGAATGAAAGGAGTTTGTGGTCGTATTGTAAAGGACTTACATATCATCCTTTTCTGGCCAAGATTGAAAACAAGTGTTTAAGAAGTGCCAGGCACATGTCTGTGAAAAGGATAAACCAGAGATTAAGAATTATCGCAAGAAGGCTCAGTTCAGTGACTTGAAATAATTGAGAGAATTGGGAAAGGAAATCTGAACTGATAGTACTATCAGGAAGGGGAGGAATTTTGTAATTAACATAGGTATACAGTGGGTGCTTTGTAGCCAGAAGATATAGGGTTTCAGTAAAGCATATCAAGAATACGTGAGTTTTCAACTTTAGACACTTCCATTAATAGAAACACCACTGCTTTCTTTAAAGAAATAGGGAACATGAGAGGCTTTATAGAGGAATCTTATATGGCCTTTTAAATTTTGCTTAGTTGGGAATGTCCATTGGTATTAATAAAAATCTGTAAAAGTTGATAATATCAAACACAAAAGCAAGTCTAGAGGGTTAAGGCTCAAATATGGAATCATGGGACTTACCAACAGTTGGGGATAGAGCAAGAAAAAGTCCAGAAGGGGAATAATTACAGTAAGCTGAAGGGAGAAAATAGAAATAATGTATTATAGTGAAGAGAGCAAAGCATGAACAATATTATTATGCTCTAGAGTAGTCAAGTTAAATAGAAGACAGCACTGGATTTGATTATTACAAGTGCCTTTTCTATCTTATTAAAATAAAAAATCAGATCAAAGTGAGTTTAGTAGCAAATTAGACAGGAAAGAGCTAGTAGTTTTTGTAGGGTCTTTAACAAAGTTTGTAAAAGTACTAGCTCATAAGGAAAGCAGCATTGATAAAGTATGCATGGGTGTATATTTTGAGGACATGTTTATAAATTGAAGGAAAGAATGATAGTGTTAGAGCAGGTGGAAAAGGTGAACTTGAACTGAAGAAGGGTCAGTTCCTTCTCAGAAGAGGGACGGAGTGACAAAGATTGTTGGTGGAAAAGGCAGATGGACTGTAAATTGTTGGGTAAGTATGATTGACATGGAAGTGTTTAAGCAATTTGAAGGGAATGTAACATATCCACTGGATGATATATAATTCAAACAAAAACTCACATGACCAGTCAAAGCATAGAATTGGGTTAAAAAATACCGAACTTAGCAACTGAAAGTAATGAAAATAAATCACTATTTACTGGCATCTCTCAAATAATGACAAAGGGTAAAAAGAAATTCTCATTGCCCGGAAAATCTTTAAAATGTGTTCTATTTCTGTCATTATCAGTATCCTTCCCTAGAGTTACAACTGATTACCTTAGAATCTCCCTCCCCCACTATAACTCTGAACCCCTACTTCTTTTTATTTAAGCCACTATTCTTTCTATTCTCTTGAGACAACACCCTTTCCAATGATGCTCAATTTATCTTTCCACTTGTTGTCCTAAATTCATGGTGCTCTGTTTTGATGCACCTCTATTTGTTATCTTAAAACTGCCTCACAGAAACCTAAAGAAATATCTGATGCAAAGGGGACACTCACTGGATATGGGTGGGGATAGAGAAGCTCAAGGAAAAAAAACAAAACAAAACAAAAACCTCTTCTTGAAGTTACAGGAAGGAAGAAGACTGAAAATACTCAAATGTACATGTTTTTACCTTGTTACAGATGGGAAAGGAAGCTAACATTACAAATAATCTATTCATAATTTTCTGCTAGAGTTGCTAAAATATTGATGATTCTTCAAGGGTAATTCAATGACGATATTTTTCGTAATTTGAGTGTATATGTTCCCAGAATCAATTACTAAAGTATTATATCTTATTAAATTCTGATATATCACCTCATAAATCTTACCACTTACAATAAGTGCATGTGGATGGTGGAATTCTTAACCTCATGAAGGTGGTTATAAAGTTCTGTTATTCCCCATTGTAATAGGAGCTTCTTAAGTGTATGATATGTGCCAGACTCTCCAAGCATTTACTCTTCTCAGCAACCCTAGATAGTATGTACAACAACTTTTATTACTTTTTCCAAATAAGAATATAAAAGCATAAAAGTAAATGAGAAGGAACAAAGACTGAGTAAAATTGTTGTAAATTAAAGATGCAGGGGGGTGCCTGGGTGGCTCAGCCGGTTAAGCGGCTGCCTTCAGCTCAGGTCATGATCCCAGGGTCCTGGGATTGAGCCCCGCATCGGGCTCCCTGCTCAGCGGGGAGCCTGCTTCTCCCTCTCCCACTCCCCCTGCTTGTGTTCCCTCTCTCGCTGTGTCTCTCTCTGTCAAATAAATAAATAAAATCTTTAAAAAAAAATTGAAGATGCAGGAGTATGCTAGGCAGAGTAATCCTTCCCAAAGATGCCCATGCCTCCATTCCCAGAAGCTATGCATATGTCACCATTCTGTTAAAAGGGACTATGCACACGTGATTAAGTTTAGGGGTCTTGAGATGGGGAAATTATCTTGGATTTTCCAGATGAGCTCAGTGTAATCACAAAGAGTCCTTATAAGAGAGAGACAGGAGAGTCAGAGTCACAGAAGGAGACATGATTATTGAAGTAGAAGTCAGAGCAATAGGACCACAAGCCAAGAAATGTGGGCCATTCCTGGAAGCTAGAAAGGGCAAGGAATGGATTATTCGCTGGAGTCTCTAGAAGAAATGTAGCTTAGCTGATGACATTTTGATTCTAGCCCAGAAGACATTTTTCACATATCTGACCTTTAGAGCTATAAAATAATAAATTTATGTTGTTTTAAGCCACTGAGTTCTTAGTAATTTGCTATAGCAGCAACAAGAAACTAACACAAGTAACAACAGGAATAGTGACAAGGGTGAAGTCTTTGAGTAGCTGTGAGGGAATGGGCACCATACCAAGAGAGGACTGGCTTTTTGTGTTTTTGTTTTTTGGGGGAAAGATTTTTCTAATCTTTGGTCCCCATTAATTGTGAATATATATATTTATATTAGGAGCTAAAAAAATATTTGATGGATTACAAAAGGCTTAAGAATGTTCCCCCAAATAATAGACTATCTCTCTCTATGCTGTGAAAAAACGTCAATTTCTAAGATGTGACACTGACTTATATACTCACATTAATTTATTCACTCTATCTCTTTTTAAAACCCTGCTTCTACCAACATGATCTTCAAAAAGACTAAAGGAATATTTGTGAAAATGGGGTAGAGGGAGATGTAAATAAGGAAGAAAAAGGAGAGAAGGCCACCATCCATGTGTCAGATCAAGTAAATTCTGAAACTTACAGTGCTGAGAATAGCAGATGGGGGGGCAGACCAGCCACTCTGCAATTAATTGGTCTTATGTGTAGGAAGACTGTCTCTGGTCAACATATGGAACAGTCACCAGGAGAAAGCACTTCTATCTTGTATTTCTGGAACAAAGTAAGGTAGGGTTGCAGATAGAGATCCTGCTGGTGCTTCCTGACTATGCAAAGACCATCTAGGGAAAGAATTTACAGGTGACCCCACTATGCATGAGGAAATACAGTATTTTATGGCCCCCTTTAACACACGTAGGCTTTCTTGTCTTCTCCCTCTAGGTATGAAAAAGTTTTCATTATATGTCTGTATAGGCACACAAGTTATCGTTTTTTTTCTCTTTCCATATTTCTCCATGAGCAGTTGGATGACTTTTGTGAAATACAAAACTCATCATAATATTTCTGTGCTGAAAGCACTTAAAAGACTTCTTATTGCCCTCAAGATAAACCACTTAACAAGGAGCCCTCCTTAGCTGGCTTATGTCTACATCCCCACCATCAAAAGTCCCATAACACATTGTGCACTAGTAACCTGGAACAACTTTTTTTCCCTCCTAAAGTTCAATATTCTCTGCCCTTAGGGCCTTTGTGCATATAGTAGTTCTGTTTGGGAGTCCCTGCCTTTCCCACCTTCCAGGTCTCCTGACTCATAAATTTAGTGTGGCTGATTTGGATATGTTTTAGGTCTCAGCTGAGAAGTCACTTCCTCCTGATGTCTTCCCCGACCCACCACAAAGGAAAAAGTGGTTGCATCTCCTGTATGTCCCACAGCACTCCACACTATCCCATCATTGTGCTCAATTCCACAGTTTAGAAGTGCAGAAAAATGTAAGTACAAAAATTCTACTTTGGAAGAGCACTACTTTGGGGTAAATAGGTACACTGATAAGCTCTGCAGAGTGATTCCCAGGAAATTAAAATTATCACTAAACTGTTATACAGGAGCCTATCAGGGAAATTTAGTCTGTCTCACAGAGGGAGAAGAGAGAAAAATGAAAAATGTAAGTAATAAGGAAAAGAGGAGAACCAAAGAGGGAATAAAATTAGATGACCTCAACCTTCTTAGATTTATGTGTCTATGCCTTAATATATCCCAGCATGTGTATAATAAAATTGTACCTAGATGGAGTCATTATTGGTAATTCATATTTGATTTTTCTTTTTTATGTTATTTAAAGATTTCTAAAATAAGTATTTTTAGTTTTGAAATAAAAGATTATTGGTTTATTCATTCAGCAAATATGTATTAGATACTTACTAAGTGCAGTTTTCAAAGCCCTGGGAATAAAACCGTGAACAAGATAAAGTCCCTGTTTTCAAGGAGCTTGCCTTCTAGTAGAAGGCGTAGAAAAGAATTAAAAATAAGGCAGTATCAGATAGTGAAAAGTAATAAGTCATATAACAAAGCGATATACCAAAAAGTGAGTCAGGGTCAAGAAAGGCCTTTCTCAAAAAGAAGGAATTGTCCAGGTGAAGATATGGAAGGCAGTGGGAGCAGCTAATGCAAAGTCTTGACAGTGGAGAAGTCCTTGAACTATTGCAGAAATAATATGAAGACCAGTGTGAAGTGTGATGACTGAGGGAGACAGGTGTTTAAGATGGGAAGGATAGTTATGCAGGGGCCCAATTATGTAGGACCTTAGAGTCCAAGATGATGAATCTAGATTTTATTCTCCAAGGTACTGATAGCAAATTTATTATAAGCATTTCCCAATTTTACTAAGTATTCTTCTAAAATACCATTTTAATGGCTTCGCATTATTCTGTCATATGGATGTGCTAAAATTCAATTAATCATTCCCTTATTATTGGACATTTAGGTTATAAGACTTGGCCAAAATCCAACTTGAATCAATTAGTGAAACAGAATGGATCCACCTCTTTACCACTTCAATCAAATGCCAGTTAGTAGCAATTAGTATTTACTGAAGATGATATATGACACTGGAAATTATAATCAGGTAAGAAATGTGCATTATTTTCCCTGATATAACTTATTTTGACATGTGTGGAAAAAGAGTAGATGCTTAAATTAATATCATCGCATGTTTTCAACTATCTCCAGAGAGCTCTTACAAATCTAATAGGTGGATATGATAGTATAAAAAGGGCAATTTTAAAGATTGTATTTATTGATTTGAGAGAGAGGATGAGAGGAGAGAGAGAGCACATGAGAGGGGGGAGGGTCAGAGGGAGAAGCAGACTCCCTGCCGAGCAGGGAGCCCGACGCGGGACTCGATCCCGGGACTCCAGGATCATGACCTGAGCCGAAGGCAGTCACTTAACCAACTGAGCCACCCAGGCGCCCTAAAAAGGGCAATTTTAAAAGATTTTTATTTGAAATAGAATATTCACATCATAAAAGATATTTAAGAGGTATCAAAGTAAACAGAGCGCATAGATTTTTTTGAAAGAATAGGGAATACTTTTAACACTTATAGTGAGACCAACCAACCTTTTAGAGGAGGAATGATGTTAATATGACATGGTCCACCATGGTCAGGGATCCTGTCCTACCTACCCTGTCTAGAGCTCTAAGGTCAGAACTGAAGCTGCAATATTTGCCAATTCCTCTTCCTCCTTCATCAGGATCCCCTAAAGCAGGGGCCTTAACATATTTAGTGCCATTACCCCTTGATAATTAGGTGAAGCCTATGGGTCCCTTCTCAGAATAATGATTTTGGCTGAAATTAAATGCAAAAGAGTATAAAGAAAAGCATAGCCCTTGAACTCAGATGAGGGCCTGGATTATCAGCCCTCCATGGACAATTTCTAAGTTTTAGTACAAGACCTCTCTGACCCTTGGCTCAGGTACAATGTATACAATACAGAGTGTGTTTATAACTTGTGTGTGTGCATGCACATGCTTATAAAATTAGTTTATCAGGCTATATGTAGTCAATGGACAAGTAAATCTTAGAAAATCCCTTACTTTGCATGTGGGCCCCAGGAACCCCAGCCCTGTGCAGTTAATCCTTTGCTTTGGTTCAGTGGTTAATGATACAGGGCAGAGAGAATGACTATATTTTCTTAAAAGCTACCATCTTCTGGGTCGCATAGGATTTGGGAGTTAGCACTCAGTGGACTGTCATATCAGCTATCCAAGGATGCTGCTGGTTATGAGGAAAGCTAATTTCTATTTTGGTCACTGTAGGTGCTGAATTCCTACAGCAGCACTTGCTTCACTGGCCCAGAGGTGGGCAGACCCCGAGTCCTTCTGGGATGGAGCCTCTAACATGGTTCGCACACCATTCCTTAAACAGAAGTACTGTGCTCTTACACCCATTTCCCTTCTCCTCAAAGAAATTACCCGACTTAGACCTAGACCCCACTCAGGACATATCTTGCCACAGACTTGTGCCTTTTCTGTTGTTTGCTTGATTTTGTTTTCTGGAGTTTTATTGTTCTGGCACCTTCTTAGACTAGGAAGCAATGTCTGCTTTTCTACCCAAACTTTCCCAGAACTCCACACTCTCTCCCAGTAACCAATTTGTATTCCTGCTTTCTACAGTTACTGGTTGGTTTTCTTTTTCTTTCAAAAATTGAAGCAGCAAACTGATTCAAACTAATTTTCAGATTCAAAACTAATTTTTGGCTTTGAGTTGGACTTTGAATCCTATCATTGTCCTTGCAACTTTACTGCAGGTGATATGATCACCTTTTATTTCTCACGCCACTCTGCCCACACCCTGATTTCTACTATGCTTATGCGTGTGTGCATGTTAGTAAGGAGAGGGATGCCTGTTTGTATCTCTAGTGAGCATCTGCCATGGAGTTTAAACACTGGAAGAAATAAGAGTGTTTTTAGAAGAACTTTTCCTTTGTCACTGTATGGAAGATTATAAGGAAGAAGATATGCACATCCTTTTCTGGGTAATTATATCTCTCCGAGAGTGCCTCTGGACATGCCTGTGGGAACCATATATAAATGTACTTTATAATAATTCTTATTGGAAAATGGGTGAGAGAGAAAAAATGAAAGCAGGAACAATGATGCTGACGTAGAATGATATGGAGAAAGCAGCAAGGTCATGGAGTCACATGGCCCTGAGATCTCCTCCATCGTCTACCTGCTGGGTGACCTCAGATAGTCACTCAGGGTTTCAATTTTTCTCATCTGTAAATGAAGACAACTTACGATTTGTTAAAATCAGAAACAAATGGAGACCAACCTTGAAAATTCCCTGAATGGACAAAACCAGTTTAGTCATAGAAAGCTTAAGTTAGCTTATTTTGTAAGACTAACTTGACCTGGGTCAACTCTTGCTTATGCCTCTGAAAATCACAAGCAAAACTTAAACCCCCAGCATTGATGTGAAATAACAACTGGCCAGTTCCCTATCATTTAAGAAGATTCTAATTTATAACCAGTCACTGTGAAGAATAAACAGTCAGTGCTTTCTCACTACGTAAGCTGCTTTATAACAATATACCCCTGAGCCTCATTCCATGTTATGGTTTGAGTGTTCTTAGTTTGCAAACTGTCTTTTTCGGTGTGTGCACAATACATTTTTACTAATTAGTACTTCAGTGATTCATTGGTTTTACTTTGGCTATTTCTAAACCGTTGATTATTTGAGGATTAAATGCTCGGAACAGTGTAGGGGATCAATATATGTGATCAATAAATTTCCCTTCCTTACCTCAGTCAGCAAATGTTGCTTCTAAGACCTTTAATGCTTCAGATCAAACTTAAAGGTCTAAGAAATAGCAACTGTTATTGGGTATTTTATATCTAGGAGATGCTTGTCTCAGTGCTGTAATATCTGCAGGAATCTATGGGACAGGTATTTTTGCAATTTGTGCTTTATGGGTGACCAAACTGAGGCTTAGAGATACTAACATGCTGATGGTCATAGACCTCCTAGGCTGAACTGGGATTTGAGGCCTGACAGACTGGCTCCAGATCCCATGCACTTTTTTTTTTTTTTTTAAAGATTTTATTTATTTGACAGAGAGAGACACAGCGAGAGAGGGAACACAAGCAGGGGGAGTGGGAGAGGGAGAAGCAGGCTTTCCGCTGAGCAGGGAGCCCGATGCGGGGCTCGATCCCAGGACCCTGGGATCATGACCTGAGCCGAAGGCAGACGCTTAATGACTGAGCCACCCAGGCGCCCCCAGATCCCATGCACTCTTATTGCATATGCCAAAACACCTCTTGTAAAATGGTTAGGCATGATGCAGAAATCAGAGAATTTTCCTGCAGATCCAGCTTTGGGGAATTAGGAAGGAATAAAATGGTCTTTCTCAAAGAGGAATGTGTAGTGAGCCAGTATCATACCAGGATCAGTGCTTTTTGTAAAAGTGCTGCATATTCATTCACTCTGCAGTGCTTAAACACTGCACTCCTTGAACACTGCACACCCTGAACTCAGGGCACTCCTTACTGTCCCAGCTAGTGGAGAAACCAATCTCAGCTTTCCACAGGATGAGTGGCTCCCTCCACCTGCCATGGAACATCCACAGACTTTGTTTTCCAGCTGTCCCCTGGTCAATGGTACAAGGTACCTGGCTTGCTCAGATCCTCTGTAAGCGAGCACTACTCTCTCCTAGAGACTGTCTATGTCAAACAGCCTGCTTATTCTCCCCTGAGCAGATCCCTTCTTCAAACTTACCTTGTATGAGGAGACTGACAGAAGGGTGTTTTCTCTAATAATAGAATAGATTTCACACTCCATAGGATGATGTGAAACTGAAGACTGCCTGCATCCTGTGCTTGGTTAACTCTGACCACAAAGGTTATTCCTTATACCATGTCACATTGTGGAATTTACCCCAACTCCATGCATGACAGGTGACAGCCCTGAAGAACCCACCAAGCAGGAAAGTTTGCCAGCAATATAAGGGAATAGGAGACTGTTCTTTTTGGCCACTGAGTGGCTTAAATGAAATGCTTATGCCTGCAGGATGATGATGATAATGATGATGATGATGATGATGATGATAAAACCTCCCATTTGTGTCTTACTCTATGGGTCAAAAGCATTTTTTCAGTTATTATCACATTTTACCTTAAGGGAAGGGAATATAAATTATTCACAGATGAAAGCTAAGGAACTGAGGCACTGAGAAATAGACACTTTTCCAAGTTTGACTCTGAGTAAACCCAAGAATCAGTGCTAAAGCCAAAGCCTTCTGATGGTTTTACACCATGGTGCTTGAGAAATACCAGGTAATTAATTCAAAACTATTACTTTTTTTTTTTAAACAGATAGTCTTTTCATTTTTTAAAAAATTTTTATTTATTTATTTGAGAGAGAGGAATGAGAGAGAGAGAGCATGAGAATGGGGAGGGTCAGCGGGAGAAGCAGACTCCCCACTGAGCAGGGAGCCTGACGTGGGACTCCATCCTGGGACTCCAGGATCATGACCTGAGCCGAACGCAGTAGCCCAACCAACTGAGCCACCCAGGCGCCCCAAAACTATTACTTTTAAATACCTGTTTAGAGACTGCTCTCAGGTGGGTAAGGATCCTTCCTGCAATGAGTTATAATATTAGCTAAATATAACCAAGTTACATATAAATTGTAACTAGTCAAGGCAACTTGACAGTTTCTACTCTGATGTTTCCTCTGTGTAGGCAGCAAGGATGTGGGTTCAGCTGAGCTGAGAAACCTTTCCATTTAGGGTGTATTTGGATACTGGTTGGAATAATTTTGCTATCAGCATGCTTTTTCTTTCCTGGCAGATTGACTTCGATTCTTTATTTGCCAAGGTAATCTGATAAGCCATCCAATTAAGTGAAAGGAACAAGCATGATCCTATTTTTCTCCCAAAGTCAATGTTCTTCTATTACTCATTGCTTTTCATTTTTGTAGTCATGTAAAATTGTTATCTCTAAGTGGACACTTTATAGGTACATATCTTCTCAGCCACACTCCCCATCTTGGCACAAAAAGACTGCATACACAATTGAACATGAGCCTAAGGTCAATGGTGTCGACAATAACCCTATAAGGACTTAAATAGTTGACAGGGTCCTTGTTCTTTGGGTCATTTTCTTTACTACACATAGACTTTTTGTCAGTACTGAAATCACTGCCAAAGACTGCTAAACCTAGGTCTGAGAATTATTGATCCCTTGTACATTAGCTTTTTTATTGGGCATCAGTAAAGACCATGGTCTTTATTAAGATTCATCACCAAGAATTCAGTATGATACCATTTAACTTTTTGCTTTTAACACATAGAAATAGCAACTCTTCAAACAGATAAATGCACAAAAGAGGTCAACACTTTTCATAGGGAAAACAGGTCAAGAAAAGAATAAATGATACATATCTAATACAGATTATTTTATCCTCAAAAATCTGTGATGGTAATTTTTCTGCCATCAGCAAAATATTAGTGTTGGATATTGACACAGAAAATAGCAAAAATGCATTACTCAGTGACTCTTATTCTTTGGTTTACCATTTTATACATAACAATATGTATATTATATGTATTTTATTTATATTGTTATATATACATATCTGTATATTTATGTATATATATCAGTATATTTCATACAGATATATACATATTTGTATATATATCAGTATATTTCACTTCTGTTGAAGGTGTTTGCAATTTGGACCATCAATAACAGGATGTTGTCAGAATATTGTATAACTAGAGCATGTGTTCTACCAATGATCCATCCATATGTGTTTTGAAATAAATCACAGGAACATCAGATTATAATTTTTCAAGGGAAATGAGTATGAAATATCAGAACAATACATTTTCTTTTTTTTTAATTTTTTAAAAGAATTTATTTATTTGAGAGGAGAAAGACAGCACAAGTAGGGGCAGGGGCAGAAGGAGAGGGAAAGCAGACTCTCCGCTGAGCTGGGAGCCCATGCAGGGCTCGATCCCCAGGACCCTGGGATCATGACCTGAGCGGAAGGCAGACGCTTAACCACTGAGCCACCAAGGCACCCCTTATTTTTTTTAAACATTCTAATATTTTCTTTCTTTTTTTTTTAAGATTTTATTTATTTGAGAGAATGAGAGAGAGAACGAACACGAGCAGGGGGAGGGGCAGAGGGAGAAACAGACTCCACGCTGAGCAGGGAGCCCTACCCGAGGCTTGATCCCAGGACCCTGGGATCATGACCTCAGCCAAAGGCAGACGTTTAACCAACTGAGCCACCCAGGCACCCCAGAACATTACATTTTCAATTACATTTTTATTTTTCCCTATATTTGGTATTCAGACAAGTTATTTTTTTTTAACCTGGGTGACATATAGCCTAGGTTATTTATAAATTCTCACATTTTTTATTCTGTAACTCACGTTTTAACAAATTGATAGTCCCTATATTGTCTGGTAAACATAAAGGATTGGTTCTAATATTGAGTTTTACCTTCCAGTGTCAGAAGCTTAAATATTGATATTCCAAATGATTTTTTAAGATCAAATGATCAGTGATATTAACTCTTTGGTAAAGAGGTTGTATAATTGAATTCTACTAAAGCAGTACATTATTATTTGAACTCTTTTGTGTTGTGATTTTCTTAAATCTGTCTAACGTACAGCCAGCTCCCAGTCACCCTGAGAGCTACCCACCTTGTATCAGATGCAAAGGCTGACCTAGATATTTTAATCTAATTATGGTGATGCAAAACCTTTTATAGATAAATGAAAATAGCCTATATCTGTGCACTCCATTTAATTCTGAATATACCAATTTTTGTTTTTTGGGATTTTTTTAAAGATGACAGATTTGAGATGAGTGGTCCTATTTAGACATCATTTTGAATTGGCTTAGTCAGAATGGGGGAATTTCCTTACAGCATTGATTCTAAAAAGCATCATCCTCTTTCCCTTTTTTGCACTCCTTTTCCCAAAGAGCCTTTCTCCAACCAGTTTTCAAATGCTAAAATTCTATTACTAGTGCTTTATTCCTTTAAACTCTGTTAAATGTAAATGGCCTTTGGCAGAATAATAATTAAAGTGGTTAGTGTTGATACGCTCTTCAGAGTAGTTCTCCAGAAAAGTTTTCATGAGGGGAAGAGAGAAAACATAATTCGAGGAAAAAAATGAATGTAGAATTGAAGATTCTACTTCACTCATCACTATTTTCCTAGGATCAGCTCTAGAAACTAAGAAAGGGTGCATTAATACTTGGTGTAATAAAGGTAGAGCTTATTACTACTGAATTGTAAGCCATTTGAGGGGCATAATCATGCAGTGGATTTTCTGACCTACTGGATTGCAAATTATCTGTCTATAATAGAGAATAGTATAGTAACCTGAAAGAGCACACATATTTAGAACTTCAGAAAACATTCATTTCAGAACTGGAAGTGAAACAAATGAAAATTTGTTGACACTAAGCTAATTTTGAAAACAAACATTCAGAATCATCAATAAAAATTGTCAATGTTACTAACATAAACTGCAAAATGATGTTTCAGTTTGGTATCTCTCTCATGAGATTTATTTATTAAGGTTTTTATTTTAATTCCAGTATAGTTAACATACAATGTTATATTAATTTCAGGTGTACAATATAGTGATTCAACAATTCAGTGCCCATTATGATAAGTGTACTTTTTTTTAATGATAAGTGTACTTTTTAATCCCCATTACCTGTTTCACCCATCCCCTGACCTACCTTCCTTCTGGTAACCATCAGTTTGTTCTCTATAGTTAAGACTCTCTTTCTTGGTTTGTCTCTCTTTTTTTTTTTCCTTTGCTCATTTGTTTTGTTTCTTAAATTCCACATATGAGTGAAATCATATGGTATGTATCTTTCTCTAACTTATTTCACTTAGCATAATACTCTCTAGCTCCAGCCATGTTGTTGCAAATGACAAGATTTCATTCTTTTTCTTATGACTGAATAATATAATAAAATATTTATATTCTATATATAAAACATATATAATACAAACATATATATATATTTCTTACCACTGAATAATATAATAAAATAATATAATAAAATAATATACCTCTTCTTCTTTATCCATTCATCTATTGATGGGCACTTGGGCTGCTTCCATAATTTGGCTATTATAAATAATGCTGCAATAAACTTAGGGGTTCACGTATCCCTTTGAATTAATGTTTTTGTATTTTTTGGGGTAAATACCAAGTAGTGCAATTGCTGGACTATAGGGTAGTTCTATTTTTTTTTTGCATTTTTAAGCTTTTTATTTAAATTCCAGTCAGTTAACATACAATGTAATATTAGTTTCAGGTGTACAATATAGTGATTCAGTACTGCCATACATCACCAGGTGCTCATCACAGCAAGTGCACTCCTTAATCCCCATCACCTGTTTAACCCAATCCCTCACCCACCTCCCCTCTGGTAACTATTAATTTGTTCTCTAGAGCTAAGTGTCAGTTTCTTGGTTTGTCTCTCTCTCTCTCTCCCTTTTTCCCCTTTGCTCCATTGTTTTGTTTCTTAAATTCCACATATAAGTGAAATCATATGGTATTTGTCTTTCTCTGACTGATTTGTAATGCTCTCTAGCTTCATCCATGTCATTGCAAATGGCAAGATTTCTTTCTTTATGACTAGGTAATATTCCATTGTATATATACAACAGTTTCTTTATTCATCAATTAATGGACATTTGGGCTATATCCATAATTTGGCTATTAGATAATGCTGCTATAAATATAGGGGTTCATGTATCCCTCTGAATATTTCTGTATTCTTTGGGGAAATACCTAGTAGTACAATTGCTGAGTTGTAGGGTAGTTCTATTTTTAACTTTTTGAGGAACCTCCATACTGATTTCCAGAGTGGCTGCACCAGCTTGCATTTTCACCAAAAGTACAAAGAGGTTCCTCTTTCTCCCCATCCTTGCCAACACCTATTGTTTCCTGTGTTGTTGATTTTAACTGTTCTGACAGGTGTGAGGTGATATCTCATTGTACTTTTGATTTGCATTTACCTGATAATAATAAGTGATATTGAGCATCTTTTCATGTGTTTGTTGGCCATCAGTATGTCGTCTTTGGAGAAATACTTGTTCATGTCTTCTGCCCATTTTTTAATTGGGTTATTTGGTTTTTGGGTGTTAGTTTATATCAGTTCTTTATTATATTTTGGATACTAATCCTTTATCAGATATGTCCTTGCAAATATCTTCTCCCATTTCTTAGGTTGCCTTTTGGTTTTGTTGATTGTTTCCTTTGCTGTGTAGAAGTTTTTTTTTTGATGTAGTCCCAATAGTTTATTTTTTATTTTGTTTCTCTTGCCTCAGGAGATTTATCTAGAAAAAAAGTTGCTATGGCTGATATCAGAGAAATTACTGTTTGTGCTCTTCTCTAGGATTTTTATGGTTTCAGGTCTCACATTTAGGTCTTTAATCCATTTTGAATTTATTTTTGTGGGTGGTATAAGAAAGTGGCCCAGTTTCATTCTTTTGCATATAGCTGTCCAGATTTCCCAGCACCATTTCTTGAAGAGACTTTTTCCCATTGCGTATTCTTGCATCCTTTGTCGAAGATTAATTGACCATATAATAGTGGGTTTATTTCTGGATTTTCTATTCTGTTCTATTGATCCATGTGTCTATTTTTATGCCAGTACCTTATTTTTTTGATTACTACAGATTTGTAATGTAACTTGAAGCCTGGAATTGTGATACCTCTAGTTTTGTTTTCAAGATGGCTTTGGCTAGATGAACCATGAGAGACTATGGACTCTGAGAAACAAACTGAGGGTTCTAGAGGGGAGGGTGGTGGGGGGATGGGCTAGCCTGATGATGGGCATTAAAGAGGGCACATACTGAATGGAGCACTGGGTGTTATACACAAACAATGAATCATGGAACACTACATCAAAAACTAATGATGTAAGATATGGTGATTAACATAACATAATAAAATTAAAAAAAAGTGATGGAGATATGTCAAAATGATGTAGGACCAAATTGGCCAAATCTGGGACAATTTCAGCAACAAAATAATGATAGTAACAGATAATTTCCCATTGAATAAAATAAAACCTGTTAATTACTGATATAAATAAATAAATAAATAAATAAATAAATAAATAAATAAATAAATAAATAAACGAGACAGAAAAAAAGATGGTTTTGGCTATTCAGGGTCTTTGTGGTTCTATACAAATTGTAGGATTGTTGTTCCAGTTCTGTAAAAAATGCTGTTGGTATTTTGATAAGGATTGCAATAAATCTTTAGATTTCTTTTGGTACTACTGATATTTTAACAATATTTGTTCTTCCAACCCATAAGCATGGAATGTCTCTCCATTTCTTTGTGCTGTCTTCAGTTTCTTTCATCAGCATTTTATAGTTTTCAGTGTGCAGGTCTTTTACCCCCTTGGTTAAGTTTAGTCCTAGGTATTTTATTATTTTTAGTACAATTGTAAATGGGTTTGTTTTCTTAATTTGCTTTCTGCTGCTTTATTATTGGTGTATAGAAATGCAACAGATTTCTGTACATTGATTTTGTATCCTGTGACTTTACTAAATTTATGTATCAGTTCTAGTAACTTTTTGGCGTAGTCTTGAGGATTTTCTATATAGAGTACCCTATCATCTGCAAATAGTGAAAGTTTTACTTCTTTACCAGTTTGGATGCCTTTTATTTCTTTTTGTTGACTGATTACTTTGGCTACAACTTCCAGTACTATGTTGAATAAAAGTGGTGAGAGTGGACATCCCTGTTGTATTCCTGATTATAAAGGAAAAGCTTAGTTTTTCCCTACTGAGGATGATATTAGCTGTGGGTTTTTCATTTACAGCATTTATTATGTTCAGGTATGTTCCTTCTAACACTACTTTGTTGAGGGTTTTTATCATGAATAAATGTTGTACTTTGTCAAAGGCTTTTCTGCATCTATTGAAATGACCATATGGTTTTTATCCTTTTTCTTATTGATGTGCTGTATCACATTGATTGATTTGTAAATATCGAAGTGACTATACATCCTGGGAATAAATCCCGCCTGATCATGGTAATAGATTTTTTAAATGTATTGTTGGATTCAGTTTGCTAAATTTTGTTGAGAATTTTTACATCTGTATTCGTCAGAGATATTGGCATGTAGTTCCTTTTTATGTGTATTTTTGTGTGTGTGTCAGTGTTTGTGTGATATACTTGAATTGCTTTCTTTTTATTCTTTGCATATCTATTACTGGTTTTTGATTTGTGGTTACCATTAGGTTTATATATAACATCTTCTGTATGTAACAGTCTATATTAAGTTGATGGTCACTTAAGTTTGAACCCATTCTTTACTCCTCCCCCCCCCCCAAGTTTTAGGTATATGGTGTCATTTATATATGTTTATTTTGTGAATCCTTGTGACTCCTTTGGCTGATTTTTATAGATATACTTAATTTTACTGCTTTTGTGCTTCCTACTTTTCATACTCTCACTTACAGTCTTTCCACTCAAAGAATCCCCATTAACATTTCTTTAGGGGCTGGTTTAATCATAATGAACTCCTTTAACTTTTGTTTGTCTTAGAAACTCTTTATCTCTTCTTCTATTCTGAATGAGCCTTGCTGGGTAGATTTCTTGTAGCTGCAGGGTTTTTGTTTTTGTTTTGGTTTTGGTTTTGGTTTGTTTGTTTTGTTTTCCTTTCTGTACTTTGAATATATCATGCCACTCTTCTGGCCTGCCAAGTTTCTGCTGAGAAATCAGCTGATGGCCTTATGGAGTTTCCCTTGTATATAACTGCCTTCTTTTCTCTTGCTGCTTTTAAAATTCTCTCTTTACCGCTACCTTTCCCCATTTTAAATACTGTGTCTTGGTGTGGGCCTCCCTGGGTTGATTTTGTTGGGGTTTGCTGTGCCTCCTGGAACTGAATTTCTATTTCCTTTCCCAGATTTGGGAAGTTTTCAGCTATTATTTATTCAAATAAATTTTCTGCCCCCTTTTCTCCTGAGAATCCTATATTGCAAATGTTATTACATTTGATGGTTTTATTTTCTCTCTTGTTCAGCTTGATTGTTCTCCATTACTTAGTCTTCCAGGTCACTGATCCATTCTTCTGATTCCTCTAGTCTACTATTTATTCCATCTAATGTATTTTTAATTTCACTTATTGTGATCATCTCTTATTGGTTCTTTTTAATTTTCTCTATCTCTTTGTTAACAGTCTCACTGATTTCCTCTACTCTTTTCTCAAGTCCAGTGGAGAATCTTTATGATCATTACTTTAATTCTCTCTCAGGCATATTACTTATCTCTGGTTCATTTAGCTCTCCTGCTGTGATTTTGTCCTGTTATTACATTTGGGACATATTCCTGTATGTCTTCATTTTGTCTAACTCTCTGTGTCTGTTTCTATGTGTTTGGCAAGTCAGCTACATCCCCTGCTCTTCAAAGTAGTGGCCTTATGAAGAAGAGGTCCTATGGTGCCCTGTAAGGCAGTGTCCCCTATTCACCAGAAACTGGAACTTCATGGGTATCTCTTATTTGTGTTTTGTGCGCCCTACTGTTGTGGTTGAGCTGCTTTTGCTTTTAGTCCACTCATCTGCAATAGCTCTCTTTCCTGTTTGGGGCAAAGTTTTGTCCCTGTGTTGTTAGTGGACCAGTCTGGGGCCTCACTGGGCTTGAGTTGAGTCAAACCAGGCATTTGCTGAGACTCAGTAGCACTGAACTGCAAGACCTTTCCCTTGTATTGTGCCCTGAGAAGCTTGTGTTGGTGGATGGGGCCTGAGCCCTCTGCTGGGGCAATAGTCTGACTGGTATATATGACTTTCTTCCCCTCTTTCTGGGTCAGGGGTCACTTTTGAGTGGGGCTGGCCCCTGTCAGCGCCAGGCTTGTGGCATTGTGTTGGATGGACACTGACCAAGGGCCTATTGGAGTAGGCAGGTCCACAAGAGACTTTGGGGGTGTTAGCAGGGTTTGAGCAGGCCTGGAGTCACTTTAGAAACTCCTGCTACAGGGCTGGAGGGGTTGAGTCAGCAGTAGAGCACAGGGGCAAGGCATGCAGTACCAGCAAGGTCCACAGTGGTCTTCTGTGGGGGGAGATCTGCAGCTGCCCAAAAATCCTGTAGAGTCAGGCCAGGTACAAGGGGGTGGGGAGCACTATTAGCAAGTTAGGTGGAGAGTGTTGACACTGCACTGGTTCATACAGATGTCCATGTTTCCTCCTGCACACCCCAGCCAAGAAATGGTGTCTACCAGCTCTTTTGTTCTTGGAGAAGTCTCCCAATGATGCCTGCCCCTCCAACACAAGCTCTGAGATTAGTAAACAAATCTCCCTCTGGTATACCCCAGACATTTTTCAAACTGCTGCATCTCAGAGGGGCTGTTTGTTGTGCTGTCTCTTTAAGGGGTGGAACTCAGTCTCTTCTTGCCCTACCAGGTGTTTTTTTCTTAAGTTCCAGGTGTTAAGCCCTGCTGATTATAAGTACTCACAAAATTATGCCCCTCTGGTTTTCAAAACCAAATGTTATTGGGATTTGTCTTTGCTGTGTGGGTTCCCCATGCCTGGGGTGCAGGTCTCTTTCTTTTCCCTTTCCATGCCTGAGGCGTTCTTCCCATGGACAGTCACCCCAGTCTGTTTGGCTCCCGACCTGCATGTCCTCCCTTCCTACCCTCTTGGATGTGGCCTCTTCTCTACATTTAGTGGTGAAGAGTCTGTTTTGCCAATATTTGGGTCATTTCCTGGGTTAAACTGATGTGGATGTTATGTTGGTGTACCTGTGGGATGAGTTGAGCTTAGATCCTCCTACTCTACCATCTTCCCTGGAAGTCTGTATTATTTGTGTATGTGTGTGTGTATTGAGCTCTGTAAGCCCTTTATATAGTGTGAATATTAACCCTTTATTGGACATATCATTTGCAAGTATCTTCTCCTATTCAGTAGGTTGCCTTTTGTTGATGGTTTCCTTCACCGTGCATACCACCTCACACCACGCCTGTCAGAATGGCTAAATATAACAACACAGCAAACACCAGATGTTGGTAAGGATGTGGAGAAAGGAGAAACCTCTTATGCTGTTGGTGGGAATGCAAACTGGTACAGCCACACTGGAAATCAGTATGGAGGTTCCTCAAATAATTAAAAATAGAACTACCCTATGACCCAGCAATTGTACTATTAGGTGTTTGCCCAAAGGATACAAAAATACTGAATCGAAGGGGCACATGCACCCTGATGTTTATAGCAGCATTATCAACAATAGCCAAATTATGGAAAGAGCCCAAATGTCTATCAACTGATGAGTGGATAAAGAAGATGTGGAGATATATATATGTGTATATATATAATATAGCTATATAATGGAATATAACTCAGCCATAGAAAAGAATGAAATCTTGCCATTTGCAACAACATGGATGGAGCTAGAGTGTATTAAGCTAAGTGAAATAAGTCAGAGAAAGACAAATACCATATGATTTCACTCATATGTGGAACTTAAGAAACAAAACAGATGAACATAGGGAGAGAAAGAAGAAAAAGAGAAAAAATAGAGAGGAGGCAAACCATAAGAGACTATTAACAATAGAGAACAAACTGAAGGTTTATGGAGGGGAGGTGGGTGGGGGGGATGGGCTAAATAGGTGATGGGTATTAAAGAGGGCATTTGTGAGCACTGGGTGTTATATTAAGTGTTGATTCACTAAATTCTACTCCTGAAACCAATATTATACTATATGCAAACTAATTAGGATTTAAATAAAAACTTGAAACAAAAAGGATGTTAGTTGAAAGAAAAAAATTTTTTTCATTTTGGTGTAGTCCCAATAGTTTAATTTTGCTTTTGTTTCCTTGCCTGAGGAGACATATCTATAAAAATGTTTCTGTGGTCAGTGGTCAAAGAAATTACTGTCTGTGTTTTCTTCTAAGAGTTTTATGGTTTCAGGTCCTTAATCCATTTTGAGTTTATTTTTTTTATGGTATAAGAAAGTGGTCCAGTTTCATTCTTTTCTATGTAGCTGTTGAAGAGACTGTCTTTTCCCCATTGACAAAGGAGGAAGAATATACATAAACTGACCATATAATTGTGTGTGTATTTCTGGGCTCTGTATCCTTTTCCAATGATCTATGAGTCTGTTTTTGTGTAAGTACAGTACTGTTTTGATTACTACAGTTTTGTTATCTATCTTGAAATCTGGATGTCTGTTTCCTTCTCCAGATTAAGGAAGTGTCTGTCCATAAAAGAATGGATAAAGAAAATGTGAGATATGTATCTATATATATCTACATATATATATGATATATAGAGAGATATAGACATAGATATAAAATGAAATATTACTCAGCCATAAAAAAGATTGAGAATTTGCCATTTGTAACAACATGGATGGACCTAGAGGATATAATGTTAAGTGAAATAAGTCTGAGAAAGACAAACAGCATATGATTCATTCATATATGAATATATATAATTGTTGAGTCATATTGTACCACTGAAATTAACAATGTATGTTATTCTTCAATAAAACTAAATTTTGCTCACAAGAAGGTAGCCTTCTATAATCGCCTTTGATATCTTTTATTGTCACGTTGGTTAAATGGATAATTAAATAGAATCATAAATCACTATGAAATATTTAATCAAATGTTCAAACCCTTTGATATATTCTTTACATACTTCCCAAACTCAAATTCTAAAGTGTAGTGTTTTATCCACAATCCAACTGAAAATATTTTTATGAAAAATTTAATTAGGCTTATTTAGTATGCTAAATTACATAGGAAACATTGTTTAAAAAGTGATATAAAGCTCTCTTGGATTATATCTATGTAGATATATTATTAAAATAAGTGTTCTAAAAATTGTATGAAACTCCTAGAAATCTGACATCTTGGTATGTTTTCTTGCAGTGTTGTTGGTCACAGAAATACCAAATTTCCTTCTCAATTGCATTGTAATGTACTCTAAGCAGATCTTTAACCATGGCCATTTTTTAAGTCTTACTTACAGACAATTAAACTTCTATTCAGATTCTTTTATAAAAGTGTCCTGCAACTGGGCTTCATCTTCAGTGAGACTTGTGGAAAGAACTCGAAACACAGGTGTCTGATAACTTCTTTAAGATCATGAAACTAAAGTAGGTAAACATTTCTGGAACTAACAAAAAAACTGGGTTCAAGCAGAATAAGGATAACATGAGACTCAATGAACTGAGAAGGGTGATTATAACATTTATAGCTTTTCATTTGAAACATTGCTGCTTTTTTAAATGCTTTGTTTTTACAGATTTAAGAAAACTTTTTCTCTTAAACTGACTGAACAGCAGTTTGATAATACGTATCTTTGTGGACAAATTGAAATATTTATCTTCACTCCTTTTGAGAATTCAAAAACTCTCAGTGAGGGGATGCCTGGGCGGCTCAGTCAGTTAAGATTCTGCCTTCAGCTCAGGTCATCATCCCAGAGTCCTGGGATCAAGTCCCACATTGGACTCCTTGCTCAGCTTCTTCCTCTGCCTGTGCTCTTGCTCTCTCTCTCACAAATAAATAAAAACTCTTTAAAAAAAACCTCTCAGTATTCTTACATAAATAAATATATTGCTAAATATTATAAGTTCAGTAAGAATTTGTTCTACTTATGACAAGACATATTTGGAAACGTTTGTTATATTTCCAAGGCTTTTCCTGGAATGTCATATTTGAGAGAGACAGGCATAGACTTAGATATGACCAAATAGCTTTAAGGAACTAAGGCTGATTTTTTGAAGCCCCTGAAGAAATACCAGCCCGGTATCTTGCTACACAGCAGCCTGGCCAAGTTAATAAAGAAGGTCATTTCATGGCAGGTGCAGAAAATTCAGGATGTTTGGAAACCCTGAAAAGACAGATTCAGTCAGATCTATGGATTTTGCAGGTGAAGTCTGATGGCAAGTATTTGGCTTGGCTTATGGCCTCAGGAAGTTAAAAGTTCAATCTAGAGATCCTTATAAAAAACTTCCAGTAAAGAGCCTCTATGGTCAGCTGCTATTCTTGCTGCACTTTTGTAAATAATTAGGCCATGGGGTTTTGTTTGTTTGTTTGTTTTGAAACTATACTTATTTTGAAGCAAACTGATGTTAACTTGGCTATCTTTGGTAAAAATGAGTGATTATAGACAAAAAAGTGTTTCAATATTATACCTCTGTAGATATTAGATTTTATTTAAATTCCATTAGCCAACATATAGTACATCATTAGTTTCAGATGGAGAGTTCAGTAATTCATTAGTTGCATATAACATCCAGTGCTCATATCACATGCCATCCTTAATGCCCATCATTGTAGTTTTGATTTCCCTGATGTTGAGCATTTTTTCATGTGTCTGTTGGCCATTTGGATATCTTCTTTGGAGAAATGTCTGTTCATGTTTCCTGCCCATTTTGTGACAATTATTTGGTTTTTTTTTTTTTTTGGCTGTTGAGTTTGATAAGTTCTTTATAGATCTTGGATACTAGCCCTTTATCTGATATGTCATTTGCAAATATCTTCTCCCATTCTGTGGGTTGTCTTTTAGTTTTGTTGACTGTTTCCTTTGCTGTGCAGAAGCTTTTTATCTTGATGAAGTCCCAATAGTTCATTTTGGCTTTTGTTTCCCTTGCCGTTAGTGATGTGTCTAGCAAGAATTTGCTGTGGCTGAGATCGAAGAGGTTGCTGCCTATGTTCTCCTTTGTATCTCCAAAATCTCAGGATTTTGATGGATTCCTGTCTCACATTTAGGTCTTTCATCCAACTGTTCAAAACCTTTGGGATGCAGTAAAGGCAGTCCTAAGAAGGAAGTACAGTACAATACAAGTCTTTCTCAAGAAACAAGAATTGAAACAAGAAATGTCTCAAATACACAACCTAACCATACACCTAAAGGAGCTGGAGAAAGAACAGCAAATAAAGCCTAAACCAAGTAGGAGATGAGAATCAATAAAGATTAGAGCAGAAATCAATGAAATAGAAACCAAGGGAATAGAACAGATCAATGAAAGTAGGAGCTTGTTCTTTGAAAGAATTAATAAGATCAATAAATCCCTAACCAGACTTATCAAAAAGAAAAAAGACCCAAATTAATAAAATCATGAATGAAAGAGGAGAGATCATAACCAACACTAAGGAAATACAATTATAAGAACATATTATGAGCAACTATATGCCAATAAATTAGGCAATCTGGAAGAAATAGAAAACCTGAACAGACCCATAATCAGCAAGGAAAGTGAAGCAGTAATCAAAAATCTCCCAACACACAAGAGTCCAGGGCCAGATGGCTTCCCAGGGGAATTCTACCAAACATTTAAACAAGAATTAATACCTATTCTTCTGAAGCTGTTTCAAAAAATAGAGTTTGGAAGGTTTCCTTCCATTTCTATGAGGCCAGCATTACCTTGATCCCAAAACCAGACAAAGACCCCCACCAAAAAGGAGAATTGCAGACCAATATCCCTGATGAACATGGATGCCAAAATTCTCACCAAGATACACTAGCCAATAGGATCCAACAGTACATTAAAAGGATTATTTACCATGACCAGGTGGGATTTATTCCTGGGCTGCAAGGGTGGCTCAACATTTGTAAATCAGTCAACCATGATACATCACATTAATAAAAGGACAAGACACATATGATCCTCAATTAATGCATAAAAAGCATTTGACAAAATACAACATCTTTTCTCAAAACTCTCCACAATGTAGGGATAGAGGGAACATACCTCAATATCATAAAAGCCATATATGAAAAACCCACAGCGAATATCATTCTCAATGGGGAAAAACTGAGAACTTTTCCCCTAAGGTCAGGAACACGACAGGGATGCCCACTCTCTTCACTGTTGTTCAACATAGTACTAGAAGTCCTAGCCTCAGCCATCAGACAACAAAAAGTCATAAAAGGCATTCAAATTGGCAAAGAAGTTGTCAAACTCTTACACTTCACAGATGACACGATACTTTATGTGGAAAATCCAAAAGACTCCACCCCAAAATTGCTAGGTATTAGATTTTAATACTGTCATTATAAACTGAATTAGATCCTGATTTCTTCTCATGTTCTCCAATGTGTGGCTACACTCTCCAAACTAGTATTTATTTCTCTCCCATCTTTCTTACTTGGAATCATTTGAAAACTAAAACCACCATTTTACCTGAAGCCCCTGCAAACTGAATATAAACAACTTGATGTAAATGTCTGAGAAATAGCCACAATAACTCATGTATAATTTTCATGCCTTTTCTTTTTGAGTGACCCACGGAACATCAACATTTGAACTACAAACCAGGAAGATCTGTCAGATTGCCATGGCCTATACTCACTCTATCTGAATAATCTTCAAGATTGACATCTAGAAATCTTGACTACTCTCAGAACTCAAAAACTGGTTTATAATTTGCCCCAATCATTAACCATTGTTTTTTTCTTTTGTTTCTGTAGAAATGCCTATTTAATGACTGATTACTTGAACCACAGGCCTAACTGAGATTACACCTGCATCACCACCTCCTAAAATCAGTTTAACTAAAATGACCTATTTTCAGGACTAAAGGACTCATTCAGTGAGATGTAACCACCCGCCAACTCAAGGTTTACTGTCTAAAAGCTTCAGGGAAATTTCAGAGGAATAAATATAGGGGCTGGAGACAGGTCACCCCCAAGATGGGCCACTTTGGCATGAAGATGATTTTGAGCCAAAGGCAATTGAGACCCTGGAAGCTCAAGAGAAACTTTTGCCCTTTCCTTAACTACATAGAGAATCCAAATTGGGGGTCTTTCTCAGGATAATTGTTATTAACAGAGATAAAATTTATCTGAGTGAAACATCTATATGGCAGGGCAAGAATCTAATTACCAAACATCTGCTTTTCTTCTTATTGTCCTGTGAATTGCATTCCTTCCCTTTGAAGTCCCAAACCCCTACTTCCTTCTCCTTAGTTTAGGGTGACATATATGCCTCATTTGGCCTGACTTCTTTGGAATTTCCATGTCTGTGTGGATTATATGAAATTAAATCTGATTTTCTCCTCTCATGTCAATTTGATTCTTAGAACAGCTAGAAGCAACTTAAAGGGAACAGGAAATTCTTTGCTCCCTAACAAGTGAAAAATAATTCTCCAGAATGGCTCAAAGTTCATCACTTAGACTGTATCAGCATCTGGTGAAATACACTGGGACAGATACATTTTATTGACTAACCACTCATTTCTTTCTCACCAACAGAAATCCTAATTTTGCATAGAGGTTCAGTAAACCTGGCTACAGGATACTGACCATGGTGAAGAAAAGACAGGTTTCTTTAAAAATACATGTATTACTTAACTCAGCAATTACACTCCTAGGTATTTACCCAAGGAAAATGAAAACGTGTCCACAAGCATATGGATAGATAGGCCTGTGGATAAATATATAAACTAAGGGAATAGAATTGAGAGCCCAGAAATAACCCCAAAACCCATGGCCAATTATTCTTTGACAAAGGAGTCAAGACCACTTGGTGGGGAATAAAGAGAGAATTAGATAACTGCATGTAGAAGAATGAAATTGGACCCCTACTTTATATAGAACAATGAGCTCAAAGTGGATCAGTGACTTAAATATAAAGCTAAAAGTCTTAGAAAAAAACAGAGTCAAAAAAACAAAACAAAACAACCCCAAACCCACGCAGAGGTAATTCTTCATGACCTCATATTTGTCAATATATTGTTAGATTTAACACCAAAAGCAAAAGCAACAAAAAAACCTATATACATAAGGTGGGCTTTGTCAAAAAATTTTGTACCTTAAAGGACATTATTAAGGAAGTAGAAAGGCAACAAATGAAATGGAAGAAAATGTTTTCAAATCATAGATCAGGGTTTGGTATTCAGAATATATAAAGAACACTTAGATGTCAACAACAAAAAGACAACCCAATTTAAAAAATGGGCAAGGGACTTGAATAGATATTTCCCCAGTTAAGATAGATAAATGACCAACAAGCACATGAAAGGATGTTTGCCATCCTTTGTCACTAAGAAAATGTGAATCAAAACCACAATGAGGTAGCACTTCCCATCCATTAGGATGACTATAATCAAAAACAAAAAACAAATTAACATGTGTTGGTGAGGATAGGGAGAAATTAGAACCCTAGTACATTACTGGTGGGAATGTAAAATCATTAAACCATTGGAAAACAGTATCTAAAAAATGTTAGAGTTACTATATAATCCAACAATTCTACTCCTGGTATATGTCCAGGAGAAATGAAAACATGTCCCTGCAGAAACTTGTACACAGAAGTTTATAGCAGCATTATTCTCAATAGCCTAGAGGTAGAAACAACCCATATGTCCATCAATAAATGAGTAAACAAACTGTGGTATGTAGTGGGAGAACAATATCTGATTTTAAAGCTTAATATAAAGCTAATATTTGTGAAATGTAGATCTATAGATTAATAGACTCAAAAGTGAACCCACTCATAAATGTTAATATCCATTTGGGAACAAACGAATATTGCCCTTACCTACACCATACAAAAAATTATAACACAAATTAAAGCATAGATATAAATGAACAACCATAATCTTCCAGCGAAAAATATAGCAAATTTTATAAAATTTAGGGAGGTAGTTCAAAAAATAATGTCTTTAAAAATTATAAATGGGGCTGATTCAAATTTAAAAGATTTTTTAAATTTTTTTTTTAAGATTTTTTATTTATTTGACAGAGACACAGTGAGAGAGGGAACACAAGCAGGGAGAGGGAGAAGCAGGCTTCCTGCGGAGCAGGGAGCCTGATGCGGGGCTGGATCCCAGGACCCTGGGATCATGACCTGAGCCGAAGGCAGACGCTTAACGACTGAGCCACCCAGGCACCCCAAAAGATTTTTTTTTCTATTTAAAGGCTACCTTAAGAAAATGAAACAGCAAGTCACAGAATAGGGAGAAATATTTGCAATATAGCTATATGACAAAATAGAAAGCAAACAACTTAATTTAAAAATTGGCAAGTATTTGAACAGATCCTAGTAGACAAGTTAAATACACTGTTCACATGTGTGACTCACATTATATTTCTATTGCACTTTCTATTTCTACAGCACTTGAGAATGTAAAATTCAAAAAGAGCAAAAATTATTTTTTAAGCAGCATTTAGATTAAGTGTCCTCAACTAGTAACAGGATAAACTAGATCCAGATCCTCTTATTGGCAGAATCTGCATAAAACATCATATTCCAAATACATACATTTTAACAAAGCTTTCATTATTTCAGGTAGATACGTCCTATGTCATTCTGTAGACTTCTGCTCATCTACAAATGCCTTGAAAGAGAATTTTAACCATGCTTAAAAATGTTTTTAAAAAGTCACAAATTAACCTACAACAAAGTCCCTTGTAGTCTTTTTTTTTTTTTTTTAAAGATTTTATTTATTTGACACAGAGAGAGATAGCGAGAGCAGGAACACAAGCAGGGGGAGTGGGAGAGGGAGAAGCAGGCTTCCTGACAAGCAGGGAGCCCAGTGTGGGACTCGATCCCAGGACCATGGGATCATGACCTGAGCCGAAGGCAGACGCTTAACGACTGAGCCACCCAGGCGCCCTCCCTTGTAGTCTCTTCCAGTAATAGCCATTGTTCTTCTGACTCCTAAGCATGTTCTTGATTTTAAACTATACATATTCCTTTGCTCTCTAGATTTTATCTCCTCTTTGTTTTCACTGACTTCTTTTTGTGGGAGGAGGAGAAAAAATTCTAAATCTGGTTCATATCCATGACTCTGCCTTGCTTTAAACTTGGATTCCTTTCTCCATGGCTTTACTCACTACAGTCCCAATCCCCACTCTTAGCTTTGGGACTAGGCAATTTTCAGATTCTTTACCCTACGAATGATGAAATATATTGCACTGTAAACCACTAATTACCAATAATTTTTGAAATATGGGACCAATATGGGAAATGTTCAAAACATATCAGGTTCTATAAATATCTCAGTAGAAAGACACAAACTAGAGAGAGATTCACATATAATAAATGCATGAATAGGAGTTGTAGTCATTCTAACAAAATATCAATCCTATTCAACTTAATATGAGAAATTGGGGCTGCTATTTATTCCTACTTCTTTATCCTTTAAATTCTGTATCTTGTGCATCAAAAAAAAAAAAATCTTCACAGTTCTAAACACTCTATTGTGCAATGAGTAAGATAAAGGGTGTCTAAATGCCAGAGGGAACATACACTATGTTGATGAATAATCTTAAAAAGTTTTTAACTATGTAGGAGTGTTCACTCTGAAAAGCAGAGTAATTTTAGAAATAGAGTCAATTAAGATAGTAAAAGTATTTTTTCTAAATCTGACTTCTATTTATAGTTGGCAATGTAGAGGATTTATAGTGGGATATCCTATATACAAATGGCATTGCATTTAAATATACATTAGTTTGAGGAAATTTTCTAGAAAAACATTCCAAAGTATCTTTTAAAAAAAATAAGGTATTCTTTTTACAAAAGCAAAGTGAAATTTAATGAATTAAACAACTTTTGAGAGGAAGTAATCTTAAAGCTTACTATTTGTTAAATGGACAGAATTTAGATTCACAGATAGTATTTCAAATAAAATGAAGAAAATATGACTCACTAATGCTAAAACTAATTAGGTTTGAGAAACACACAAAGAGCAATGTCTAGATACAATGAATCATTCGTTGATAAAAACTGATAGCATAAAGAAAAAAATTGTTAGAAACTCTATCATGACAATTACCCTTGATCATATGATTAATATAGAGAGCTGGTAATGAAAATGGGGCACTCATTTACTTTGCATAAAAACTGTGATTTATTCTAACAGGGAAGTGTAAAATGAAATTAGAAGTGAACTGGTCAACGCTTGATTGTAAAGTCCTAATTCAGATTTATAAAATCAATCTCATTTATAACTTGCATACTTATTTTCCATGAACAAGGCACTTAGTAATGTGGGTTACACTAAGATAATAAGTATAATTTCTGCTCTCAAATGCAATAGCATAGAAAGTAATTTGTAGGTAATTCTAAAGAAATAAAAATCCTTTGAATTACATCGAACAATAGAGCTGGAAATGGCTGAAATATTAGCAAAGATGATTCTAAAAATGATAGATAAGATGGAACAGAACCTGGTCCTGTTTGCCCTCATATCCCCCTTCTTTTTTGCCCTGCGAAATTGGTGATCTGATTCCATAAATTGTATTTTTGAAAATCCCTTGTCATTTGGCTTACAATTGTGCTCTGCATATTGGAGGATGGAAAGGTGAAAGAAGAGAGGAAGCAGACTATTTGTTGTCTATCTTGCCCTTGTACATCATCCCATCCTGATCACCAGGCATTAGCTGCATCTCCTTCAAGGCACTAGCTTCCAGTCACATGACTCTGGCCCCTGCGTTCTCATAATATTACCTTACCCGTTTGGGCCTAAGGTCTAGAGATAGTAGCTACATCCTACTATTGCTCATTGGTGGACTGTCTCACCAGTTTTCTGTTCACTTTCTCAGCTTTTCTATCACCTGTGTAACAAGTTATGTACATTAAACTCCCTCTATTTTAAATATTTTGAATGTTTTCTGTTTTTCTGGCTAGACCCTGAGCATAAGAACACCATCAGAGGATTACACCATGGAAATTCTTTACATATGATATTTCATATTTCCTTACAATGACCATATGAAATAGATATTTATAGTATCATTTGGCAGAGGAGGATACAACTATAAATAGAAGAGCCAGAATTTAAATCCAGGCAATAAGACTCTAAAATTAGTGTTCTTAACCACTAGAATACTAGGACAAATCTTCTTTATCACCTGCCATGTAAGGAATGTCCAATAGGGATGACTCTAAGCTGTCCAAAACACCAAAAAATGAACCTGGTTCATCTTCATATTAATAGCCAAGGAATAGGGCCAGGCATCATGGCTGCAATTAATTCATATATTGTGTACCAAGAGATTATCGTTCTTGGTGCTTGGATATGGAAGCTAAACAACAAAAACAAAATAGACAAAAATCCTTGTCTTCATGAGCTTATAAACCATTAGAGGGTGAAAGGTAATAGGTACATAAATAATATATTACTGTGGTATTATGTAGTAGTAAGTCCTATGATAGAAAATAAAGGAAGATGCATGAGAAATCTTAGGGTAAGTATTGGAATTTTAAATATAGAAATTCTGTTTTTTTAGATGCTCCAAAATATCTCCTTTCTTCCCTCTCTTGTCCACAACCACCTTTCAGGATCACCTCTCCTCTTTTAGACTTGGATGAAACACTGTACTACAGAGTATGAGATATAACTTAATGAATGGCCTTCAAGGGACTGGACATGACATGGAAGTACAGGAGATTCCCCACCAGTTATCCCCATCATCTGTTTCCCCTCATGTAATCTCACAGGAAGCCTGAGGCCTTCTACTATCTCCCCAGTGAACTATTCTGATGTGAAGTTCTTCCTTTCAACATTTTAAAATATTTCACGTGCCCAGTGAATACACTTACGGAGAACTTCTTGTATCTCTTTGTCTCTCTTGGTGAACAAATACTCGGTAGTAATGCATTGCATTAGCTTGCTTGGCATTTTTCTTTGCTTTGTTTCCAAGTTTCTCTCACCTCACCTTCAGCCTGGGTATGTTTCTCTCAAGTAAAGCATCATCACCTAAATCCTTTCCACAGACTCTAAGAAACTGAGCTTGTTTTATTATGTAATTAGAAATTTGGAGGAGGCAGCTGATCAGGAATGGATTTGTGCCTCAGGTATGTCACAGATGCCATCTCCTTCTATGTCAGCCTTTTACGTAGGTCCCTATGAAGGCCACTGAACCTCTTCTCATTGCATTTCAGTTTGTGGCAACAAGAAGGAAGGGGAAAGGAGAAACAGTTGTTGGGTCTCCCTTTTCATCATGAAAGAGTTTCCCCAGAAATGCTAACAGTGTAATCCCACTTAACATCTTTTTGCTTAAAACAGCCGTTTGGCAAGCCCTAGTTCAAGAGAAACTTGTAAAGCGAGTATTTAGCAGTTTTAATCTTTTCTGTGAAAGTGTATAAGGAAACAGTTGGCATGGTGTGGACTGGCCAGGCAGTAGAGTTGGCTACATTCATTAAGAGGACTGCCAATAGAAGAAAATAGAGGGAATGCCACTGAGGCAATATTTGAAAAAATAAATGGCTGAGATCATCTAGAATTTAGTAAAGATGTGAATTATCAAATTGAAATCAACCACTTATTCCCAAATACATTGAATAAGAAGAAACTGATATCTTGTTAAAAGTTAAGTTGCTCCTCACAAAATCTGATGAAAAAGGGTTGAAAGCGATTATAAAGAAAAAGATGAGTGAGGCATCTGCTTGGCACAGTTGGTTAAGTAGCTGACTCTTGATTTTGACCCAGGTCATGATCTCAGGGTCCTGGGATCAAGCCCCATGTTGCGCTCCACACTCAGCAGACTCTGCTTGAGGATTCTCCCTCTCCTTCTCCCTCTGCCCCTCCCTCTAGCTCACGTGCTCTCTCTCTCTCTCTCTCTCTCTCTCTCAAATAAATCTTTAAAAAAAAAAAAAGGAAAAGATGAGTTACATAAAAGGAACAACAATTAGTTTTCAGTAGCAATGATAGAGGCTCAAAGACAATGGAACCTTATCTTAAAAGTGCTAAGAAAAATGCCACCTAAGAATTTCATACCCAGTTCAATTATCATTCAAGGGTATGTATGATGTAAAGACATTTTCTTTCAAATAGTGGAAAAGTTTATCACTCACACATATGTGGTAAAAGAACTAGAATATATCTCAATAAAAAAGAAATTGAAATCAGTGGGGAATAGAATACAAGGATCAGTGGTACAGTCTGCAATGACCAAGTTTTGTCTGAGGATAATTGTAAAGAATTGCAAGAATATACACATGGGGTGATCATTTAGTTTATTCTTCCAAACTGGAAAATTTTTGACAGTAAATAGGGTTACTAAAAATTTTATAATTTCATAAAATATTTTCATTGACTGTTTTATGTTGGTAGACCTTGTTATATAAAAAATGATTTTAAAAAAAATGGTTTTTAAAATTAATATTTCTAAAAATAAGTATGTATATATGTTTTAATGTATAAATTTTGTTTTAACATAAAATCCATATATATTAAAGCAAAATTTAAGAAGTCTCATTAGTTTTCTGAACCACTAAAAATAATAAATTACTCTTGGCATATATTTATATAGTTTAATACATTTCTTAGTGGTATCTGTTTCTAAACTCCTATCAATAGACTTTTCTGTAAAATGTGTTTTTTTTTTAAATATGGTCTTATTGTTTTAAATTTTTATGAAGTCTGCTATAATTTTCCTCAAAATTGCATTTCATAGTCAACAAATTTAAAATTGTTAACAAATTCTGTTGAAGATTCTATTTTTTTATTATTAAAACATTCTAGATGCTTAAGTGCCTTACAAGCTCAAAATAAAGTCTACTAAATCCAGGATATTTTCAGTTACTGTCTTTCTGCTTCCAACCAGAGTTTCTTTAATAAATATTTTTACAAGAAAATACTCATGAAATTAACTGTTCTTACCTAAGATTATTTTAAATATTTCAATAAATATCAACTTAAAACGATTAAAGATAGACATTGAAGACAAAGTAATAGAGCACAGACAGTTAAAAGTAGAATTATCAAAAGATTATTTCCACAGCTCGAGATATTCCAAAGCACAATTATAGAATTTCTAAATTAAATATCATAAATAACTTGAACTCTCAATTGTTTAATTCTGTTCTTGCATTTATAGGCATAAATTTTAGTGTCTTTCTGTTTGCAAACTTGGTTTCTACCATCGCAATTTGCTAAAGTCTTATAATCTGACAGATATTTTCTGTCAATTCATTTTTTTGATTAAAGACGTCCTTTATTTTTAACATAAAGCAGTTAAAACAGTATAAATATTTACAAAAAGTAGTATTTTTGTGCACTTAGATGTACTCCCAAAATATTTACAGCTCAAACATTTCTGAAATGTAACATAGAAAATGAAAAGTGAAGGCTACATGTACTATTATGCTGAGCTTTGTGTGTAATTCAACGTTGGTTTTCCCATAAAATTTTTACTTACTGTAAATGTATATGGGCAAAAATTATAAAATTTGACAACTTCAAGCTTCTATTTCCATTGGTAGAAATATCAATCTTGTTTGGTTATAATTACAATTTATGTGTGTAATCCCAAACCAATTCCAAGTACATTTCTTCTCTGTAGGCTTCTTAATTTAGTGTGAATATTGTTTTTATCATAAAGCTTTGCTCCACCAAAACTGGTTAAAATAGTTGTGTCCTTCATGTTGAATTTTAATTGAAATTCCAATAACATATTTGTTGTTTCACTTTTAACAAAATAAACTTCCAGGGATGTATTTCTTCTCAATTAATGAATAACAGAAGCAGTTGGTGACATTAAAAAATAAACACTGGAAAAATTTATGTTTAAAGTTCTTGTACGAATAGAGTCAAGACATTAATATCTATCACTTCATTTTTCACAGTATATAAGAAAACTAGAATTCAGTCAGCAGGTCAATTAATATAGAAGAGACATGTGATTCTTATGAAAAGTCATGCTTTAAAGAAAGATACATAAATACATAAATGTACCCTCTGCAGTTTTGAGTGTCATCTTCTTAACCAAAATTTTGAGGTAGATTATGAGACTATGATAGAAACTGGAAATAAAATACTTTTGAGTTTTATCACACTCATGCTATTTATAAATACAACTATTTATAAATACTTGTTTTAAAAATTAAAAATCTGGGACAAATACTAAACTAGCTGGACGACAGGACAATAGACGGCAAACCAAATATGCAGTCACCATGTTAAACAGATTATGCTTGGTCATTTACATATAGTATGGTGGTATTTGGAGTAGAGTGCTTTTAAATCTGAATTTAATTTTGTAGAACGTGTAGCCAGCATTATAGACTTAATCTAAAAGTTTTAGAATAATTTACATGAAGCATTGAAGAGGATTTTATAAAGCTCCACAACTCTTAATAACTATGATTATAAATTATATATTGGAAAATAAAATATTGATGCTTTTATTCAATAAAATGAAGTATATTATAAAATTTTGTGAGTTTTGTGAATCTATAGTTGTCATAATATTTAATTTTATGTTTCTTTTCCCTGAATAAAATGACAAGGTGCTATTTTTAATTTGGTCTTCACTTAACTGCCTTATTTTCCTTCATGCTAAAAATGAACTATCATTTTTCTCATTAATTTCTTTTTATATAAAAGTCAGTGCATAATTACATCTCAACATAGAAACTGTAATTTAAGTTTTGAAACATAAAGAGTCTTGCTATGTAAATCATATCCCTTCTTGGTCTTTATCTGCTGTACAATAGGATTCAAGATGAATTTCATACTATATGACATGGGTTAAGGAATATACTTTATTGAGAAAACTTACAAAGGGCCAAGGTCAACGAGTGATTTTTTTTTTTTTTTTAGGAGCCCCTGATACTCCTATCATTCCACAGAAAGGTATGCAGAAGCACTGGGCCTCCTGAACACTGAGATCTCCATCCTTTTTTTATATGACTAGCATGGGAAATCAGCTTTATTGTGGAGGGAATAAACACACTCCTGAATTTGGGGGCCATCAATTTATAAAATTGTTCTGGAAACACTACTGTTTCAGTACCTGAAGATCTTAAATCTGAAGGCCTATCCCCTGGTTGGGGGGAGGAAGCCCCAGTTCTATGGGAAAATAAACTTGGCTGAAGGGAATCCCTGGTCACAGCTAGCTAATATGCAGGCAACACAAAATGAGCATCCAGGGTCACTTTCAGCAATTGTGCCTGTGACACCACAAGTATTATAAAACTCACTGTGGAAAGTATCTTCTTTATTTATATACTATAACCATAATATTATCATTCACAAATGGTCATTTATGATTAACAAGTTCTACCTTATACACAACAAATTTTCCTGAACTCTATAAATATGGCACAATTTTTAAGCATGTTTATAAAAATAAAGTCACCTGGTGCTAAACAATCTTAACTATCGTAACTATTCCTGGACTTAATATTATGGACCTGAATGACACAGCACAACAAACAGCCCATGGAGCCACAGCTTGGAAGTAGCAGTTTAAAAATGCCAGGTGCAGACAGGAGGGAGAAAGTTTTTTTATTCATCTCAGAGCATGGCTGGAGAGACAGGGATCACAGGGAAAGACTTTCATAAACAAAGGAGCTGGCAGGCACCATTTCCCTCTCTTGCCCCCAGCATAAACACACAGCCATCTATGGGAACCAGCAAAGCCCTGACACTCACTACTTGTTTACAGTAAGCCCCCAATGCCCTTTGATGGATCTGTCTTTCCAGCACACTTGCCTCAGTCCTGGTGCTGTGGGCCCCACCCCAGATGACGAGCACAAACCTCACCAACACCTTATCTCCTGACCCCTCCATTTTGTGGGACCTCAGTTCCAGCAGCAGCAGGTCTTATTTTACAAGTAGACCAGTGCAAACCTTGTTAAAATACACCCCACCTGGCCGACAAACGAACACTGCCCACAACAGGCAAAGAGAGCCTCTGAAAACAACTGGATTGAAGGAGGAAGTGGACAGAACTCAACAGCAGGTCACAGACAACACACATAGGAGACTTTCCTTGAAGTACCAGGTCCTAGGGAACAGGCAACATGGCATTTCCGGGCACTACAGGACCTCTTCTTCATAAAGGCATTACCTTCAAGAACAGGAGATGAAGCTGACTTTCCAAAATTAGGAGACAGAGGAATGTGTCCCAAATGAAAGAATAGGACAAAACCATAGCAAGAAACCTAAATGAAACAGATGTAAGTAAAATGCCCAATATAGAACTTAAAGTAATGATCATAAAGATATGCAAAAGACTTGAGAAAAGAGTGGAGGACATCAGTGAGATTCTTAACAGAGAGATAAAAAAGAACCAATCAAAGATGAAGAACACAATAAATGAAATTTAAAATACACTTGATGGAATAAAGAGCAGGCAGGAAGAAGCAGAGGAATGAATTAATGTCCTGGAAGACAGAGTAATGGAAAGTAATCAAGCTGAGCAAAAAAGAGAAAAAAAAATTATGCAAAGTGAAAATACACTTAGGGAACTCATCTAAGTCTACCCTTGACTCCATCAAGCGAAATAAGATTCACATTATAGGGATCCCAGAAGAAGAAGAGAGACAAAAGAGGACAGAAAGTTTATTGAAGAAATAATAGCTGTAAACTTCCCTAATCTGAGGAAGGAAACATATATCCAGATCTGGGAGGCAGAGAGCCCCCCCAAAAATCATCCCAAGGAGGTCCACACCAAGATACATAGTAATTAAAATGGCAAAAAAAATAGTGATAAAGTGAGAATTTTAAAAGCAGGAAGAGAAAGAAAATGTTTACATACAAGGGAAACCCTCATAAGGCCATCACCTGATTTCTAGCAGAAATTTTGCAGGCCAGTTGAGAGTGGCATGATATATTCAAAATGCTGAAAGAAAAAGAACCTGCATCCAAGAATACTCTATCCAGCAAAGCTATCATTCAGAATAGAAGGAAAGATACAAGTTCTCAGACAATCAAAAACCAAAGGAATTAATGACTATTAAACCAACCTTACAAGAAATATTAAAGAAGACACAATGGAATATTATGCAGCCATCAAAAGGAATGAGACTTGCCATTTGCAATGACGTGGATGGAACTGGAGGGTATTATGCTGAGTGAAATACGTCAATCAGAGAAAGACATGTATCATATGACCTCACTGATATGAGGAATTCTTAATCTCAGGAAACAAACTGAGATTTGCTGGAGTGGTGTGGTGTGGGAGGGATGGGGTGGCTGGGTGATAGACATTGGGAAGGGTATGTGCTATGGTGAGT
>NC_138380.1:23541856-23561940 GCF_054177405.1 Leptonychotes weddellii
AAAAAAAAATTATAAATCATATACATCTGTCATGTTATTTGTTGCTGTAAGAGGCATCAAGTGTTAAGAACAAGTGTTTAGAGTTCAAAGTGATGTATTCTTTCTTTTTAATAACTTGTCTCTGCCTGGTATTTTCTCACCTTGCAGCAAAAATTTTAGAGGTTGCTATGTTCTCCAATGAGCCATTATAAATCCAAAGAGATTTACCACACCAAGACAAAAAAAAGCATCTGTTTGATAATTCACTGAATCCTTTCTTCACATCAGATAAATGCTTTTTGACCATGTGAGATCTAATAAAAGCAAATGCCGGGGCGCCTGGGTGGCTCAGTTGGTTGGGCGACTGCCTTCGGCTCGGGTCATGGTCCTGGAGTCCCGGGATCGAGTCCCGCATCGGGCTCCCTGCTCGGCGGGGAGTCTGCTTCTCCCTCTGACCCTCCTCCCTCTCATGCTCTCTGTCTCTCATTCTCTCTCTCTCAAATAAATAAATAAATAAAATCTTTAAAAAAAAAAAAAGCAAATGCCAATTTTGTTAAATTCCTCCTCTGCTGCATCTGTGCATGGGTCATTACACACCTTCAGCACATCATGTGTACTGGACATTAAAGCTAGACCTGGTGCATTTAAATCAGTTTGTAATTTATGTAGTTCAGTTATGGATTTTCACTGCTAATGCTTCATAATATGACTCAAGCACTTAGCTATTCAACAAAAACTAAAAATTACTCAAACTGAGAACAGTTGCTTTTATTTTTTATTGTTGACCTCATTATGGCTTTGAGTCTCACTTTGCTTATATTTTGGATTCATGTCAATTTACACAAATCACAGATACAGATCATTTGGGGCTCTCACACAGTTGGTATGATCAGCAAACGTGCTATAGCAGAATAGTGGACACTCTGTAATGCAATGCCCTGTGTAATCTGTTCTGGGGGACTTCAGTATAGGATAAACATATGAGATTATTTTGATATTTCAGTAGATTATTTCTGTGAGGATCTAGATGGGTCTAACTTACTCAGAATTCCACTCTAGGATGAGTGTTAGAACATGATTTCAATATATACAGATATCTGAAAGGGTCCCCCCAGAAGAACTCAGGAAAAGAATTTGTTTGGCAACTGTTCTTTCAGAGATTGTTGTACAAGACTAGTCTAAAGAATAAATTACTGATGTGAAAGCAACATGTTTCTAGAAGAAATGTCATTGTAACTTGTTCAGGTATGGTTATCAAGCACACTGTGTCATAGGTGATGTTGTACTTGCCAGTAAACTAGAACTGAGCCAACATCCACTTCATGAAACATGGAACAAGAGCTATTTTGATGCTCTACTGAGAGCCAGTAAAAGTTCATGGTGCCCTTACAGTGGAGATGGCTCAGACATTACAGCAATTCAGGGAGGGGCTCAGTCCTTCACTGATATAATGCTGAGTGGTATACAAAGCATCTCTAGCGTGAGGGAAGCAAGGCAGACGACTGGACCTAAGATCCCTTCTTCAAATTTGACCAATAAAGAGGGTGGCTGAAGATTGTGCTAACAGGACGTCCTTTGGAAAGGATCCTAGAAAAGATCATCCAGAGGGAGAAAAAGCAAAAGACAAAGGAGGAGGACAAAATGAAGGTAAAGACAAGTTCTTGTTTTGAGTTAGAATAATTTACTTTTTTTTAAAGATTTATTTATTTTATTCTTAGAGTATGCAAGGGGGGAGGGGCAGAAGGAGAGGGGAAGAGAGAGAATTTCAAGCAGACTCTGTGCTGAGCACAGAGCTCCATGTGGGGCTCAGTCTCACAACCCATGAGCTCATGACCTGAGCCAAAACCAAGAGTTGGATGCTTAACTGACTGAGCCACCCAGGTGCCCCTAGAGTAATTTACTTTAATAAATAGCCTTATTCAGTTAAATTTAGAGACCAATCAACTATGTAATTTTACATACAACATTACTTTTGGGGGAGGCAATGGAAATTAAATATCCAAAATTGCCAGTCGCTCTAAAAACTGAAAAAAAGAAAATGCTGGAATGCTGGCTTAGTACTGTTCTATCACTCTTAAACCCTACCTCACCAGCTAAGGTTTCCCTCAGTAGCTATTTTTACTTGTCCTCTTTTGAAATGTGTTCCTACTTTATCTTCTGCTAGTCACTGGTCCTACTCTTAGTTTCCATCTGGATCAGTGTTTATTGGCTCTTGTCCTCTTCAGGACAATTCAGACAGTTTAGGTCCTCTCTTGATCTCTGGCCTCCACAGCTAATTTCTGCTCTTAGTTGACAGCACACCATACAAATAACCTGTACTCCCCTCTCCAGCTCAAATCACCCTTGATATCATCATATTTACCCAGGAATTGCCTGATTTCAAAACATCCTGATGGGTGCACGTTCATATGCAGACTCTGAAGCCTCACTTTGAGAATATAGGAAGCATTTATAACATTCATAACAAGCATTCCCAGTTGACTGATCTACACAGTACAGTTTTGTTTTGTTTTTTGGTCTTTTTTTTTTTTTTTGACAACCACTGTGTTAAGTCTTCAAAATTATTGGAAATGGACAAACCTCTGTCTTTTCTTCTTTGCTCAGCTTCTTAACTGAATCTTTTAGGTGAGTTGATTCATACAGAAATAAATTAAGAGAACAGAAGTATTCTGAACAGACAGTTTGTAAAACTAAAAAGAATCAGGATTAGATTTTATATACATAGACATATAGCATTATTAAATGTTTAATGGTAGACATGAGACAAAGCCAGTACACTGCTGAAAACAGCAGATGCCATGTTATATTACTCATCATTAAGGTACAAAGTCATTACGTGTTAATCAACAAATTAATTTTGGGGGTCACTTTCTGTGATAAAACAATCCCCTGATCTAAGTTTCCCTCATGTTAGTTAAAGGTAAGATGTTTCAGTGACACTCTTTTAGAATGTATCATAGGCATTTTAGGGGGATTTATACAGTTGCAATCTAACATCAAATAGATTTCAGACTACATAGAAATTTCTCATTATAGGTGATTCTTACTTATCAAAACTACTAGTCCACATGACAGAGCATGCCTGTTAAATAAATGATCTTTTCCTTATAAGCTTTTTGAGTTTTGCTGTGTTTAGCAAGGTAGCTGTTTTTCTTTACTGTGCCTTAAAAAAACCATTACAAATATCAGATAAAAGGTTCACATTAACTTTTAACAGAGAGAGAAGGATCCAGGTTGATGAGTAAGTTATTGTGAATTAATTCTAGTCTTTCTAAGTAAGTTACTGAAATTATGGCTTGTGAGTGGAAATATAAAAGTGATTTGAGAAGTTGCTATAGCATTTGAACACAAGCATGAACTTAACAATTTATTTAAATATATGTGTAGAGGATAGGACCAAGACCCGTATCAGCTATTATTTATTCAAAATAACAACTTAATTTTAACTTGACACCTTCTTGATATATGCATATTATTCAAATGTGACCCTGATTTCTCAAGAACATTTGTTAACAGGAGATAGTTAAAGGTTATAAAAATGTTTATTCTCATGGGATTGAATGGCTTAAAGTTTAAATTACCCCCAATGCTGTTGTCTCAGCATTACAGAATGAACAAGAAGAATAGGAAATGGCAACTTAATTCTTCATAGCTTTGATGGTAATGAAAGAGGAACCTGAAGGCACAGGGGGGTCTTAAGACTAAATTAAAAGAAGTGTATACCAGAAATCTCAGTATTCCAAGACAGATAATCAGAAAAGGCTCAAAACTTATATTTCATGTTACAAAGAATTTACAAGTGCCAATATAGAATTTTGCAAAATTCCCTTTACCTTTATAGCATGGATTTCCTACTCCACATAATAATATTTAAATGTTTACCCAGAACTTTCTGGTTCACCATTCAAACTACAGATTTTATTTATTTAGTCATAGTTCTCTTATGATTCAAATTCTATAAATGAAATAAGTGAGAAAATAAAAAGAGCAGAGCCAGGATTCCACCTAAAATGATTATAGCACAGGGCGCCTGGGTGGCTCAGTCGGTTAAGCGACTGCCTTCGGCTCAGGTCATGATCCTGGAGTCCCAGGATCGAGTCCCGCATCGGGCTCCCTGCTCTGCAGGGAGTCTGCTTCTCCCTCTGACCCTCCCCCCTCTCCTGCTCTCTCTCTCTCATTCTCTCTCTCAAATAAATAAATAAAATCTTTTAAAAAAAAAATGATTATAGCACAGCATGCATATTTAAATACCATGTACAACTGTACAAGGGAAATACTCTGAGTTTAGACAAAACCATTTTCAAACTCTTCTAAGTAAGACAACTACCTAAAGGTATGGTCTCTAAAATTGGTACCATCCTTAAATGAGAGCATTATCACATTGCCCATTGTATATAATGCATTTTTGCAAGACATATATGGGGCCTCTGTTTCTTACTTGTGTCATTTCTTGGTTCTTTAAAACTTTGTGTCACACGACAAAATTATGAATATAGTGAGGGCTTTAACTATGATAACATTTCTCTGAAATGATTCAATATGAAGATTTTTATATTTATGAATTTTTATTGATTTTTAAGAATTACATTTGAGCTTTGCGATGTAATATTTAACCAAAAGAGATTCTCCAAATATAAGCTTTCAAAATATTTGACTCACTTTTAAAGTAAATTATAGATCTTTTATTACTTTCTTGTTAGTTAGGAAAATGGTCTAATTATTTTATAATACCAAGGAAAGAGTTGGTTATATAGCAGATATTTAATTAATACTGGATTGGTAAATTGATTTAGCTTGTTTCTAAGTTTTGCTCCCTGGTAAATTATAATATTCTGCCATATTAAAGTTCTTAAGAGTGACTTAAAAATTATCTTTGAATTGAAAAGAGTTTCTAAAATGAAATTAGAAGAGATTTGCCACTTTTTTTCTAAGTATATCAGGTAATTCATTGTTTGTCAGGGAAGTAAAGGTTCCCTTTTTCCAATTACTTAAGCCATTAGATGTTATCAGAGAGTCCAATGAATCCTTCACTTTCCTATCATTAAATCTTTTATTTCTTTCAAGTTCTCTAATTTCTTGTGAGAATTAGTAGCTGATGGAACATGAGTGATGAATTTCAACTTTGACAAACAGAGTTCCAATGCTAATTATGCTCTGTTCAAAGAAGTCATACAGTTTCAAGAGTTCTTATTCATTTCATGGGGCTTTTCAGAGTCCATCTTCTCTCATTTTTGCTATAGTCCAGATTTTTATTTCAACAACTCCTAGTTGTGTCTTTATTAACTCATCCTAAATTAGATCGCTAGTCACTGTTACCCTTGTATTTTCACCATTATTAAGCTCTGCTCTTGACTACCTGAAGAATTTTGTTTGTATGTTTTTTGTTTCACCAAGTAGTAGCTGAAAAGCTTAGAAACCAAGCTCCTGCCATTAATACAAAGACATCTGCCAAATACTAGTTTCACCATAAATGTTTGTGAGTGAATGAGCTGCTCTCATAGAGAAATGCATGAGGTGGTATCAGTGGCTCTCTTCCATGTCCCATCAATGATACTTTTTGTCATCCACTCATCATGATACTGAAAAAGTCATTTACCTTTTTTCTTACTCTATTTCTTTTCATTTTGTTTTCATTTTCTTTTCTTTTCCTCCCCAAAATATACTTTTTTATTTCCTCTGGCCATCCCAGCTGAAAAGTTTCTAATCTTGCTTCAAGAACAGATCATATCATCAAATATTCTTCCTTTTTATTTTGAGTAGTCAAACAAAGGATCTTGTATTTTCACTAAAAATGTTCAGAAATGAAAAATGTACCATATTAATCAGGGTTCTCCAGAAAAAAATAGAACTAGAACTACATACATACATACACATTCTAATATATATAGTCCCACCATCTAATACATATATATGACATATATATATAGTCCCACCATCTGCTGTCTGCTAACTGAAGAGCCAAGAAAACCAGTGATAGAATCCCAGCATTAGTTCAAAGGCCTGAGAATGAGTGAAGCCAATGATATAAATTCCAGTCCAGGGATAGGGGAGGACAGGGTCCCAGCTCAATCAGGCAGGCAGTAAGGGGACAAGTCCTCCCTTTTTGTTCTAATCAGGCCCTTAATGAATTGGATGAGGCCCACCCACATTAGGGAAGACAATCTGCTTTACTGAGTCCAGGGATTCTAATGCTTAATCTCGTCCAGAAACATCCTCACAGACATACCCAGAAATAATGCTTAATCTGGGCAACCCATGGCCCAGTCAAGTTGACACATAAAATTAACCATCAAACATACCTTCCAATATTTGATACATCCTTTGATTTCCGCAGGGCATAAGCTAGTTTTAAGTCATTTAGAAATATATAGAAAGTAAATGTATTCTTTTGAGTCCCACACATCATCCAAGCCATTTACAGAAAAAGTATATGATACTCTAAGTCTCAGAAGATTTAATATATCACTAAGGGAAGGATTCCTTTAGTTCTTCCTCAAGAGTGAATTAGATGTTTTACTTTGAGAAAGAAAGAAAAAAGATTAAAACAACAATTTACTGACAGCCTTTTTTCTTTGTGGTTTTAAAAAATAAAAACAGGGGTGCCTGGGTGGTTCAGTCATTAAGTGTCTGCCTTTGACTCAGGTCATAATCCCAGGGTCCTGGGATCGAGCCCCGCATAGGGCTCCCTGCTCAGCGGGAAGCCTGCTTCTCCCTCTCCCACTCCCCCTGCTTGTGTTCCCTCTTTTGATATTGCTATCAAATAAATAAATAAAATCTTAAAATTAATTAATTAATTAAAAATAAACACATTTGTTTTGGCTTCAGAAAGACATATTTCATTGAGGTTGCTCTATTAAAAAAAAAAAGATACAGGATTATGTAAATGTGATTATTATCCTGAGAAGTCTCTCTAGACTCTACAGTTAGAATCATGGAAGGTGTGACTACAGATGCAATGTTCTATTCAAACAGAAAGATATTCCAATAAAAATATCTTCCTGTGCTTGAAAATGTTTGAAAATCTCACCTATGTGACTGACAAAGGAACTTGGGAAGTTTTGCAATAACTTCATACGTCTCAATAAAAACAAAACAAAACAAACTCACTTTTTTCCTCCTTAGAATGCTTTCCTATATTCCAGACGTGGTTTTGTTGTTCCTTTTTTTTTTAACCCCAAGGAAATTAGGGTATGTGTGTGTGTTTTGTTGGTGGTGTTTTTTTGTTTTGTTTATTTGTATATGCAATAACATTTTCAAGGTCTTTTAGCTTGTCTTTTCCATTGGTCACAGACATCTTATACCCGAAGTGGTGTTAGAGCTTTTTAATTCCATTATGTAGGCTATTAAAATGAAGCAATCAGGGAGAACTGGTTGCAAGTTCAAGAGAAGTGGTAAAAAATCATATGCAACTAATTCTTTTGCTATTTGAAATGACTATAAAAGATAATGGATATGTCAGCAGACAATTAGATCAGCAGTGCAAAGAAAAGAAATTGCAATACAGGAAAGAACTTAAATATAAAGGAATTGTTAAAAAGGAAAAAAAAATCCCTTTAGTTGATTATTTGGAAACATCCCCTCACACATCCCAGTTTGACTTGAACATATTTCTTTTCAAATTCTGTAACTAGTGATTAAATTTACAAGTATACAAATTATTTGGAATGTTTTAAAAGCTAAGGCCATTTGATTAAAAAGCTGCCTAGAAGCAGTGGGGCCTCTAAATGATGGGAACTATTTACATAATTAAAATACTCTACCTTTACCGAGGATATTAAGTGTTCAAGAATTTACATAAACTCTCATTTTGTTTATCTGTGTGCTTTGAAAATCCCTGTTACAAAACTGAATTTAGAAGTAGTTACAAATGATAAAGAGGAAACAAGAGATTACTTCTTTGGCAATATCTCTTCAATATCTTAAATGCTTAGGGACCCTGCTCTCAGCTAGATTTACATTAGCAGAAAATGAAAGGACAGTTAACAGTTAAAAAATCATCTTTTCAGAGCTTTGTGTTTAGAGAAGATTCTAAAGAGCAATTTCTGTGTTCACCCTCTGCCTGTTCAGCACTTTGGTGTCTGTCTCTGCAAGTGTCTACAATTCCTGTGCACTAAATAAGGCTGAATTTAACAACGTGAAGAATTCAGTTTCCCACATTGCTAAGTATGAAAATAGTGTTCCATAAATGAACTGCCCTGCTAGCTCATGTTTCCTGAATGAAAGAGTGGATGATTGATGATGAAATGGACTAACAATTTGAAAGTAAGTACATATAATGGAGAGACTTGGTACATGGCTGTGTTTCTCACCAATGTGTAATTGCCTGGGGATAATACAGAAATTGCCTTTTGCTTGATAGTATAAATTTTAAATCAATCTCCTTCAGTTAATCAGAAGAAGAGAAGCTGGTCTGGCTCCTGCCGTAGACGTTATGTTTCTTATTAACTTTGCTCACTGAATTTATGATTTATTTATTTTTTAATAACCAACTCACACAGCATACATTGATGGATCAGATATGATTTAAGTTGTGGGAGATTTGTAGCTTATATTTTATAGAGGATTACATATCCCTTAGAAATGTCATGTTATTTTCAAAAGCATTCACCAATATTATGTAAACAATTAGCTGCATTTAGAAAAATGTGAATAAAAAAACAGGTTATGATAATATATCAGCTTTAGTGCAGAAAATATATCAAATAGAATCCAAAAGATATATAATTTATACAATCAGAGTACAGAATGGAGGGTTTCTGTATTGTATACCTATTTAAATTCTCCTTCCCCTGCCAGGCACATTATTTCATTTTCCTTGGTAAACTTCCTTGACACATACAGTGTTAGACCTTTGTTCTGTAGACCTCCACCAATGGGGGTTCAATCAGGAGACTCAGAACTTACCCTGACATGACCCAACCTCTAATCTCTCCCCTCTCTCCCCGCCCTTTTCCTGAATTCTACTACTATCTGTTTGAAATCATCAGGACTAAACTAATTATAATATTCATCTCTTTTTATATCAATCACCACAGAAAGCTCAGGCCTCCAAGTTATTCCTCATTCCCCACATTTCAATTATCAGAACACTCTATAGCCTTTTTTCTACCCAATTTTCCCCTTTCACAACTCCTAAAATTTTTGCTTTGGTCTCTAGAACTCACCACATCCTCAAATTCTCTGAGTATTCTCATCACTTTCTTGTTCTAACCAGCCTTTCCACACAGATAGTTCAATTGTTCTGTCTCCTTACCTTCTCCAACCACTGGACCTGGAGATGTGGTAGATAAAGCTTGTTCTGACTGCCACTTCCAACATATTCTCTTCTCTTCCTCTCCAAAGCCCCACAGTCTAAATGACTTGAGTCACTGTTTCTCATTCCTTGAAGATTTGATACCTGAATCACTATTACTCTTCAAAACTACCTCTTTTTAATCTCTAGTTAAATCCACTATGAACAACTGCATAGAAAACAAGTAGATTACTAGGGGTCCTTTCCTGTTATCCCTTTCCACCAGGAAATTATTCTCTCACACACAGTAGCATCAGAGAGGATGTTTATTCTCTAGAGAAATTCAATCAAATAGGCTCTGGACTAAGAAATGAATGGAATAGATGGAGGCAGAGTGTTGTAACTTAGGATTTTGCTACTCAAAGTTATGGTCCATAAGCTCACAGGATTGATATCATCTGGGATTGTGTTAGAAGTCAAGAAACTGAGATCCTACACTATACTTATGCAATCAGAATCTATATTTTACCATGTATTTATATACATTTAAAGTTTAAGAAGCAATGACTTATGGTATTAATTAAAAGAATGTGCAATCTAGTTTATATTCACCAGGCAAGCCCTAGAGCAAAGATTTCTAACACTTATTTTTCAGGGAGATTTCCTGTGGCAGAGATAGTTAGTGGCCATCAAAATTAATACTCCTCCTATAGACTAGAGTTGTCATAGGGAAGCAGTTGTCTAGCCTGAGACTATATTTCCCAGCTGCTGGGGAGCAAGAATATCTTGTCCCTTTCAAAGGTCCTTCCAGCTGAACTAAGAATCAACTGGACATGAGACAGATTAACAGGAGAAAATCAAATTTAACAGCATATGTATGGAGAATCTACACAGACATGAAATTTCAGAGATAGCCAAAATGAGTTATATGTCATCCTGAACAAAGGAGAAGGGGTAGGTAGGGGTCTGGGACTTAAGAGGGAAGGAATGAAATCTGCATGGCAATAAGAAGAGCAGATGTTTGGTAATTAGATGCTTGCCCTACCACACAGATGGGTCACTCAGATAAAATTTATCTCTGCCAATAACCCTTATTCTGGGAAAGACCCCCAACTTAGATTTTTAGATGTAGTTAAGGGAGGGGCAAAAGTTTCTCTTGAGACTACAGGGTCTTGATTGCCTTTAGCTCAAACAATCTTCATGCCAAAGTGGCCCATCTTGGGGTAACCTGCCTGGGCCCCTACATAGCCCACTCTGCTTTGAACTAGTTCTGGTTACTCTAGTTCGAGCAGATATTCCAAGCCAAGGATTTTTTTTTTTTTTGAGATTTTTTATTTATTTATTTGAGACAGAGAGAATGAGAGAGAGAGAGCACATGAGAGGGGGGAGGATCAGAGGCAGAAGCAGGCTCCCTGCCGAGCAGGGAGCCCGATGCGGGACTCGATCCCGGGACTCCAGGATCATGACCTGAGCCGAAGGCAGTCACTTAACCAACCGAGCCACCCAGGCGCCCCCCAAGCCAAGGATTTTTTAAAAAATGTGCTCTCTCTAAGGTTCTCTTTCCCTTTCTGCCATCTGGGTACTTCAAGACTATGGAATGAGTAGGTTTGCAAGATAAAGACAGTATGTGTTTCTGAATCTGTATATAGAGAAAAATCACCCATTAACCAGAAAGGCAAATAAAAAAAACTTGTGTTTGAGCTTTAACACATTTTTTAAAAAGATTTTATTTATTTATTTATTAGAGAGAGTGAGAGGGCATGGGCAGGGGGAGGGGCAGAGGGAGAGGGAGAAGCAGACTCTCTGCTGAGCACAGAGCCAAATGCTGGGCTGGATCCCAGGGCTTGGTCCCAGGGCTCAATCCCAGGACCCAGAGATCATGACTGGAGCCACTCAGGCACCCTGAGCCTTAACACATTTTAGAGTCTATTTGTTACAGAATTTAGTCATGTTTTATCTAGTATGAATTCCCAACTAAACATATGGGTATATATCTGATCAACTTATGGTGAAGCTCAGGAAACAGTAAATTCTGTACAAGGTTTCCAGTTACCATTTTAGTGCCCTACCCTTAACTATGAATAGACAATAAATATCACCAAATATTTGAGAAGAGCCTCTAAAGCTTCTAAAAGACAAATAGGCAAATGGAAAAGAAGTCATTAACACAAAGAAAAGCAAAGAATTATATAATAAAGAAAAGGTAATTGGAGTACATTACAGGATTTATGTGAACAATATCTACAAAGTCACAATAATGTAAGCAGGAAACATTGGTTTGACAAATAATTGCAATATAACTATACTGGGAGACAGAAAAAGGAGAGTGTGAGGAGATGGGGATACACAAAAGATAAATCCTCATCTTCCAACTAAAATTGTGTATTGTTTATATTTGAAAATCAAGACATAGCAAGTATTTCATTTATGTATATAGGACTAATTACAAAAATTTGCAGTTAAGGAGTCAAAAATGTTAGGCACTGCAGAGTAGAAGTCTGGGGTAAGGAGAGGCACAGAGTGAATGCAGTTTTGTGGGTTTTTTTTTTTTTTCAGTTTTGTGGTTTTAAGACTTACAGGGCATTTTAATTCTTTAAATTATGCACATGTATAAATGCAAAAAATAAAAGTTAAATTAAAAATAAAAAAACCAACATGGGGTGCCTGGGTGGCTCAGTCAGTGTCAGTTAAGCATCTGACTCTTGATTTCAGGGTTGTGAGGTCGAGTCCTGCATCAGGGTCCATGCTGGATGTAGAGGCTGCTTAAGATTCTCTCTTTCCCTCTGCCCCTTCCTGCCCCCACTCTCAATACTCTCAAATAAATAAATAATAAATTACAATGTGAGAATTATTTTTTCCTTATTTAATTCAATCTGGTAGCATTATACTTTATTTGAATCAGATAATTCTACAGTTCTGTATGCTTTTGCCATCACATTCTACCTATCACTATATTTTGTCAATTTAAAGATGAGGGTCTATATTTCATTGGAATGCTTGTTTGTTAAAGTTGTACATAATAGGGCACATTCTGCATGGAGCACTGGGTGTTATGCACAAACAATGAATCATGGAACACTACATCAAAAACTAATGATGTAATGTATGGGGATTCACATAACAATAAAAAAATTAAAAAAAAATTGTACATAAGTAATCACACTGAAAATAGGCATAGAAACGAGGAATCTTCATTTATTCAATTGAGAGTATTACTTTACCATAAGTATTGTAAGTTACCTCTACAACAATGCATTTTAAAAAGATTTTATTTATTTATTAGAGAGACAGAGAAAGCACAAGCAGGGGAGAGGGAGAAGCAGCCTCCCCACCAAGCAGGGAGCCCAACATGGGACTTGATCCGAGGACCCTGGGATCATGACCTGAGCTGAAGGCAGACACTTAACCAAGTGAGATACCCAGGCACCCCTACAACAATGCATTTTATTTTCTAGTTAAATTACTAAAACTTTCAAATAATGGAATTGCATTTGTTAATAAACTGTGACTTTTAAAGTAGGTAAGAGGAAATAAAAAATTAAATAAGAATAAAATCTTACCATATGAAACCCTGAACCATGTACTCCAACAGTCTTCAAGTCACATATGCCATTTTTGACCCCAGCAAAACAAACTTCAATGGTGGGGTTCCAAATCAAAATTCAAATATAGTAACTAAACAAACTAGGAACTATCAAGTTTAAAACACCAATGTTGTCTCCCTCAGATTCCTCTTGGAAGTCATTACTCAATTCCTTACATAATACAAACTTTTCATATAAAAATACCTACGCCAAAGCTACAAGGCAGAAATAGTTATGTAAGTGACAGGAAAGGCTGAACCAGAAGAACCCAGTTCTAAAACAGCCTATTTCCAAACTGAAAGTGAAATTTGGAGTCAGAATACTCATTGTTATAATTGACACAATTGTTATTGAATACACAAGAAATATTTAAAAAAATTCATGTAATCACTTTACATTATAACTATAGGGGCTATGGGTAGACCACCCCAAGATGAGCCACTTTGATGTGAACATTATTTTGAATTAAAAGCAATCAAAACCCAGTAGCTGCAGGAAAAGTTCTACCTCCACCTCAACTGCCTACCTGTACCAGGAAGAGAGCTATTAACAGATATTCCTCTTTACCTAAGAAACTTATTTGCTTAACAGGGCAACTCTACTTTCCAAATACTTCCTCTTGACTTTCTGCTAATAGTCTTCTTTCCCTTTGAATCCTCAGACCCCTACCCCTCTCCTTAGTTCAGGATGTTAGATAAGCCTCATGTTGCCTGCCTTTGGAATTTCATGTCTGTAAAGGATTCCCTTTACATATGAAACTATATTTTATTTCTCCTGTTAATCTGTCTCATGTCAATTTGATTCTTAGTTCAGCCAGAAGGACCTTGAAGGTCAGAGAAATTGTTCCTCCCCAACATGCCATGTTTTTTTTCACCAAAATTACTAGCAACATACAAAATGCTCCTGCTAGTGTAGAATACAAATTTCCAACAAATTTACTGACACAACGTGTTGATGTGTGTGTTATAGGGTGACTCCTGTCTTAGATCATAAAAATGAACATTATTTCTCAACTTCAGTTGGATCACAAAGGGTAAACCCAAATATAGGAGCAGAGATTGAAAGCAAACTGAGAGTGATTCACTTCACTGTTATATTTTAAAGACTGCAGCTTCAAAAAACAAAGACCTCCTATGCAGTAATTATATTTTGTCATTTTACATAATATAGCTTGCAGTCTACTTCTGTTTTCTCAATCACCTGGAGATTGCAAATTGTTCTTGTAATTATCTGATTTTCTATCTAACTGGGACAGAGTTTTTCAAACTGTGAGGCTGATCACCCTGGGGAGACTTGAGTCTTTTATGAGGATGTGAAAGCCAGCCCAAGGAGAAGGATGGTATATTTCCCTGCTCACTAATTATTTTCACTAATGGCTGAGAAAGCAAAAGCATTCAATTAGAAATTTGGGGGTATATTTTATTTCTGTTGGATTAAGTATATCATTTCTCTTCTATGTTGTGTCATCAAAAGATATTTATGTATTTCATTAGAATTAATACATTAAGGAGTAAAAGATATAACTTATTTTAGTCATCAGATTAATAATTGTCTTCTATTCACATTTCAGAGTAGGAAGAAATGCAAAAAATTTCAATAACTCTGGGGAAAAAAGAGGGCTCTACTTGCTTTATAACATACCCTATATATACTCAATGGAAATGTTTATAATTGTATCATTTATGAGATGTTATAATATTCTAATTTCTTTTTGACCTAATAAGTCATTGTCTATCCCTCTTATTATACGTCCCTTCACAAATGAGGAGTATTAAAATATTGTAGAATATTCTGCATGCCAATGATTTTAGAATGAGATTGTAGAAAAGCAGAATACACCATCCCAAAATATCCCTCTTTGGTATGAGGATTATTTTCACCTGATTATATTTAAGAAATAGACACAGGAGAAGCTCTAAAAAGTGAGTAGAAGTTACCATTTTGTAAAGAATATTTACATTTGTAAGTGTGTCTCCTCTGTACCTGGAAAAGGAGGATGACTCTATATCCCTATAGACTGTCTTATCAATGAAGAAGGTAGCAAGTTAAATCTGCATCATGACTACATACCCTTGTTTACAGTGCTTTTCCTGACAACCTACTATAACTGGCCCCTCCACACAATATCTTTTATCTTTAGTTGAAAATGATACTTAATGGGATGGCTTGGGCCATTTCAGGGAGTTACTCAGTTTTCCTGGGTATCTCCCATGTATATAGGAGGTATACATGTTATTAAACTTTGGTTTTTCTCCTGTTAATCTTTTTAGTAAAGGAGGATGTCTCAGCTAAACACAGAAGAGTAGAGGGAAAATTCTTTTTCCTCTCCCACAATATTATAGAAAAACTATTTGTTGCCTATAGTTTAGCCCCCAGTGAGGTAGGGTGCGGAATCAGAAGTAATAATGCCACTGAAGAGTGAATTTTCTCCAAACCCAGGCTCTGAAAATATAATCTATATAATCTATAATCTATATAATCCTCATAGCTCAATAGTTGACCTATTCCTTATAATAGGCATAAACAATCTTTACTATTTGCAAATGGAATAGCCATAGAAACAAGATACATGTTATGTCTTATCTCTACTTTGTTTAATCAACCAGAAGTCTAACTTATATTTTTGACAAAAGAATTCTTCTGTTGATACTACCTCCATTCTATATTTTTCTGGAATGAATACTCCTGTATTTGTTTATGCAAAATTATCTTTCTTTATTAACTCTACATGGTCTCCAAAGATCATCAGGAAAGTGTAGAAATATAACAATAATAAACTAACCACTGTTGACATTTTAATATATTTCCTACTAATAATTTTGTTTATATTTTCTAAAAAGAAATCAATTTTATCTACAATTTTATATTCTGCTTATTGTCCTGCTTAACATTATTTTCTATGAATTTCCAAATATACAATTCAAAAGCATATCAGACTTCCGGGACAAAGGGTGGAGAAAGACAATTCCCGAGAATGCACCTACATAACATCCACAGCAGTGTAAATAACCCAGAAAACCACCTGAGTTCTGAGTTCCGGCAGAACAGACTCTCCACAGTTAATCATAGAAAAGAGGCCATGTTGTAAACAGTAGGAAAGTCAGAGGTGAGGTTGGGAACCAAACTGACTCACAAGACTAGACATAGGAGGGAGGCCACCCAAAGCCAGGAGAAAGGAGAGGAGCAGACCCCATACCAGGCACACCAGGCACAAGGATCTGCACTGAGAAGATGAATCCCCATAATATTTGGCTTTGAAAACCATAGAGGCTTAACCTCATGAGTTTTTACAACCAATGGGGTGAACACCAGAAACTTTAAAAATCAATGGGCTCCACTCTGGGAGAGTAAGAGGGTGATAGGAAACTGAGTCCCTACCCTTAAAGAGACAGAACAGCAAACAACCCTGCTGAGATACAACATAGAAGCAGGAGTTTGAAAAATGCCTGGGATGCACAGGAAGATTTATTTACTAATCTTATAACATGCACTGGTGGGGCAAGGATTTTTAGGAGACTTCTCCAAGAACTAAAGAGCTGGCAGGCACCTTTCCCTCCCCTCCACCTCCAAGCCTAGATACCTGGACACCTGTGGGAACCAGTGGGAACACCTAGCTTTCTAACAGCATACCCCACCCCCATGCTCCTCTGCAGACCCACCCCCTCTAATCCACCATCAGAAGTTCTCCAAAGCAGCTACAAGTCTCTTCCCACAGAAGACCAGCCCAAACCTTGCTAAAACCAAATGTCAGCTCCTGTATTCTCCTGTGGACTTGCCCCATCCAACCTGCCCTGAGCAGGAGTCCATCCAAAGGGGCACCAGAAGCACAGCATTGTGAAAGCAGCCCTGACAGTGTCCAGGGCCACTCCAAAGTGATTCCTCCACTGGGAAGAGGGAAAGATAACCACGCACACCAGCTCCATTATGGACCCAGCAGTGGGCTGCGGGCAGGCCTCTGATCTCTCAACAGGCAATACAGGGGGAGTGCCCTGTAGTTGGTGCTACTGCATCCCTAGCAAGCACCTGATCTGACCAAACTCAAGTCCAAGGTAGCCCCAGATGGTCCCTTAACAACACAGGGACCAAACCCTGCCACAAACGGGCAAACAGAGCCACTGCAGACAACTGAAGTGAAGGCAAAGGCAGCTCCGCTGCAAAATAGGGCACATGCAACACAGATAAGAGATACCCCTGAACCACCAGTTTCTGATGAACAGGGGATATTGTACTACAGGGCACTGTATGGCCTCTTCTTCCTAAGCCCATTACTTTCAAGAGCAGGAGACAAAGCTGACTTTCTTAACACACAGAAGCAGACATAAAAAGTTAGACAAAATGAGGAGACAGAGGATTATGTCCCAAATGAAAGAAGAGAACAAAATCACAGCAAGAGAGCTAAATGCAATGGAAATGAGCAATATGCCTGATAGAAAATTTAAAATAATGGTCATAAAGATCCAGGACTTAAGAAAAGAATGAAGAATCTCAATGAAACTCTCAACAAAGAGATAAAAAATATAAAAAAGAACTAATTAGAGATGAAGAACTCATAACTGAAATTAAAAATACACTAGAGGAAATAGATTAGAAGAAGCAGAAGAATGGAACAGCAACCTGGAAGATAGAGTAATGGAAAGAAATCTAACTGAATAGGGAGAAGGAAAAAAGAAAAATAAAAAATGAGAATAGATTTAGGGAACTCAACAACACTATCAAGCATAATAACATTTGCATAATAGGGATCTCAGAAGAAGAAGAAGAAGAGAGAAAAGAGGGCAGAAAATCTACTTGAAGCAATAACGGCTAAAAAATTCCCAAATCTGGTGAAGGAAATAAATATCCAGATCCAAGAGGAACAGAGAGCCCCCAACGAGATCATCCCAAGCAGGTCTACACCAAGACACATAGTAATTAAAATGCCAAAAAGTAATGATAAAGCAAGAATTTTAAAAGCAGCAAGAAAAAAGAAAACGGTTACATACCACAGAAATCCCATAAGAGCATCAGCTGATTTTTCAGCAAACTGCAGGCCAGAAGGAAGGGGCATGATATAGTCAAGTGCTGAAAGGAAAAAAACCTCCCACCAAGAATACTCTATCCCATAAGAGACTACCATTCAAAATAAAAGGAGGGATAAAGTTTCCCAAACAAAGTTAAAGGAATTCATTACCACTAAACCAGCCTCACAAGAAGTGTTAACTAGCAAATGGAATCCAATAATACATTTAAAAAAAAAATTCACAACTATCAAGTGGATTTATTCCTAAGATAGAAGGATGGTTCAATATTTGCAAATCAGTCAATGTGAGACATCATATCAATAAAAGAAAGGATAAAAATCATATGATTATTTCCATAGATGCTGAAAAAACATTTGACAAAGTACAACATCCAATCATGATAAAAACCCTCAACAAAGTACTTTTAGAGGGCACATACCTCACAATAATAAAGGCCATAGAAGAAAATCCCACAGTGAATATCATACTAAATGGGGAAAGACTGAGAGCTTTTCCCCTAAGTTCAGGAACAAGACAAGGATGTCCAATCCCATCACTTTTATTCAACATAGTACTGGAAATCCTAGCCACAACAGTCAGACCAGAAAAAGAATGAAGGACTGCCAATTTGGTAAGGAAGAAATAAAACTTCCATTATTTACAGATGACATGATACTATATATAGAAAACCCTAAAGACTCCACCAAAAGCTCCTAGAACTGATAAATGAATTCAGTAAAGTCTCAGGAAACAAAAACAATCTATAGAAATCTGTTGCATTTTTCTACACCAATAATGAAACAGCAGAAAGGGAAATTAAGAAAATAATCCCATTTACAACTGCATCAAAAATAATAAAATACCTAGGAATAAACTAAACCAAGGGGGTGAAAGACCTATACTCTGAAAACTATAAAATATTGATCAAATAAATTGATGATGACACAAACTGATAGAAAGATATTCCATGCTTGATTAGAAAAACCAATATTGTTAAAATGTCTACAGAACACAAAGTAATCTACAGATTTAATGCAATCCCTATCAAAATACCAAAATTTGTCACAGACCTAGAACAAATAATCTTAAAATTTTTATGGAGCCACAAAAGACCCCAAGTACCCAAAGCAATCTTGAAAAAGAGAGAAACTGGAGGTACCACAATTCCAGATTTCAAGATATAATACAAAGTTGTAGTAATCAAAACAATATGGTACTGGTGCAAAAATAAACACATATGTCAATGGGTCAGAATAGAGAGCCCAGAAATAAACCTACAATTTTATGATCAGTCTTCAACAAAGGAGGCAAGAATATGCAACAGGAGAAAGATTCTTCAACAAATGATGATGGACAGCTATAGGCAAAAGAATGAAACTGGACCACTTTCTTACACCAGACACAAAAATAAACTCAAAATGGATTAAAGACCTAAATGTGAGACCTGAAACCATAAAAATCCTAGAAGAGACTACAGGCAGTTTCTCTGACATTAGCCATAGCAACATTTTTCTAGATATGTCTCCTGAGGCAAGGGAAATAAAAGCAAAAATAAACTATTAGAACTACATCAAAATAAAAAGCTTTTGCACAGCAAAGGAAGCAATCCACAAAACTAAGTGATGACCTACTGAGTGGGAGAAGATATTTGCAAATGACATATCTGATAAGGGTTTAATATCAAAATATATAAAGAACTTATACAACTCAACACCAACAAAAACACAAATAATTCAACTAAAATAAGGGGCAGAAGACATGAACAGGCAGTTCTCCAAAGAAGACACACAGATGGCCAACAGATATATGAAAAGATGCTCAACATCACTCATCATCAGGGAAATGTAAATGAAAACCACAATGAGGTATCACCTCACACTTGTCAGAATGGCTAAAATAAAAAACAAGCGTTGTCAAGGATGTGGAGAAAAAGAAACCCTTGTGCACTGTTGGTGGGAATGCCAACTTTGCATTCCCACCAACACCCTGTAAGACTAGTTTCTCCTACATAATTCTCTCAGGCTGCATATCATTTGAGTGTTATGTGCTAGGATTATTCACTGCCTACCCATGCCATTCATTTGGTTTTCACTATTAAAAGGCAATGCTATACCCCTTCGGATCCCTACATTTGTATCTTTGGGTTAAATACAGTGCACCCCGATGTTTATAGCGGCAATGTCCACAACAGTCAAACTGTGGAAAGAGCCAAGATGTCCATCGACAGATGAATGGATAAAGAAAATGTGGTATATATATATATATATATATATAATGGTGGTATATATA
>NC_138380.1:23562040-23574193 GCF_054177405.1 Leptonychotes weddellii
ACGGGGTGGCTGGGTGATAGACACTGGGGAGGGTATGTGCTATGGAGCACTGTGAATTGTGCAAGACTGTTGAATCACAGATCTGTACCTCTGAAACAAATAATGCAATATATGTTAAGAAAAAAAAAGAAGAAGAAGATAGCAGGAGGGAAAGAATGAAGGGGGGGGAAATTGGAGGGGGAGACGAACCATGAGAGACGAAGGACTCTGAAAAACAAACTGAGGGTTCTAGAGGGGAGGGGGTGGGAGGATGGGTTAGCCTGGTGATGGGTATTTAAAGAGGGCACGTTCTGCATGGAGCACTGGGTGTTATGCACAAACAATGGATCATGGAACACTACATCAAAAACTAATGATGTAATGTATGGTGATTAACACAACAATAAATAAATAAATAAATAAATAAATAAAATAAAAAAGGCAATGCTATAAACTATTCTTCACCAACACCACCAAGACTTGGAAAACTATCCAATAATTATTTCAGAGGACACTATATATTTTATGGTGCAGCCACCATAAAAAACAGTATAGAAGTTCCTCAAAAAGTTAAAAATAGAATTACCCTATGATCCAGCAATCACACTACTGGTATTTACCCAAAAAAATAGAAAAACACTATTTAAAAGGGATATATGTACCCCTATGTTTATAATGGCATTATTTACAATAGCCAAGATATGGAAGCAGCCCAATGTCCATCAACTGATGAATGGATAAAGACACACACACACACACACACACACACACACACACACTGGAATATTATTCAGCCATAAAGAGAGAATGAAATCTTGCCATTTTCAAAAACATAAATGGATCTACAGGGTATAAGACTAAATGAAATAAATCAGTCAGAGAAAGAAAAATACCATATGATTTTACTCATTTAAGAAAGAAAACAAAACAAATGAACAACAAAAAGAGACAAACCAAAAAACGTATTTTTAACTATAGTGAACAAACTGGTGGTTACCAGAGAGGAGGTAGTGGAGGGATGGATGAAACAGGTGAAGGGGATTAAGAGTGCACTTTATCATGATGAGCACTGAGTAATGTATCGAATTGTTGAATCACTATGTTGGACACATGAAACTAATATAACAATGTACATTAATTATACTGGAATTAAAAAATAAAGAAAAAAAAGTACATCATTAAGTGAATGTACCAAAATTTTTATATCCATACTGGGAAGTTATTAAACATTTAGCACAATTGTCTTATCCAGTTCAAAAATATGTTAATTGAAAAGACTACAAATTAAGAGAGAGAACTCATTCTGCTTACATTGTGCATTAGTCTAATGGAACATATTTTTTTCTATCGAAGAGTAGGGAAATCAGAGAAACTAAAATAACAGCACATTGAAATGCCAGATTACTGAACTAAGCAAAGTCAAATGAATTAATGGATGAGCTACAGAATATTAATGAACAAAGGAAACATGTCCCACTTTATACACTAGCAGTTAGTGGGAAGTATAGGAAATGAGAGCATAGTAAGCCTGTTTATAGCAAATAAAATTGTTTGTCATGCCAAACAATGTTTCTGATAACCTGTTGGCAGATTATAATCTACAAATATCTAATGTAATGTCCTATTTGTACTTGAAGAGAATTGCAGAACATCAGATCTCATTGTGTGTAATTATAACAACACTATCAATAGCAAATATAAAGACTTTAAATCACTTAATTTTTCATGATGTCTATAACTTTTATTTTAATAAATTTTCTTCTATGGCAGCTTCTGAGTAGAAGCTGAGTAGAAAACTTTATTTTCACATCTACTAAATAACTGTTCCTATATACTCAATTACAACCATGAACTAGAAAGTTCTATGCAACCTCAAATGTTCTGAATGCTTCTCTCCAAGCTGTGGAGCCCTGTAAGACTAGTTTCTCCTACATAATTCTCTCAGGCTGCATATCATTTGAATGCTATGTGCTAGGATTATTCACTGCCTACCCATGCCATTCATTTGGTTTTCACTATTAAAAGGCAATGCTATAAACTATTCTTCACTGACACCACCAAGACTTGGAAAACTATCCAATAATTATTTCAGAGGACACTTTATAAATTACTTGGAAATTAAACCAACAAATATGTCTCAAAGAACAGAGGAAGTAGAACTATGGATGTGTCTGCTAAGAATGACAAATGACAATTCAGAGTTTCAACTTTGTCATTTATGGATTTTTTAACCTGAAGTCCCTGGATATTTTAACCTGCTTAAGAATATGTTTTCAGGGTGCCTGGGTGGTGCAGTTGGTTGAGCATCCGATTCTTGATTTCAGCTTAGGTCATGATCTCTGGATCATGAGATCAAGCCCCGAGTAGGGTTCCATAGTTAGTTCAGAGTCTGCTGGAGACTCTCTCTCCCTCTGCCCCTTCCACCCATATTTGCGCTTGCTCTCTGTCAGATAGTAAATAAATATTAAAAAAGAATATGTTTTCCTACTAGAATTTATTAACATGAGTGTGTTTGGCAACAACTGTGAGAGAACTTCATATGTAGTACTGTATAAAAATCATGAACTCTGGTATGAAATAGACTGGTTAAAACCCAATTCAACAAGTTAAATGACCCAGAAACTCTCTGGATTCATCTATAAAATGAAGGGAAAAAATCCTACCAGAAATAATTATTTTGAGTATTTAATAAATTCGAATTCTGAATTTACAAATTCAATTTGATTGTCAGGTACAGTAGTTAAGCTCATTTCTATATTGCTGTAAAATGGGTCCCCTATTCAGATACTGTGCTTTATAGGATTCCATGCCTGTGTATCAGGTATTCCATAAGCCCATAGATAATGGTACTGCTGTGGCAGGAAAAATAAACCCATACCCAGAATAGATATCTATCCTTGAAAGGATGAACCACTGGCCCTTCAAGGATGGAAGGGAGATTGCATAGTCAACTTACCCCCAGTGATTGGGTTAGTCACCCTAGGGAGTAGTATAATATTGGGGGATTAAGGTTGGACTGTATTACCATGAATTGTGTATTTAGAGGCAGAAGTAGGTAGATTGTTATTAATACATGGGACACCATGCTGTCAGGTTCATATATGGTCTCCATCTCTGCCATAATAGCTGTTCCATTCATATGCCCATTGTGCTGTGTCTGAAATGGTTGATGACAAAGGCTGAGACAACTTGGTTGTTCAGTGACTCTCCCATGGTGAATGCTTTCTGATGGGCTTAATATGGAATACAAACTCCAACCCTTATATGTCCATCTACATCATATGAATCTACTCCAGAATTCCTTATATCCAATCTCACAGTCCTTTCTTTTCCAGGTCCTTGAATAGATAGCCAGGCCACTTGCCAATAGCCAGGCCTCTGGCCAATAGCCAGGAATGCATATTTTCTTCTCCATTGTCTTTCAGGGTTAAATCTGAAAGTGTTAGTAATGCAACTGCTATCTATTTTTGGTTTGCACCTATTCATTGAGCCAATCCATCTATAAACCAGGCTCATGCTTTTTCTTCTTTCAGTTTGTCCTACAGAACCATGTATAGAAATATGCAGATGGGAAAAAGGACTGATGCAAGAGTTATGAGAGACATAAGGGTCTGAGCTATCTGCTGGGAGGCTTACTCATACCCTCTGGTCCTGTGCAGTCTTGTTCCTGGATATGCCATTTCCATCTTACAATAGACAGCTGCAAGGCCTATACAATATTTTAACTTGAAAGATCTGACAGAACCCATCTCATAATAGGCATAATGAGTTGCCATCCCATGACCAATGTTTCCATCTCTACCAGGACCCAGTAACAGACCACAAGCTATTTCAGAAAGAGTGTATAATTATCTACTGCAGATGGTGTGGTTTTGCTACAGAAGCCAAAGGGCCTATGTTGTCATTCCACTGCAGCTTGCCATATACTTTAATTTCATCTCTTCCAACCACTGACACTCCAACACCATATGTCTGCCAGGTGGTAGGACCCAAGTGGTAGGGCAGATTGCACCGTGACCTGGATCTGATACAGCAAACTTTCTGGCTCTGGTCACCACTCAAGCCTGGCAGCCCTTTATGCCACTCAATAAATGGGCTAGAACAGTATTCCTAAATATGGAATGTATTGCCTTCTGAACCAAAGTGGCCTACCACATGATGTGCTTCTTTTTTGTGTGTTCTACGGGATGCAAGATGCAGCCATCGCTTGGCTTCTGTTACTTAGGATGCCATTAGTCTCAAATACAAATAAGACCAGGTTTGCAGCTATCTTTTTTGGCCATCCTTACCAGCTGGCTTGTAGAGGACAGCCACCACTGAACTTCTTAGTTATGTTGTTACCCCTCTCACCACTATATTTATGATTACCTTGGTGGATGGTACGGCCTCTGGTAGGTGTTACAGAACATAATCTTCTTGTAGGTCATTGGGTCATCTGATTGAACATAATATATGAATTCAAGAATGCTTACTTCTTTAGTCTTCCCTCTAACATCTGCCAGGGCAATTGTACATACAGACACACATGTGCGTGCGCCCCCCCCCACACACACATCTTCATTGAGATGTACATATGTGTCTGTGCATGTACATATATAACACTTACTGAGATAAAATCCACACACCATAAAATTCACCTTTTAAAAGTATATCTGTAAGTATATATATAGATATATGTTTATGTATTTTATATGTATAGGCCTATCCAATATATGTGTGTATACATACACACACTTATATATGTCTATGTCTATCAATGGTGAATGGATATGTACTAGTGTCGTTTCTACATTTAACTACTATGAATAAGCTAAAAGCATTTGTGTACAAATTTTTGTGTGAACATATGCTTTCATTTCTCTTGTGTATACCTAGAAGTGGAAATTCTGGGTCATATTGTAACTCTATATTTAACATTTTGAAAAACTGCTCAACTCTTTTCCAAAGTAGCTGTACCATTTTACTTTTCTGCCAGCAAAGAATACTTTTTTGTACCATTTTACTTTTCTGCCAATTTCTCCATACCCTTGTGAATACTAGTTATTGTGTGCATTTGATCATAGCCAACCTAATGGTTAAGTCATATCTTACTGTGGTTTTCATTTGCTTTTTCCTAATGATAAATGATGAGCATCCTTTCATGTGTTTATTGGCCATTTGAGTATCTTCCTTGGAGAAATATTTATCCAAGTCGCTTGCCCAATTTTTAAATATTTGTCTTCTTCTTAAGTTAAAAGCATTCTTTATATATTCTGGATACAGATCCCTTGTCAGATATATGAATTGTAAATATTTCCCCATCTGTGGATTGTTTTTCACTTTTTGGTGGTATCCTTTGAAGCACAAATACTTCTAATTTTGATAAATTCCAACTTATTTATTTTTGTTTTGCCATCTGTGCTTTTGGTAATACATGTTGGGAACCATTGCCTTATCCAATGTCATGAAGACTTACTCCTATGCTTTCTTCTAAGAATTCTACTGTTCTCATTTTTAAATTTAGGCCTTTGATCCATTTTGAGTTAATCTTTTTATAAGGTGTGAGATAAGAGTTCAACTGCATTTTCCATGTGAATATCCACTGCCCCAGAACCATTTATTTATTGAAAACACTATTTATTTCTTGATGAATGGACTTGCATCCTTGGTAAAAATAAGTTAACCCGAAGACATAGGGGTTTATTTCTGGAATCATGCTTCTATTCCATTGATGTATGTTTATCCTTATCACAGTAACAAATTCTCTTGATTACTGTTGTTTTATAGTAAATTTTGAAATTGGAAAGTGTGAGTTTTCCAACTTTGTTCTTCAAGATTGTTTTGATTTTTCTGGGTCTATCAGGTTGTTTTGAGAATTCCATATGCTACTGCCCAGTGACTTGTACATGAAAATTTTTTGTTGAATAAATGTAATAGCTAAGGAATGAACAAGGTCTGTTAGCTTAGGAAAAGCATTTGGAAAACCATTAAAGATTCTCATCCTTTTGTTGAATGCTTAGATGAAATATCTTAAAATGTAACAATAAAATAATGCTGCTCTGGTCCTGAGATGTGAAGAAAATGACTTGATGCCTATAATATCTATAAAATAACATTCCTAGATCTATTATATCGTGATTAACAATAATCATATACCATAAAAATAACAGATATGCTGCTTCTCTGATTATTTTTCCTGGCATCTTTTGTTTGTAGTTATAACATCTCTACTTCTTTCATTCTATTCTACTTGGAATTACTAGCAAGCTTGTATAATATAATTTGATCGTAAGTAAGCTAAAATAATTTTTCATAATTTATCCCTCTAAAATCAGATGCAAATGGCTGCTTTCTTTTAAACAGAGTGAAATCAGTGAATTTTAGAAATTTCCCAAAGGTCAGAGAGGTAGCCACCAAGTTTCTGTCAGTCCCCAAATTTACAGTGTTTTGATTATACCACAGACTTTAACAGACTATGCTGTATGTTAATGATCTCCAGTTTTTCTCTGAAAAATAACAATTTCTGGCATCATTAATCCTTTTTGGATAAAAAAATGTGTGTATACTGAAAACTCTAAACCTTGACAGAATTTTATTCTACAAGTGGACAGTATGGATCCATAAAGAAAAAAGAAATTAATTTTGAAAAATTAGTTCCATCATTTTAACACAGACTCTAGTGGTTCATGAGTAATTACAGACCAATCATGAACATTTGTTAATCATCCTCGAACTATATCCTGGGCTTTTTAAGAGCATGAAGACTCAGTCTTATTAAGCAATAGGTTAAAGTGGGGAAATCACATACTTTATGGTCAGATTCATCTGGTATTTAAACTAACTTGGGCAAGTCACTTAAATCTCTGACAATCAGGCCATTTTTGTGAGGATTCCAATTAAATAATTTAAGAAAAGAACCAGTGGAGTGTGTGACACAGGATAAATGTTGAACCCTGAAGCTTCCAAATCAATGTTATTTTGAAACTATTTGATAAATAGTTTACCTCAAAGCTGTGCCTCAGGCTTTTCCCCTACAATTATCACCTTCTTGGTCAGTAATCCTTTGCTGTGTTCCACGGCTGGGTCAGTAGAATATGTCCTTGAATCTGCCCACATCTGAATCCAAGTCCAGCATCTACCTGTTGGATCCCACCCTAACCTGAGTCCTTTTCTCTACCATAGTGCCTGGATCCTAACTTCGACATCAAGTAATTTGAAACTGAGTTATACTGCCTACACCCAACAAGTATAGAGTCACACTGTCTTAACTCTATCTGAATAGGTTTAATATTTGAAGCCAAAGTTCATTTTATTTATAAGCCAATTCCATAGGTAAAGGCCCCCATTGTAACACTGTAATAAAAACTAAATTATGAAAAATTCTAAATGAAAATATCCGTACCTAGGACAAGAAAAGATATGTCTAATCAAGGTCCTTATGCATGTTTTTTTCAGATTATTTACTGCACAATGGTGACATATTTATAGCATAGGCTATGAGAATGATGATCACTAGAGTTTTCTAGTATGCACTCTGCACCACCGACCTAATGGCTCTGTTTTCCAACTCTTTATATTTTTGGAGAACTGGATTAGATAATAGAGTCACAGTGTCTCTAAATGTATACACTACAGAAAGCTAATGCTTCGAAAGTGAGAATATTTTCTATCATTTATCTTTTTACCTTATGAAAATAGAGAATAATGAGTACTCTAATCACAGCATATTTACACTTTCAAATATTGCATTTAATTATACCCCTCTGCTTCAACAAAAAAGACAATTGAAGGTAGTTAGAAGTATTTTCCATAATGGGTTTCTATTATAAGACAATCTAACCCTCTAAGTGGTGAGCATTACTCTTTCTGAATTAAAATATTGCAAGTCTATTAATTCTGTCTCAGGGGAGGGGAGTTCATAGAACTGTTTTATAAAATCTGAATTTTTATCAGAATGATGTCAAATGGTCAATCATAAAAAGTTATCTATTGATACAGTACCTATTCATATGTGAAAATATGGATATAACTCAAGGGTATACTCAAACTTATCTCAGTCCTACTATGAAGATCAAAAAATAAAATAAAATTTGATGGTACATTGACATCTTAGCAGGCCAATGAATTGAGGTTAAGACTGTCTTAATGCAGGCTACTAAAATGATCATTTTGTTTAGCAAGTTTATTTGAACTGTCATTTCAATAAAATAGCGGCTGTCATGGATATATTCTTCACAAATTGGACAACCAGCTCAAATATCTGTTTTGGATTAGACTTAACATAAGTTAACTAAATAACAAACATAACTCGATAGGTTTACCTAGTTGTTTTTAGAAACAACTTTTTAAATTTGGAAAAGCCATTTATTCAAGAATGAGGGTTCAGTGGGGAAGTGGAAATATGAAAGATTGCAGAATATAAGTTTAAATTTTAAAAAAGGTAAAATATAGACAAAATTAAGACTGTGGAAATTAGATAACTCTTCTATTTAAAAATTCCCATATCATCATAAACAGGACTCCAAAACATTAAAAACCTCAAGGAAACTGATCTCTAAAAGATAAAACAAAAACTCAAATTTTCCCTTATTCCTAAAGCATCAGAAGTCAGACCACTTTCCATATCAACAGTGCCAAGCCCTAGTAAGATAGCTACTCCAGTTTAGATATCAAGCTATGAATATAAATCTTTCCCTAAGCCTCATTTAAATGCCCCACATAATAGAACAAAGAGTAAGGGACAGAAATGTATCCCTATAATCTCTTCCTAAACTTGTCAAACATGTGCTCTTTTTCCCAGCTATGTCCAAAAGATTTTATTAACCAAATGGATTACTGGTATCCATTTTTCTTGTATGTAATTCTATATTTTATTACTAAGTCAGCTGGGGTTTAGGAAGACTCAAAAAAATTAAAATTAAACCTCAAACCACAGGTACATTAATTATGCACTTTTTAACACCTGTTCTTACATATAATTTAAAGAAAGTTTGCTTTGATATCTCATTTGCAAACATGGAATAAATTTCTGAATAAAGAGTTACTTTCATATCACACCTCTTTACCTTTTCAAGTTTTCTGTGGTTGAGACATATGGTGGGGAAAAAAAAGTAAAAAAAAATGTTAAAAGACGAATTTGCTCATTTAATCATAAAACCACAAGAGCATTCTTTTTTTGAGAGAGGGAGCACATGAGCAGGGAATAGTGGGGGGTGGTTGGGGGAGTAGAGGGAGAGAGAGAATCTTAAGCAGACCCCACGCCAAGCGCAGAACCAGACTGGGGCTCAATCTCACGACCCTGAGATCATGACCTGAGCCTAAATTAAGAGTCTGAGGCTTAACCGACTGAGCTACCCAGATCCCCCAAGAGTGTTTAAAAAAAAAAAAATGCTTTCTTAGGATTTGATTCTTAGCGATAATAGAATGACATCATTTTAGGTATAGCTTATCATCTAAATTTGCTCTTTGAAAAAATAAGTGTTCTCACTTTAATTTTAATAACAGCTATATAAATAAATTATCACAAAGTGTAGCATTCTATGTGGAAAATTCTAAATCAAAACCAATAATAGTAATTGAAAGAATGTTATCATTACTGAATAGAAGTGTCTAAACTGCAGTCAGCCCTCTTCATAATCTCTTTGAGCCATAGACCAAATGCCTTCTGACATACAGTCACAATTTTTAAGCGATAAGTTTAAAGAAGATTCAGTTCTCTTCTTTCCACAGTTCAACAGCAATCATGGACATCAATAAGGATTTACAGTATATTAGAAGTAGAGCCAAACCTTAAAGAGGGTTTTTTTCTTTTTTTAGAGAGCATCTGGACCAAAACTTCATAATCAGATTCAAGAGATTCAGGCAGCATCCATTACATAATTTTTGGGATCCAGGACACAATGAAAATGTGGAGCCACTTGTTTAAAAATTAAGAATTTCAAGACAGTAACAGTAGAACAGTAAAGTAAATGCATGGGTCCTGTAGGACTCCATAGGTTGCACACTATTAAGCTGGTCCTGGTTCTTCTTATATGAAATTCCTCATGTATTTAATGATCTACTGTTTTCATCAGATCTACAAAGGGGGCTGTTCCAAAAAAAAAAAAAAAAGTGAAGGGGGAATATTACAACACAACTTACCCACCATCTCATATTACAGCTATAAACATTGAGGCCCAAGGAAAGTTAATTTGAGAATTATTACCAGTACCCAGGTCTCTTGATTCTACTGTATTGTAATATGTTTTGGTTTGTTGTTATTTGTTATTTTTTAATATACCATGCTAAATTTTTCTTTTTTTACAGATGCAGGATGTAGAGTTCTCTTAAAGCAAAGATAATCTGGAAACACCATTAAAAGTTTATCCTTAAGAATGTTAACTACAGGGTGCCTGGGTGGCTCAGTTGGTTAAGTGACTGCCTTCAGCTCAGGTCATGATCCTGTAGTCCCAGGATCAAGTCCCACATCGGGCTCCCTGTTCAGCAGGGAGTCTGCTTCTCCCTCTGACCCTCCTCCCCTCGTGCTCTCTCTCTCATTCTCTCTCTCTCTCTCTCAAATAAATAAATAAATAAACTTTAAAAAAAAGAATGTTAACTACATTTTAAAAATTTGAGAATATAAAATACATAATTTCTGAAAATATTTTTGTTTGTCTTCTTAGAACTCAACTAGAGTTCTAATATTAGATTATTAGAATACTTAGTTTGTTTTATTATAACTCAGTGTAGACCCTTCCCAAGTTTGGCCTTCCTGCTAGATCATGAAGAAGAGAAATATCAATACCAGATAATTCTCTATTTTAAAACACAAAATAACAAATAAAAAATAAAGGGCAAAGTGAAAAGAAAATCAAGATTCAACTTTAAATAAATTCTAGTTTTGCTAACTAAATAGAAAATGTGAAAATCTCTTCTAGCAACCAGAACATCATAACAATAGGTTTTTCTTCTTGTGGATCACTAGAGGCTTAAGTAATTAAGCAAAATTAATGTCCATTTCAGATGATAACATAACTTTTTTTAAAAAAGCATTTGGAGGGACACCTGGGTGGCTCAGTTGGTTAAGTGTCTGCCATGATCCCATGGTCCTGGAATTGAGCCCCATGTAGGGCTCCCTGCTTGGTGGAGAGTCTGCTTCTCCCTCTCCCTCTGCCCCTCCCCTAGCTCATGCTCTCACTCTCTCACTCTCTCTCTCAAATAAATAAAATCTTAAAAAAAAGAAAAGCATTTTGGAAACTGGGTGCATAAAGGCAATAAATCTTTTTTTTTTTTTTAAGATTTTATTTATTTATTTGACAGAGAGAGACAGCGAGAGAGGGCACACAAGCAGGGGGAGTGGGAGAGGGAGAAGTAGGCTTCCTGCGGAGCAGGGGGCCAATGCGGGCTGGATCCCAGGACACTGGGAGCGTGACCTGAGCGGAAGGCAGATGCTTAACTGACTGAGCCACCCAGCCGCCCCAAGGCAATAAATCTTAATAAGTTCAGAATATATAAATTGTGTGGAAATCAACATAGAGGCTTAAGATATAAAATGACACAGTTTTTTTCATGGAGCAATTTTTCTGAGGTTTGTTATTTAAAATCAAGGATATATGTTGTTTCGATTTTTAAAAAGAATTAATATTGGGGCACCTGGGTGGCTTAGTCGGTTAAGCATCCAACTCTTGGTTTGGGCTCAAGTTATGATCTCAGGGTCATGGGACAGAGCCCCAAAATGGGCTTTGAGCCCAGAGTGGAGTCTACTTGTCCCTCTCCTTCTCCTCTGCTTCTCTTCCCACCCCCTCCAGCACTCTCTCTGTCTCTCTAAAATAAATAAAATCTTAAAAAAAAACACTAATATCAATGTCCTCAGGAAATATGAACAGAATTTTAGAAATTTAATGAGTCGGGGCACCTGGGTGGCTCAGTCGTTAAGCGTCTGCCTTCGGCTCAGATCATGATCCCAGGGTTCTGGGATCGAGCCCCACAGTCATCTAAAATTTTGGATCATGTGACTAAAAGGACCTTCAACAGGTTGGTGGTCCTGTTCATAGTGGGGTGTTCAAGTTCACCTTGGAGTCTTAGCAGAGGGGCTCTGATTCATGCAAATTTTATTTTTTTATCACATATAACATTTTAATGAAAAATAGTAATTTCCAAAACAAAAGACTTTTGAGAAGAGTGGCATTATTTTACATTTTTAAAAATATTTTTAAT
>NC_138380.1:23574293-23605262 GCF_054177405.1 Leptonychotes weddellii
GAGTTATTCTTAATCTCAGGAAACAAACTGGTTGCTGGAGTGGTGGGGGGTGGGAGGGATGGGGTGACTGGGTGATAGACGTTGGGGAAGGTATGTGTTATGGTGAGTGCTGTGAATTGTGTGAGACTGTTGAATCACAGACCTGTACCTCTGAAACAAATAATACATTATATGTTAAAAAAAAAAAAAGAAGAAGAAGAAGATAGCAGGAAGGGAAAAATGAAGGGGGGGATTTTGGAGGGGGAGACGAACCATGAGAGACTATGGAGTCTGAGAAACAAACTGAGGGTTCTAGAGGGGAGGGGCCGGGGGGAGGGGTTAGCCTGGTGATGGGTATTAAAGAGGGCACGTACTGAATGGAGCACTGGGTGTTATACGCAAACAATGAGTCATGGAACACTACATCAAAAACTAATGATGTAATGTATGGTGATTAACATAACATAATAAAATAAAAAAAAGAATGATTCATGCAAATTTTATAGTGTAAACCCTTGCTTTCCTCCCTAGGAATATGTTTTAATAAGGGAGTTCTGAAGTAACTCATTAACCAAAATATCATTCTAATGGAATTTCAGTTACAAATGGAGACTGGCAAAAGATCAGTTGGAGCAGACACTTAACAAGCCTCTCTAATATCACCAAATTCTAGTCAAGTCTGTATGAAGTGCCATATGCAAATTTTTAAACTTTATTTTATTAGTGCAATAGACAAGCAAATATTTGGGGGAAGGAACTTATCTCCATTGTAAAACAGTTCACTTAGTCATCTTGCAGACCAAAGCTCTATTGTGAAATTTGTAGCACAGTATTTTTATGATACTATTCATATTTGTGATGCAAGTAATATAGTATTTTATGGCTAAATTAGGCAATATAGATAAGCAAAATGAAAAATCATAAGCCACCAATCAACATTTGATGTATAAATGAGTATATATGTATAAACTTGTCACATACAATACACTGACATAATGATCAACTGCTGCTTTTCATTGACAATAAATTATGAACACTACATGCAATGCTCCTTAAACTATGGGCACAGAACTGTGTGAAAACATTTTTTAAAAAGGCTACCAACCCTGTCATCCTATACCTCCCAAAATGCACGTATACTTCTACATACACACAAACTGGAAATACACTATCATGGAACTAGCAAATCCTTTGAAGCCCATCCAAGGACTTCTAGAGAAGCTAAAATAAATATCTCTGATTTACAGCATCATTTTTATTTGCTCTTTATACTCTTTACATGGATGAGTATAATATTATCTAATCCCATGTAGTTGTGCATTAGTTTGTTCCAATATTCTAATATAATACCATGGTGCACATTTTTGTACCTATATTATTTGTAGAAAGAAATAATAATGCATATTTTACATATACTACAACATCAATGTTTTCCATGACAAAGGTCTAAAAAGAGTTTTTAATACTACTGAATATATCTTAGCATTAAGTACTAATTGGTTCAATTTTCTTTTTTATTGTTATGTTGCTAGTAAAGCACACACTATATATGTCTTAAAAATGTTTAACTTCGTTGAGTCACTCAAAAGTATTGAACATCAAAGTTCTCAATGAATGATTAACACAAGCTAGCTGCTTATATTTAAAAAAAAAGCTTTGCTGAGACATAATTAACATAAAAATAGGTGAATTTGAGGGCATGCCTGTTTTGGCTGTTCTTGATGATTTGCATTTTCATACACATTTGATGATTAACTTGTCAATTTCTGCACAGAAGTTGGCTAGAATTCTCATAGGGAACATGTTTAATCCATAGATCAAATTAGAGAGAATTGCCATGTTGATAATATTAAGTCTTCTGATCAATGAATATGGGGTGTCTTTCCATTAATTTGGAACTTCTTTAATTTCTTTCAACCACATTTTCTAGTTTTAAATGTATGTTTCTACTACTTTTATTTATTTATTTTTTGTGAGCGCTGTGAATTGTGCAAGACTGTTGAATCACAGATCTGTACCTCTGAAACAACTAATGCAATATATGTTAAGAAAAAAAAAAAAGAAGAAGATAGCAGGAGGGAAAGAATGATGGGGGGGAAATCAGAGGGGGAGACGAACCATGAGAGATGATGGACTTTTATTAAATTTATTCCTCAGTATTTTATTCTTTTTTTAAAAAAGTTTTAAGTTCTTTTTTCCCCAAGTTTTTATTTAAATTCTAGTTAATTAACATACAGTGTAATATGAGTTTAAGGAGTACAACATAGTGATTCAACACTTATATACAACATCATGGGCTCCTCACAAGTGCACTCCTTCGTCCCCATCACCTATTTTACCCATGCCCCCACTTACCTTCCCTCTGGTAACAATTAATTTGTTCTCTACAGTTAAGGGTCTGTTTCTTGGTTTCTCTCTCTCTTTTTTTCCCCTTACTCATTTGTTTTGTTTCTTAAATTGCTCATATGAATGAAATCATATGGTATTTGCCTTTCTCTGACTGACTTCACTTAGCATAATACACTCTAGCTTCATCCATGTCATTGCAAATGGCAAGATTTCATTTATTGATAGCTGAGTAATATTCCAGTGTGTGTGTGTGTGTGTGTGTGTGTGTGTGTGTGTGTGTAAGATGTGCTATAGTCCATCTTCTTTATCCGTTCATCAATCAATGGACACTTGGGCTGTTTCCATAGTTTTGCTATTGTAGATAATGCTGCTATAAACACCAGGGTGCATGTATCCTTTGAATTAGCATTTTTGTCTTATTTGGGTAAATACCTAAGTGTAATTGCTGGATCATAGGGTATTTCTATTTTTAACTTTTTGAGGAAGCTCCATACTGTCTTCCAGAGTGGCTGCACCAGTTTGCATCCCCACTAACAGTGCAAGAGTGTTCCCCTTTCTCCACTTCCTCACCAACACTTGTTCCTTGTGTTGTTGATTTTAGCCATTCTGACAGGTGTGAGGTGATACCTCATTGTACTTTTGATTTACATTTCCCTGATGATCACTGATGCTGCACATCTTTTCATGTGTCTGTTGGCCATCTGGATGTCATCTTTGGAAAAATGTCTATTCATGCCTTCTGTCCATTTTTAAATTGGATTGTTCATTTTTGGGGTGTTGAGTTTTATAAGTTCTTTATATATTTTGGCTACTAACCCTTTATCAGATCTGTCATTTGCAAATATCTTCTCCCATTCTGTAGGTTGCCTTTTAGTTTTGTTGATTGCTTCCTTTGCTGTACAGAAACTTTTTATTTTGATGTAGTTTATTTTTGCTTTTGTTTCTATTGCCTGGAGACATATCTGGAAAGACGTTGCTAGGGCCAATGTCAAAGAAGTTCCTGCCTATATTCTCCTCTAGGATTTTTATGGTTTCAGTTTTCATATTTAAGTCTTTAATCCATTTTGAATTTATTTTTATTTATGGTGTAAGAAAGTGGCCTAGTTTCATTATTCTGCATGTTGCTGTCCAGTTTTCACAATACCATTTGTTGAAGAGACTATCTTTTTCCCATTGGATATTCTTTCCTGCTTTGTTAAAGATTAATTGGCCATACAGTTGTGGTTTCATTCCTGGGTTTTCTATTCTGTTCTGTTGATCTATGTGTCTATTTTTGCACCAGTACCATACTGTTTTGATCACTACAGCTTTGTAATATAACTTGAAATCTGGAATTATATGCCTCTACCTCTGCTTTTCTTTTTCAAGGTTGCTTTGGCTATTTAGGGTCTTTTGTGGTTCCACACAAATTTTAAGATTGTTTGTTCTAGCTCTGTGAAAAATGTTGTTGGTATTTTGATAGAGACTGCATTAAATATGAAGATTGCTTTGGGTGGTATAGATATTTTAACAATATTTGTTCTTCCAACCCATGAACATGGAATGTCTTCCCATTTCTTTTGTGCCATCTTCAATTTCTTTCACCAGTATTTTATAGTTTTCAGAATACAGGTCTTTCACCTCTTTGGTTAGGTTTATTCCTAGGCATCTAATCATTTTTGGTGTAATTGTAAATGGGATGGATTCCTTAATTTCTCCTTCTGCTGATTCATTATTGGTGTATAGAAATGCAACAGATTTCTCTGTGTTGATTTTGTATCCTGTGACTTTACCGAACTCATGTATCAGTTCTAGCAGTTTTTTGGTGGAGTCTTTTAGGTTTTCTATATAGAGTTTCATGTCATCTGCAAAATAGTGGAAGTTTTACTCCTTCTTTACCACTTTGGATGCCTTTTATTTCTTTTCTTGTCTGATTGCTGACGCTAGGACTTCCACTACTATGTTAAATAACAGTGGTGAGAGTGGACATCCCTGCCTTGTTTTTAAGTATAGAGGAAAAGCTCTCCAATTTTCCCCATTGATATACTAACCTGTATATCAATGATGATATTAGCTGTGGGTTTTTCAGATGGCCTTTATTATGTTGAGGTATGTTCCCTCTAAGTCTACTTTGTTATCCAGGGCCCCCTCAAACAAACAAACAAACAAAAACTACTTTGTTTAGGGTTTTTATCATGAATGGATGTTGTACTTTCTCCAATGCTTTTCTGCATCTATTGAAAGGATTATATGATTCTTATCCTTTCTTTTATTAATTGGTGTATCACATCCATTGATTTGCAAATATTAAACCACCCTTGCAACCCAGGAATAAATCCCACTTGATTATGTTGAATAATTTTTTTAAATGTATTGTTAGATTCTATTTGCTACTGTTTTATTGAGAATTTTTGTATCCATGTTCATCAGGGATATTTGCCTATAGTTCCCTTTTTTAGTGGAGTTTTTATCTGGTTTTAGTATCATTCTTTTTGATGTTTTTGTAAATAAAATTGTTTTCTTAATTTCATATCCTGATTGCTCATTGCCACTGTATAGAAATACAACTGATTTTTTTTTATATTGATTCTAATCTTGGAAATTTACTTAACTCACTTATTACTTCTGATGGTATGGGGGGGGGCGGTGTAGATTTCCATATTCAGGATCATGCTGTCAGTGAATAGGAATAATTTCTTTTTCCTTTTCAATCTTGATGCTTTTTCTTTTTCTTACTTTTCCCCCTAATTGTTCTGTCTAGAAACTTCAATACAATGTTGACTAGAAGGGGTGAAATTGGACATCGCTGTCTTGGTCTTGTTCTTAGAGGGAAAGCACCCAGTCTTTATGTATGGTAGGAGAGATTCCCAAGGCAGGCAAGAAAGCCAAGAAGTTCTTTTGGCACATATATTCTGTTAAATCTAATCTATAAAACTGAAGATCCTCTGTTAAATTTAATCTATAAAAACCATTGTCCAAACAGAGGATCCACTGAGATCATTTTAACAAAATAGAAAGTCCTCCTAGCAAGGTAGGATTTTTTTTTTTAATAAAATTTTCATTGTAATGCCTATAATAGTTCAAGTATTTTGAAGGCTTTAAGCGTATCAGCCATTTCGATTCAGTAAGTAGAAAGAGGAGAGTTTAAACATCCATATCATAAAAAGTTCATACAAGTGCCAACAATCTATATTCAACTTCTACATTCTCTGTCTTCCCTAAAGAAAATCATTCTTATAGTATGCTAGAGTACAATGCAAACATTCTTTCATGTTGGGTACACAACAGGAATATTGAAGAATATATTCTGGTTCAACTTTGCATTTTCTCATGGGATAAAAAAATATATATATATAACGAAATCTGCCTTAAATAGTCAACTCTTTCTCCCCATTCACGCCTTGTCTATGATACTTTCTCATTCCTTCTGCCCCCCGCCCAAGAATCTTTCCTCTCCATAAAAGTCTGTGAAAAGATAACAGTCATTAAATATAGACCCTGTTCTCAGTAATACAAATGATTCTCTAATTTAGAAGTCAATTAGCAAACACAGATGGCCTCCGATCCCTCACCTTACATCAGTTCCTAAAAACTCTAGTTGAGCTTAGACTAGCACTGGCTTCCCTAACCTATTTTCAATAGCCTTGAATAAAGTCTTCCTTGTCTGTTTAACTTTGGTGCAATTTTTGCTTTGACAGTACCTCATGAAGATGATGATCAACACTTGGTTTACTGACATTTGTGTTTGGAAAACAAAGTTTACTCAGTAAACTATTATCTCTAAGAGTTCTATATCTTAAATCATTCCTAGAGTGTTTTCTCAAGCTACATTTTCTCTATTTTTTCACAGGTTCATGTGCCAAAAACATATAAAAAACCCTCAGAGCATTACATAAATATAAATAACTATATGAATTAATATGATGGGTTAACTAATGTCCTCAAAACACTATATTTAAACACAAGTGTTGACCACAAAAACCAGGTGAATAATTTACAAATGAAAATGAAAAAATACCCAATCATTACAAATTATCATCTTTGAACATAATTATACCAAACTGTACTTCTATTCTTGGCATAATAAAAAGGAAGATGAGGTATCCAATGATACTACTTTTCATTCTTGCCTCTATTTATCATAGCTCATCGATCCCCTATGATAAATGCTATCTCTATGTTCCACACAGGTATGCAGGTAGACCTAGCTTTCTGATCTCAAGCATGAATTTTCTATACATAAAATCACATTTTCAATGATGCAAGAGAAACTTTCTCTTTAAATATATGTGTTGTAATGTAAACAAATCACCACTTTCTTAAATTGTATTTTTAAATAATTGGTTTTAAAGAGGCACTAACCTGTATATCAATAGTTTAAAAGTTTTATGAATCCATTCCAATTAGCTGAGGCTCAATATCGATTTGAGGCAGTAGTACATAGTGGTTAAAATGGATTATGGACTACAACTGACTGAGTTCATGTTTCAAGCCTAGCTGTGTGAGCTTGGGCATGATTCTGTACACTCAGTTTCTCACCTTTAAAATGAAAATACTTAGTAACTACTCATAGAGTTTTGAAGACCAAATAGTTATACATAAATTTGCTTTAAAAATCCCCATGATGTTCTAAATGTTATATAAATGCTTGCAGTTTTTACTATTGAGGGAAATACTTGTTCATTGAAAAGTAATTCTTTTTCACACTGTAGACACTTAAAACGTTTATGAGAATTAGGGATGAATGTATCTCTAAAAGGCACTCCATACCTTTAAAATGTACTTTCAAAGGTCTTGTATTTGTTTCTAAAACTCTTAAGGGGGAGATAAAATGACAATGCAATAAAAAGCATTTCTTCTAGCCATTCTTATATTAGTTTGGGGTGACTAATCAATCATCCATGTTTCAATCAAGAAAGGCCTGATAATACTGCAATAACAAATAGTTCCCTCTTATTTCAGAGGCAGCAATCATGTGGGCTCTTAGTAATGCTGGCTGATGGAGAATCTCAACATAGAGCTCTTTGGTCAGGGAAAGAGAAAATAAAGGATCATACCTGCCTATGAGATCAGTTTCTCAGTGATACAGGTCCCTTCTACTCTCAGCTTATTGTAGTGACCTTATTCCTATGGCCCTGCCTCACAGCAAGGGTGGGGGCATTGGGTATGAGAGAAAGAAATGATTTATTCAGTGCCCATTATATCTCTGCCTTAGTCTGCCCTTCTGTCCTCCAAATATCCCTTTCACATGGAATCCCTCCTCAAGGGAGATAGCCCGAAGGTCTATCCCATCAGTGCATCCAATTCAAAGGCTTATCTCTGAATGATATTCATTAGTGAATATATCAGGTCAAGGTGTGGCTTTGCTTGGTTTGGAGCTCTCTGAAGTAAAAATACAAGTTAACTCCCTTCCATATTCCAATATAATAATAAAGCTTGTACAGAATAACTGTGCAAATCACTACCCTTTAGAAGAAGGAAGAATGGGAGACAAACAGCGATAAAGTCTATTTGATTTATAGGTAGAGCAATACTGTGAGAGGCAGTAATGCTCACCAACCATTCCATTTGTTCCTTTACATTTTCCATATATACAGGGATATCTGTCACATATCCATTCTGCAACCCCACTGGGATGGCACTGTAAGGGACCCCAAGTCATGAGAGCAGAAAATGTTCCAGAATTAGTCTTTGACCATGATCTATAGAAGGAGTGACTATGATCCAGTGTTCTCTGTGGACTTTGTGTCTGTGTTTATCATCCTTGTCCATGTCTGAAGTGATCATTTGGAGATTATGCCCTTTTAGAGGCTGAGGAGGTAGGTCAACTCATTTCCTTAATTTATGTTAAGACACTAAGAGTGATTTTGAGTCTTAGCCTTGGTATTTTTGCTCTAAGATGTGACACCTCCCCCAAAACTAACCTTGGTCTTTCCAATATAAGTTTTAGATTCACTACAACTTTTGCTTTCTTGCCCCCACATATTTCTGTGAACTTAAATAAGGGTATTTTGAGGCTGTGTGCTTATCTGGACCCCAATCAGATTTTTGCCCTAAATCATTTTATTCAGTTGAAAGTATTTACTGGCTCCATATCCTTAGTTTGATTCCCACCCCCCCCACCCCCAAGACAATTAAGTCAATTTAAAGATTTTACTGTAATTTATTCCTCAAAATTTTTTCATCTTATTTTTTACGAGTGGGAGGCCAGAAACAGTGGACTGTCTTAATCCTGAGAGACCCAGATTTTGAGCACTATCCCAATTCTCATCCATTTTTGCTTAGAGATCAGTCAACTATTACCTGAACTCATCACTTCCTTCTAATATCTTCTCAAGTACAACCATGTACAACTATTCAAAATTCTGATTTTTTCAGCCTCTCTTTCCCTAAAGCCACACGTTGTTGTTGTTGTTGGTGGTGGTGGTGTTTCATTTTGCTTTGTTTTTAGGTGTATGATCTGCTTCCTCAAACCTTGCAGGTAGGTGTGCATTTTGCCAAATATTTTACTATTGTAAAGATCACCATCTCTTTTAGGCTTTGACATCAGTTTCGTGCTGACCCATATTTTAGGTTTTTGTTTAGAAAGCTCTCCAATTTCAGTTCCAGTATCAGCATCTGTCAGGACAGGCTTGATTATTCTGAATGAACAACCCCCAAATTTAGTGGCTAATAACAAAAGTTTATTTCCCTCTCACACAAAATTTGGTGTGCCTCCAAGCAACTCTGCAGTAAAACTGTCCTCCTGAAGTCCACTCAGGTTAGCAGAGGTTACCTCATCTGAGTTGTACTATGGGATTTTGTATGACTTGCTTCACTTCTGTTCATAGCCCATTGACTATTACTACTGACAATGTTTTGCCTAATTTCAAGGGCTGGAAAATGTAAAGGGACAAATGAAATAGTTGATGAACATAATGCCTCCGATAGTATTACTTTCTTGATTTTTCTATAAATTAGATTACATAACACAATTTTTGCCTATTCAGCAATATCTTTCATAAATGATAGTATGTTTTTCATACCTGCAGGTACAGTTGGTAGCTGAGAATTAGTGCCTTTCTCGGTGTGAAGAGACCGCTTCAGCAACTGAACGTGTGACATTAGTTGCATAAGCACTATGCTTAACTGTCATTGAAATTATATTAGGGTAATAAGTATGGAATCTAGGGCTAGTCATGTTGTGTTCAGTAAAATTGAGAGAAAGAAGTTGAGAGTAATTTCCATGAGAAGGTAAATATTGTATAGCTTAACAATATACAGCCCGTAAGCTTAAAATCTAGTTTATGTATATGGATCTTAACAGAAAATGATCAAAGGATAGTTGACATGAACATGGAAGAAGCCCTGTAAGAAAATCCATGAAGAAAACTCAAAGACTATTTCTGTTTTGAAAGTCAAAAATATTTAAGTTAAGTATGACTATAAATCAACAAGTGATAAGATAATAGAGGGCTGACTTAGCCTAAGGACAGACCACAAAAATGTAGTGTGCAAAAAAAAAATCACGATATTAAAATATTTCCATTTGCTGCTTTTCCTTACTGACAATACACAAATCCATATGCAATTTAAGTATGCATACATCATCAAAGAAATACTTACATTTTTAACACTTATGACATTGAAAATGCTATTAAGCTACCAATAAATTAATTAGCAGATTTCTATTCTCTGTTGTGAAGGCCAGCATATAAAACAGTTCGCAACTAGATATGGCATGCATATCAAAGAGTCTACCTTCTAGGTGCTTTAGGACTCGGAAAAAAATGAAAAATAGATTCATCAGCAATGTTACTCAGCAGTAAGCCTTAACTACCTCACATAGGTCCATCTGAAGGGAAGGAAAGGTTTTAATATTAAAATATCTTTAAAGATATGTCACCTAGTCCATTAAAATGACACTAGTTTGATAATGCACTTCTCTATTTGCAGCTAACTGCATAAAATCTTTTTTCTTAATGGCCCAGATTTTACACTCATTACCAGTAAATATCTAGATTTTAAAAAATTAAACTTTAAGGAAAGTACGGTTTTAAATATTTGCTATTTGATATTTTACTAGCAACCTGAACACTGGAAACAATCACTATCATCTCTGATAAAGGGAATTACACTTTTCAAAGGTAAAAATTAAAGCAAATCTGCAAAATGAATTGAGCATAATCCCTTAGTGCATGTACTGTAATTGCTGCTTTTAATGAAATTGAACATTATTTTGGTCATTAGAGTAGAAGTTTGGAACTGTGCTAGGATTCTTTATAGGAAGAATAAGTAATTTTACATCTAAATACATCATAGGAAAAATTAGAAGAAAAATATACATAGAGTTTAGTAGTAAAGTAAATCTATGTTTTAAAAAAATGTATCATGAAAACACAAGGTAAAATTCTTTGGCCATAGTTAACTTGTGAAGTAGAGTAGCAAATGGACATACCACCTGGGGCTCATTACTAGCTTTGCTTTTGGCTCTGAGATGCAGTTCCAAGAGCAGAGTTTTCCATTAAATTCAAAGTCAGACAATTCAATCTCAGGAGGCTTGGGGCAAAGGAGGGAGCAGGTGCCTGGGGGATGAGAGGGAATACAGAGTTCTGATCCACATTCTATTCCCCTCTAGATACTTAATGCTGGACCAGGAAACTTGCCAACTTGTGATTCTATTGGGCAGGAACTTCAGCCAGTTCTTCTTGGGATTCCATGTCTAATGAGTGCCAGGGCTCATTAAAGGTTCATTACTAGTCCCAGTCTCCAGATTCTTTAGGTTCCCATTCAGCACAATTGAAATAGTGTCCTAGATTTGGAGAAAACTGAGCTACTTTTCTATATGTTTGCATCATTAGCCTGAGTTTCCTCAAAGGCAGAGCCACAAAGACTTGCAAAGCAACTAATGTGATCCCAGGAAGTTGGAGGTGAGGAAAGTTTAACAGGAAAACAAGGACAACAAATCAAAAGATGTGTTATTTCATTATTGATCAGGCTGGGATGCCAGTATTTAATCTTGCAGGATATTCTGAGAAAGTTTATGAAATGCACGTCAGAACTTGTAGCCCAGAGGGAATAGGAGGATTATTTTTCCATTAATTTCGGTTCCTACTGATCAAGGGTAGCCCACAGACACTGATATCCCACACGCAGCTATCCATCCATGAGTATCCCTAAAATTTCCCCAAGAGTTCTAAGCTGCATCCTCAAAACAGCCTTGGAGCAGGAAGCTAGAGGAAGCTCTTGCCCAAGGTGAAACACTGTCAAATTTCACCTGTGTGAGGCTGAGGGATATCTTCAAGGAACTGTGCACCCAGCAGTGACTATAGTAAGAGGCACACCAAAGAGACTTTGGAGTGATGTATAAGAAGTTCTCACACATTGGTTTAAACTAAAAACTAGACCAGAATTAAAGTACTAGGAATAGGAATGGGAGGGAAAGAGGTAAAGAGAGGTTATAGAATGGTTTCCTAAATACAACTGAGTTAACTTTGTCCCCAACTCTTGAATGTTTACCCCTCCACCTGTAGTAAACAGTGTCTCAGATGGCTGGCTTTGGGAGAGCATTTACATACCACTGTTAAAAATCCAATATATTCAAAGATAGCATCTTTTTTTTTTTTTTAAAGATTTTATTTTTCAACAGAGGGAGAGAGACAGCGAGAGAGGGAACACAAGCAGGGGGAGTGGGAGAGGGAGAAGCAGCCTCGCCACTGAGCAGGGAGCCCGATGTGGGACTCGATCCCAGGACCCTGGGATCATGACCTGAGCCGAAGGCAGACACTTAACGACTGAGCCACCCAGGTGCCCGTCAAAGATAGCATCTTAAAATGATGTCCTTCCAATAAAAGTTGAAGAGTTACAAAGAAAACATTATCATTACCAAACAACATTATTAAGGAATGAAGCATTCTGGATAATTTAGTGTTCTAGCTCATTTCATAACACATGTGCTATGAAACCCCTGGAGGGTATGCATTCTCCCTCCTGCTGTCGTAGGAAGAGCACCGAAATTGGACTTAGAGACTGTAGGTCTGAACTTCAGGCCTGATACCTGCTTAATGTATAACTTTGGATAAGTGTCTTAACATCATTGGGTCTGAATGTCCTTATATGTAAAACTGAGCTAGTAAAACTTGCTTCCAAACGTTACTGGTTGAATAACAAACAAGATGGTGCGTTAAAAAGATATTGTCCACCTGGGCTCTTATTTACCTTGGTCATTATGACCTCCCACAGTTCAGAGATTTCAGAGACCATCTCTGACTGGCCCTTAGTTTAAGACTTCTCGATCCCTGCCACCTCGGAAGAGCCTGTCGGCAACTTCAGCGGTCCTCCCATACTCATGAAATTTTTCATCTATGGTGGTCATTCCCAAGCTACACTCATGACAACTTCGTTCTTTGATTCTGTAATTGTGCCCCTCAACATAGATTGTTTTTAACATATACTTTCAGGAGGTTATGTTTATTCATATTCTTCTTTCCTGATGTAGAATCTCCCACTGTTGGAATTTTGTTCCAGTTCTTTAAAAAGAAAGTCATCGTTTTTACTCTGGGGTCTTTTTTAGACTTTGGCTGAAAATAATCCTCTTAAGACACTACATATATAAAAATCAGATTTTAACCAGTATCTGACCCAACATTGGTTGTAATTTAGTTCCTCTCTTTCAGTTCTTGAAATATTAACTTAAGGGCACAGTATTTAGATTTAAACAAACAAACAACAACAAAACCTCACTGCAGAAACATCAACATGTTAAGTACCTCTCAGCTAACCATAGCCAGAGCATATCACACTTTGCTCTATCCTGTGTCGGATTTCTTTCCATAGGGCCAACTTAAAGACTTCTGGAAGGATTCCTTTGAGAAGTTAAAATACTAATGATTTGATTATAAGATATAAGAAACTGCCTCCGAAAATTTGTTTTAGGTAGTTAAAACTGTATATCTGATCTGTAAATTATTCAGTTTTAGAAATATAGAACTTCTGCAATCAAGCATTTATAATCTATAACTGGTCTATCAATCTCAGTGACAACATACTTTCAAAGACACTTCATTAAAAAATGTGCAGTTAAAGTTGTTTCTAATGACTTTTTTTCAAACAGAATTAAGTCAGAGGGAAAAATGGTCTTTCCCCAAAATTTCACAAAGGCAGAAAAAGAAACCTTCAGAACTTCTGAGAAATGTGTTTTAGAAACAAATTTTAATTTGATATATTAAGAAGCTAGAGATGATTATAAAAGACAAAGGGTCTACCTAGTATGGAAATTGAATTTATTAAGTAGCTTGAGTCAAAAATATAAACTGAAAATTGACGTTATACTAAAAGTATAAACTAATAGGCTAGGGTAGAGAGCAGAGACTTCGCCAAGGTTTTAAGTTAAGCAGTTGTTCTACTTGTATTCACATATACTGCATACCCATCAGGTTACTACACCTGCTATTATGCTAACATAATAGATTATCCATCCGTCCTGAAAAAGTGATCTCTGCTCTCTTATCCCTATCTTCTTCCTCACACCTCTTCAAGAGGTGATACTGCTAATGTGATTATAGAACATTAATTGGGCTGTGTTTACGAATGAAGCCATGCTTTATTTAAAAGTAAAGTGCATGTGCCCCGGGCCCCTCTATTCTTTGGCCAACATATAGCCAGTGCACATGACAGGACATGCCACCAGCAGGCCCTGTCATCATGCTTAGCTCTATTTCTTCCCTACCACACATATAAATAGGAATAGGGGAGTAAGAATCACCATATGGATTTGATGTCATAGGCAGAAAGATGCACATACTTCCAAGGTTTAGCAAAATCATGCATTATGGGGTATTTGGCACTAATCCCCAAATAAAACATTTTCATTTTTATGCCATTTGGCTATTGCTTCTTGTGTTTGTAACAGGGTTATTTATCCTGTCTCATACTTTTCCTCTCGAAAAGTTTCAAACTTTTAAAAACGTTCCAAGAATGTTATGCATTTGCATACCTTCCACTTATGTTCCCCAATTAATATTTTGCCTCATTTGCTTTTGCTAGTTTCTGTTTGTCTCTGGATGGATGGATGGATGGATGGATGAAAGATACACACACTCACTTCTCCTGAATCGTTGCTAATATCATAATACCTTACCCTAAATGCTTCAGCATATATTGCATGAGGTAAAGACTATTGCAGTGAATGAGAATAGCAAGAGATGAATGAAATATATTTTTTCAAAGCTGAAAGCAAATCTCTTAAGTGCTCATTAAATCCAACTCGTTAATTTTGCAGATTAAAAAACTAAGGCACAGAGAAAGGTGATTTGGTTTGCTTCAAGTTGCACAGTTTGTGCCAGAGTTGGATCTTTTGATTCCTGAATCAGTGCTCCAGTAACTTCACCTACTTATGACTAAGTAACAAATTGAAAAACAGTACCAATGAACTCCTTGGATATCAACAAGCTGAAACATACCACTGATTAACACATTGAGACATCCTGCTACCTTCTTGGTGATAAACTCTTATGCAACTAGCTGGCCAAATTATAGTAAATAAATTACTATTTCTTGCAATTAGAACATGACTCTAGAACTTAGATACATTACAAGTCTTCCAAACATGAAATTACATTGCTTCTGCTATTCTTTCCATGGATGGCTTTGCTTTAGAAGCTTAGAAGGTGTGTATTACTATTAAAGTTCTTCAGCTAGCAGCAAGCAGCTTCATTCTAAACAAAATTTAAAAAGCAGAAAAGTTCTAAAAAAGCAGAGACTCACTACTCTTCTGTGTTTTCCATATTTTACATACATTGAATATTTTCCTAAGAAGTTTATGGTGTTGGAGAAAGAGGTATTGAGCATTTTAATACTTCATATAATAAAAATGAAAAGTACTTTTGGTTTTTACTGAGTCACTTTAACAAGGATAACAGAGACCTCTCTAGAGGCCCAGAAAGAGATAACTTTACAATTTTGACCAACTAAACTAGATCCCCCAAATCCAGCATTCACCTGGTATTTAGATAAAATATTCTTCAGAAATTACATGTCATCGAAGTACAGAGAGTCCCCAACTTATGATGGTTTGACTTAGAATTTTTCAACTTTATGATAGTGCAAAAGCAATACAAGTTCAGTAGAAACTTTGAATTTTTATCTTGTCCTGGGCTAGCGATAGGTGATATGTGGTACAGTACTCTCCCCTGATGTTGGACAGTGGCAGTGAGTCATAGCTTCTGGTCATGCCATCATGAAAGTAAACAAATGCTACACCATTCTTTACGCATTCAACCACTCTGTTTTTCACTTTCTTTTTTTTTTTTTAAGATTTTATTTATTTATTTGACAGAGAAAGAGAGAGAGAGACAGTGAGAAAGGGAACACAAACAGAGGGAGTGGGAGAGGGAGAATCAGGCTTCCCACTGAGCAGGGAGCCTGATGTGGGGCTCGATCCCAGGACCCTGGTACCATGACCTGAGCTGAAGGCAGATGCTTAACGATTGAGCCACCCAGGCACCCCTGTTTTTCACTTTCAATACAGTATTCATTAAATTATAGGAGATATTAAATACTTTATTATAAAATAGACTTTGTGTTAGGTGATTTTGCCCAACTGTAGGCTAATGTAAGCATAGGCTAGGCAAAGCTCTGATGTTTAGTAGGTTAGGTGTAGTAAGTGCATTCTCAACTTGTGAAATTTTCAACTTATGATGCACTTAGGGACATAAGCCCCAACATGAGTTGAGGAAGATCTGAAATATTAGGTGTGTTTGATTTTCTATACATGAGCACAAAGCAAATATAGGCTTTCAAAGAGTTTTTTTTTTAATTATTTTTTAATTAATTATCCTTAGATAATTATTAATTATTTTTTTATTTTTTTAATTATCCTTAGATGCCTAAGGAAGGATTATCCCAGCCATGATCCCCCCACATGCAAGGCACTCTATATGGAAGGAGGATGTGACCAAGGATACCAGTTCCTCCTTCCTGGAATAGTTACAATAAAATTGAAGAGACTTTGATGCCCAACCATAGGAGGACCCAGATGACAAACAATTGGATGATGTTGTAAATATCTGCATTCAACTCTAGGCATGAATCCATATGCAGAGCAAAAGGTTCTGGTTGGAAAAGCACTAGTGGGGAAAGAGTGAACATATATTTCTCTTGCCAAAAGGCTGTCAATATTACATATATTTTTAAAATATCTTAGAGTAGAGAATGAAAAAACAATTTATCTGATTCAATCTCTTTTATAGAGAATGATGGTTACTTAGTTCCTGAGGTTCATTACTCATCTAGTTACCACTGCCAAGGAGTCCTGGTCCCTCCACTTTCTCCTTGAGGCACATCCTAACTCTTTCTGAGAATGTTAGCCTCCGCTTCCATTAACCTTCTAAGATTTAATAGCCACACATATTCTACATCTGTAAAAGGTGTTTCTTAAAGCTCTGTTTGTGATTATTTAAATTTGTGGATTCGCGTTAAAAAAATGAAGCAGATTTAATCTCTCTTCTGAGATTTTTTTCCTCTATAGATACTTTTTGGCCTCTAAATAAAGGCAGGTTTCTTATTAATGTTCAGAATATTAACATTCAGAATGGAGGAAGATTTTTGACTCCAAATGTGCCACTAAATAAAAAATATTTTTACAGTACTCAGCCTGACCCAGTAAAAGAATTAATCTGATTTACTGAACTTGGTCTGTAAATTAAGAGTAAAGCTAATAGTAACAGCAGTAATTTTCTTCTGCCTTCTCCTCTTCCTTCTCCCCCCCTTCCATCCTCCCCTCCTTTCTTCCTTCTTTCCTTGCCCTTCCTTTCTTATAACAAATAGCATCCACCCTTCTAGAGTTAGTGGAATGAGATTATAGCAATAAAAAAGAGACCCGGCATGTCTGCACTCATGAAACTCACATCCTCCTGTGGGATACAGATAATAAGCAAGTAAACAGATATAGATATAAGTGATGTAATTATGGGTTGTGAAAAGTTTTACAAAAGAAATAAAGGTAAAATGAGGTGATAGAGAGTGAGTGATAGAGCCTTGGTTAGGGTGATCAGGGAAGGCCTCTTTGAACTGCTGGAGTCCAGCTCCAGCCCGGGTGGGTCTCTCGTAGGAAAGGACGGCGTCGGCGAATGAGGAGACACAGACATAGGATCAGGTTGCAAGCATCTCCTCCTGACAGCCTCGGAGGAACTTTATTTATATGTTAGGATATTTTTGTTTTTCCAAATCTTAGATCATTTTCTGGATTATAGCCATAGCCTTCTTTCATTTTTCCTTCGTAATGATTAACATGACCTTTACTGATTTCTGCTTATTGGCTTTCGCTAAAACTAAAAAACAGTACGCAAAGAGAAAGGTGCTGGACAGAGCATGACCGTCTTGTTATTTTGTTCTATAGAAACTAATTCTTCGTGGAATTAGTTTCATTATGATTGCTTAGATAGGCGTAATTGAGTAGTCACTTTATCATGAAACCCCAGAAATATTCCCACAATTATAAAGATTGCCATAAACAAAATGAAAGAGAATAGCAGGAGCCAGCTGTGGAGTCTCCTGTTTTCAGGATCGTCCCCCATACTTGGACTTTGTCAAACAGCATGAGTAGCTTGGCTCGTGCCATTGAACTAATGATATTTGTTCACTCTGGAAAGCCAGAAACAGCATTCACAGCAGAAGGAGCAAAAACAGATCCTGAGACAGGAAAGGGCATGTGTATTGCACAAACAGACAGCCAGTTTGTCTGGAGCATAGTGAACAAGAGGGAGAAGGTTAGAGAAAGTGAGTGTGGAGAGATCATGTGGAGTTTGGGAAGCCATGGTCAACATTTATGGTCCTGCTTGGTGCAGTGAGAAGCCCTTAAAAAATTTTTTTGAAATATTTATTTGAGCAGGGGGAGGGAGCACAGGGAGAGAAATCTCCAGCCCGACTCCATGACTCGACACTGGGCTGGATCTCACAACCCTGAGATCTTGACCTGAGCTGAAATCAAGAGTCGAAGGCTCTGAGCCACCCAGGTGCCCTGCCCTTAAAGAATTAATTAGAGAAGTTACATGGCGGGTGCCTGGGTGGCTCAGATGGTTGAGCATCTGCCTTCGGCTCGGGTCGTGATCCCAGGGTCCTGGGATCGAGTCCCGCATCGGGCTCCCTGCTCAGCGGGGAGCCTGCCTCTCTCTCTCTCTCTGTCTCTTATGAATAAATAAATAAAATCTTTAAAAAAAAAAAAAAGCAACATTAAAAAAAAAAAGAAGTTACATGGCATGCTTTATGTTTTATAAAGTTCACTCTCACTGCTGTGTGGAGAAGGGAAACTAAAGTAAGAAGAAAAGATGAGTGAGGACACTATTGGAATAACCAGAGAACAATGTGGTCTTAGGAAAAAAAAAAAAAAAAAGCCAGAGATGAGTGCTCCTAGCTCAAGTAAGAGCTGGAGAGAGAAAGATGAATAAGAATCTGCTTTTCCAGGGTGCCTGGGTGGCTCAGTTGGTTAAGCGACTGACTTTGGCTCAGGTCATGATCCTGGAGTCCCGGGATCAAGTCCCGCATCGGGCTCCCTGCTCGGCAGGGAGTCTGCTTCTCCCTCTGACCCTCCTCCCTCTCATTCTCTCTCTCTCAAATAAATAAATAAATAAATAAAAATCTTAAAAAAAAAAAGAATCTGCTTTTCCTCTCATTTACAAGAGTTAAGGTCCTATGCCAATAATAATAAATGTTTAATAAACAGCTCTCTGGAAAAAACAGTAAACATACACAGACACATGCACACATGTGCACAAACATTCATTATAAAATTTTTCCTGAAAATTGGTTAAAGTGTATATGCAGACAAGTTTAGAATATTTTTAATAGACATATAACATCATGACAGGCTCAATTTATTCATCTCTTTGGTGAGTCATCTCAAATTAGTCATATTTCATCTAGTGATAATTACAAATGTTGGAAATTGCTTAGCTATATTTTTGTGATTAACTATAGTAAGTTATAAGTATTTTGAAAATAGAAAAAAACCATTAAATATGAATAAAACACCTGTTTTTCATAATTTTAAAACATTGCATTTCATACTTTAAAAAATAAAAATAAACACATAGAATGTCAATGTTTGTGTAGACAAAATGTAAGTATCTGCATCTGCTTATCTCTGTTGAATACAAAAATTTAAAAGTACAACAAGGTAAGTTTTAGTTTTTATTTTTAAATGACAATTATTTTAAGGAGCAAAAATTATTTTTATGGTGGATCTTCCTATACAGTAAAAAAATTCTAAGTAATACTTCCACATGCCTTGATTAATTAATATTAATGGAATATGTGGTATAGAGGTGCTAGCAAAAATAGTTTCTCTATATGATAAAAAAAGATTCCCTTAAAAAAATGAGTGGGTTTAAACACCATTTAAATTTGAATGACAGGGCTCCTGGGTGGCTCAGTCATTAAGCGTCTGCCTTCGGCTCAGGTCATGATCCCAGGGTCCTGGGATCGAGCCCCGCATCGGGCTCCCTGCTCAGCGGGAAGCCTGCTTCTCCCTCTCCCACTCCCCTTACTTGTGTTCCTTCTCTTGCTGTGTCTCTCTCTCCGTCAAATAAAATCTTTTAAAAAATAATAAATAAATAAATAAATTTGAATGACTACACATATATGTTTATAGCAGCCTACATCAAACATGGAAAACAAAACAAATAATACAAACCAACTGTCTTGAAATTACTACAAAATTGCAATGTCCGTGGTCAAATAGAATTAAATGTAGAATAGCTCTTGAAATTCACTCACTATAAAAATGTTGATACTACTGATGTTTGTTTGCATTTAACTTTTCATGTTTTAATAGTTATAAGTAAGAGAAATTGTAGCTAATATCCATCAAACCCATGTTTGAGAGATAAACTAGCATAAATGAAAGTGTCCTAAAATTTTAGGATGAAGAAATGGTCTGGTGATTACATTTATTTTTTAAAAAACACTGATGTCCATCGACAGATGAATGGATAAAGAAAATGTGAGATATATATATATATGTCTAAATATATCTCATTATCATCATATATATTACTCAGTCATCAAAAAGGATGAAATCTTACCATTCACAACGATGTGGATGGAACTGGAGGCTATTATGCTAAGTGAAATAAGTCAATCAGAGAAAGACAATTATCATATGGTTTCACTCATTTGTGGAATTTAAGAAACAAAACAGAGGATCATACGGGAATGGAGGGAAAAATAAGATGAAATCAGAGGGGGAGACAAACCATAAGAGACTCTTAACTATAGGAAACAAACTGACGGTTGTTGGAGGGGAGGTGTGTCGGGGCATGGGGTAACTGGGTGATGGGCATTAAGGAGGGCACGTGATGTAATGAGCACTGGGTGTTATATGCAATAGATGAATAACTGAACTCTACATCTGGAGCTAATGATACACTATATGTTAACTAACTGAATTTAAATAAAATAAAGTTAAAAAACAAAACAAAACAACACTGATATATGACAGAAATCATCCTTTTAGGAAAATACTGATGAAGTGCTGATAATAAATATAAAGAAGTCTACCTCTAAATATAAAAGTTGACATTTTTATTTAAATCCCTGGGAATATCTATTTATTATAACTATATTAAAAGGCATTGCTTATCTAATTTCATTGATATAATATTGAGTTTATAAAGTTATATCTAACATTGTTGGTTCCTGACGCAGTTTAGGCTCTTAGTGAAGACCCTCAGGAGTAATTGTCCAGACCACAAAACCACCGTACCATCCAGTATGTTTAACAATAAACTTGACTAGGATATCAATGATGCACAAAATCAGTGTTGAGATCTGTTAGGAAAACCAGTTTAGCAACTTTCCCCATAATGTGAATCTTCAGACAGCACTACCTAAGGAGCAAATATTTGCTGTTCCTTATTGATATTTAAAAACATTGGATTCTCTGATTCTATTTTGTTTTCTGGAGTACATATAAATCAGGTAAATCAATGCTAAAATGACACATGGCCAGCCATGGATAAAAATAACAAAATTAGAGTCACAACACTTTGTAACAACTTAAAAATCACCTTCCAATGCAGCAGTGATTTTCCTTGCTTGTATTTTCAAGACCTCCGTCCACTGCTGTTTTAAGCTATTTTCTTTAGGACTTCATTATGTTCCTTGGGAGACTATTTCACACTCTATTAGTTACAATTTCATCGCATTACTTGAAGTATAAACACCCACAGTTCTTTGCACCTCTTGTGAGCACATTTCTTCCTTCTTGATATTTAATAACCTGTAGCCCGGCACTTGAATTAGGGGATAATTTTACCCCTTCTGGCAATATAGTTTTAAGTAGGGAAAACTATTTGTCAATTTCAAATTGCATTTTATATGAAGATAAGTTGCATATCTATTTTGTATCAGAAAAATTATCCAAAACCTGGATATAAGGTAAGTAAGTTAAAACACATCCTTTCAATATTATAGAAGGGCAAAAGCCACCCAAGGATTGTCTAGGAGAAGGTGCTTAGTTCATTGCATTGTTATTTATTAATTAAAGATCCCAGATTTAGTGAAGTTACATGTGAATTTGTAGATTTTCTATCCAACGAGGATGAAAATAATTTCTATCTGTTAGAACATGTACCTCCAAAGATTTATGACTTACTAGACATTAGAGAATATTTTACCCAACTCAGAAATTTTATCCTAAATTTTCTTTGATAAATTGCTTACAAATACCCTAACTTCTTTTTTTTTTAAATACCCTACCTTTCAAAGTACTCTTTGAATCAGTCATAACATCTTACCAGTCCCTTCACTAATTAAGGAATTAAATAAAATCTTTGACATGTTTATTTTATATTTACCTGAGGATCATGATTTTGCTTTTTTCCCTTAAGTTAGGCTTTTATCTATGCAATGATTAAAATCCCTTCAAGTAATATGAGTAATAATTTAAAGACACAGAGCCTATCCAGATTATTGCTAAAAAATTCGTAAACATTGGACTAAGGCTATATTATTACTATTGCAGTGGGAAGAGCCTGGTTGAATTTGTCTATAATATACATCTTATTTTTCTTTAGTCATTGTTCTTCATGTACTTTACAGTTGGCAATATGTCAGAAGAATGAATAAAAAATTGTTTCAGGAATGTGATATAACTTCATTAAATGCATTTATATTCCTAAGACCTCATCAAATATTATTTCCATAATAATTTATGTATATTTTATCTCTATGTGTATCACATACCAATACTAACTTGTTATTTAATAAAACCTCCAAATGCAATATTCAAAAATTTGCTAACTGCATGGCCTTGGCCATAAATAGATATTTACAAGTATACATATTGAGACAGTTTTCATTTTCTAATTAAGAATAGTATGCCCCCTACTTCTACAAAAATGTGTTTCTAATACAGCACCAAAACATAGATTATATACTAGGTGACTGAGTGCCATTATATCTTTCTGTTCAAAAATATCACTTTTTGTGGTAAAGAAACATCAAAAGTGAAGAAAAATATAAAGTATGAATTAGCAGGTGGAACGAGTTGAATGAAATATAAAGCAACGGAAAGTGGGATATCATATTAAGTTAATAATTACTTCTGACCCTTGTCATAAATACAGCAAATATAAAATTGCACTCAGCCTTAGAAGCAAATGTAAAGTATTTTTTTTTAAGATTTTATTTATTTATTTTAGAGAGAGAGAATGAGAGAGAGCACATGAGAGGGGGGAGGGTCAGAGGGAGAAGCAGACTCCCTGCCGAGCAGGGAGCCTGATGTGGGGCTCGATCCCAGGACCCTGGGATCATGACCTGAGCCGAAGGCAGTCACTTAACCAACTGAGCCACCCAGGTGCCCCGCAAATGTAAAGTATTAAAAAAAAACCTGAAAAATCATCACTTACCCTGAACTCAAAGTGAAATTAGAAATCTCTACTGATATCATTAGGAATGCATACCAGTATACCTTATTTTGCCTAGAAATAGTTGCTTCAGGTATTCAAAATTTATCCATATATTAATTGATGACTTAAATATTGGCTTTGGGCTCCTTCAACAAACTGTGTGCATTTGGATTGTTTACTTGAGAGGGTAAAGTTAAAGAAAGAACACTTATTTTATTTTTTTGCCTGGGTGCTACTTCAGAGAAATCATTTCCAGATGCCTGGAGATATAAAATATCTTAATTCCATTTCAGGGATAGATGAATCAGAAGTAAATAAAGACATTTCCTTCAGCCACTTTCCCAATACCAACTAGTCGGCCAAGCCCACAAGAATGAGCCTCATAATTAATAAAGCTTTTAGAAATAAAACTCTCAACTCACTCTCAAATCCCCAAGTATACTGGGTTCCTGGGACTAAAAAATCCAGCAAGCTGGTTAATTGTATTTAGGACCTCAATTATCTTCTATAGATGATTTAGTAGAGAAATGATATTCTTCTCCAAGCAACATAAATACAGCTAAACAAAAATCCTCCTAGGAATTCTTGAAAATCTACTTTCTTCTCTGTGCTATAAATATCAGAGATGCCATGAATTGGCTTATAGTGGTAGATACTAGCAACAGGGTTAATTTTAAAAGGTGTGGTTATAAAAAACGTAAACAGAAATCAAAGTTAGACTGAGTTGAAAATTATATAAAACAAGAAAAGGTCATAAGTCTAAGAGTTTATGAGTAGTCTATGAAAATATTACCCAAATCCTCTTCTTTTGATAAGTCTTATGAATAAGCCAATTAAAAAATGGGCAGAAGACATGAATAGACATTTTCCCAAAGAAGACATACAAATGGTCAACAGATACATGAAAAGATGCTCAATATCACTCATCACCTGGGAAATGCAAATCAAAACTACAAGGAGCTATCACCTCACACCTGTCAGAATGGCTAAAATCAACCAGAAAGAAATAACAGGTATTGGTGAGGATATTGAGAAAGGGGAGCCCTCTTGCACTGTTGGTAGGGATGCAAACTGATACAACCACTCTGGAAAACAGTAAGGAGTTTCCTCAGGAAGTTAAAAATAGAACTACCCTACAAATTCAGCAACTGCACTACTAGGTATTTACCCAAAGAATACAAAAATATGAATTCAAAGGGACACATGTGCCCCGATATTTACTGCAGTATTATCTACAATAGTCAAATTATGTAAACGGCCCAAGTGTCCATTGACTGATGAATGGGTAAAGAAGATGTGGTGTGTATCTTGCCATTTGCAATGATGTGGATAGAACTAGAAAGTATTATGTTAAGCAAAATAAGTCAGAGAAAGGCAAATACCATATGATTTCACTCATATATGCAGTTTAAGAAACAAAACAAACAAGCAAAGGGAAAAAAATACAGAGAGGGAGGCAAACCAAGAAACGGACTCTTAAATATAGACAACAAACTGATGGTTACCAGAGAGGTGGGGGGGATGGGTAAAAGAGGTGATAGGGATTAAGGAATGCACTTGCTCTGATGAGTACCAGGTGTTGTATGAAGGGTTGAATCACTCAGTATATTGTACACCTGAAACTAATGTTACACTGTATGTTCACTAATTGGAATTTAAATAAAAACTTAAAAAAATAAAAATAATTGTTTACATCGGAATTATGTCCAAATCATATGTGCAGAGTTCAAGGAGTTATCACAAAATAAACATACAAGTGCAATTACCATGAAAATCAAGAAAAATACCACTTAAACTACACCAGAAGCTCCCCTCATGCCACTTTACAATTGCTACCCGTCCTTCCTTCCCAAAGATAACCACCATCCTGAATTCTAATAGTCTTGATTAATTTTTCCTATTTTTGAACTTCAAAAAATGGAAACACACAATATGTATTTTTTGGTTGTTTCTTTCCCTCAAAAAATGTTTGTTGAATTCATCTATACTATTTCTTTACCAGTGATTATTTCATATTTATTGTTATATAATATCCTAAAATATGAATATATCACACTTTATCCATTCCACTATTTATGGGCATGTGGGAGGTTTCCATTTTGGAGCTCTCAACATTTTTGCTCATGCGTTGTGGGTATATGTGCACACATTTCTGTTGGGAATATACTTAGGAACGGAATTGTTAGATTATGGGATATACACTACTGTAGTATTCCAAAATGATGAAATAATTTATAGTCCCAACAGAAATGAGATTGTGCCACAGCATTTGAGATCTTGATATTATCAATTGTTAAATTTAGCCATTATGGTTAGTGTGTAGATATTATATTGAGGTTACATTTCCCTGCTGAATAATAAGGTTGAGCATCTTCTAATACATTTATTGGCCATTTATATATCTTCTTTTGTGAAGAGGTAGCCCAATCCCCTCATACATTTTCTGTTGGACCATCTGTCCCATTTTTATTTATTTGTAGGAGGTCTTTATATATATTGGACATGAAACTTTCAACTCTTATATATGTTGCAAATATATTCCCCTACTCAGTGGCTTGACTTTTTTCTCTCTTAATAGTGTCTTTTGATAAATAGAATTTTTAAAATTTTAATGAAATAATATTACTAATAGCTTATTTTTAATGTTCATATACTATTTTATAAACTTTCCTTAAGATTCTCTATTATTATCTTTAAGAAGTTTTATTGTTTACCATTCATATGTGGACATATAATACACCTGGAATTGAACTTCATCTACTGTGTCAAGTTGTGGATTGAGAATTCCACCCCCTCACCTTTTTTGCATATAGGCTTGGCCCAGCACTATTCCCTGATATAAACCACTCTCACTATTTTGCAGTTACATCTTTATCATAAATCAAGAGTCGCTGTGTGTATATCTATTCCTGGACTCTATTCTATTCTATTAGTCTATCATTGTTCCAGTTTTATGTTTATCCTGAAAATAAATATTGGTATCTGAGTTTGTTCTATTTTAGGATGAGCCTAGCTACTATTTTAAAATTTTCATAAATATAGTCAATGTGTAAATTTTCATAATCATAACTAATAGAATTTTGGTTGATATCACACTGAATCTTTATGATTTCCCACAAACCAGTGTAGCAGGAAAGGCAGGAAAGACTACACCCAAATTTATTGAAAAAGAGCCAGGGATAACTTATTCCCATTTATACTACACCAGAAGCTCCCCTCATGCCACTTTACAATTGCTACCCTTCCTTTATATTCAAAGGGTGAGTTCCAGTGACAGACAGTAAGTGAAGAGATAACACCTCAGACCCTTTGGTTCCCTTAGTCTCTGAGAAAAACATTCCTATCATCTTTATCTGCTCCCCATCCCTCCTTAGTGAACAAAACTTGGACATAGTCCAAAGAGTACCATTAGATGGAGTAGATCCAGATTCTGTCCCAAATTTGTCATTCTGAGGTATGTAAGTTGACTTCATTGACTCGCTGGATTTCATTTCTTTCAATTGTAAAATTACCAAGGTCAATTTCATATTTCCTAAGACCATTTACTTCTATAAACAAAACAAAACTCTATTCTTTAAAAATAATTTTTAACTTTGCTTTAAAGTTTTTATGTTTAAAAGGTATTGAATAGGGTGTTCTACTTCTCCTTAGGACACAGAAACACACAGAAAAGCCAATGTTTTCAGTCTATCGAAAAATTTAAAAGATAGATAAATTAAAACATATAGAAATTCAATAGATTTGTGACCTCTGTTGGGAAATAGGCTCACATCACTGAAACAAGACACCAAAATGACTTACCAGTCCAAAAGATGGTTGATGATGGTTAGTGATATAATGCTATCATTTACTCTTGCCTCTTCACAACTTTTTAACTTGCTAATTAGAAACCATATCCAATTAATCTCAGTTGAAGACACCCATATCTGAAAAACAAAGATAACGAGGTGGCAGTCTCCTAAAGGCATATAGAAACACATATGTGTAAAAAAAAAAAAAAATCCTAGACTATTTGAGGAAAAGAAATTAATATCTAAATATGTTTTTATGAAATATGTTTAATATATATTAAGTAATTGAAGGATTTGAAAATTAAATGGTTTTAGAAATATATATTTCATTTATTTCTATGATTGAGAGTGATCTTATCTTTCTGAGGGCATCATTTTAATGAGATTATATGAAAATAAAGGTACAAACATTTTTTAAAAATCACATGGAGAATACTTATTCACTGAAATTATTGATCATATCTGTTGTAGTTTTAATGTTCTTTTTGTACATCTATATTGGTTACTATCTCTGAGACTATACACAAGGCTTTGATGAAGTGCATACTAAATATGCCGTAAAAATTGTATGAAGGTTCTGCCAAATATCACTGTGCTTACTAAATCATGCATCACCAATGTTATGATTTGCAGTAATAAAGTTATGCTATGGTAACTTTTTTGGAACATTGCAGCATATGGTGCCAGATGCCAAGGGCATACTAATTAATAAGAAAATTAGCACATAGGTATTAGACCACTATAATGCGTGTGCAACCAAAGCTTAAGATGTAGCTCAGAAAGCAATTTTAAATTTTAAGGTTAATGTTATACAAAATTTAATATCCTTAATAACAATATACAAACAAGGTTCTTTTGAACAATAAGAATATAGAAAGTATGCTATTTATCTAATCATTCTATCTTTTCCCTTTCAGGTAATAATTAAACTGAGAAAAAAACAGTACTTCATATGCTTTGATCGAACATACTGATCAAAAGTATTTTGTACATCCCACTGGATACTCTCTCAAGAATAAAAGCAGATTTCAGGGTGAAGTCATCTATAGGTAGAACAGACACTAATCCAATCTTTTTGCCTCAGGCCTCCTAAGTGAAGAATAGAAACTGGCTGAACAGCCAAAAGGCCTCCCAGTTGATGGTCTTCCTGCCAATATCAAGCAGTCTCTATTACTAACCAATTTACACTTACACAGTTCAAGTTTTTATAATAAAAATGCTACCACTTTACATTGCTATGGGCTTTAAATCTTTACAAATTACATCGTGATATAGAAGTTAAAAGTGTGAGTTCTGGAAACAGATTGGACAAATTCCCAGGGATAAATTCCAACTCCAACACTTGAAATCTTTAGGATTTGGGGGAAGTTGCCCAAATTCTTGTTGGTTGCAGTCTTCTTCACTTGCAATGGAAATTATTACAGTGTCTACTTCAAAGGGCAGTTAAGAGAATTGAATAATCCATGTAATGTAGACAATGCCTGGCACATAGAAAGTACCTGATAAATGTGATTATAATTATTCGATCTTATTTCAGTTGAAGAAATTTGAACACCGGACTTTAAATGGCTTTCCAAAGGTTATAGAAGTGGTGAGTTGCAGAGTTGGGGAACTTGAATCCAGGACCCAAAGCTTCAAATCTAGAGCTTCTCACTGCTCTCCCACTACTTGATACAGAGATGGACAAAAACAACTTGGGTTTATTCGATGGAATGTATCAGATTCAAGGGACTATTTTACACTTAGTGATTATTTTCAGGCTTGATTTGACTCTATGGAAGCATAAAACACATCGTCTTAAGGATAAATACCTCAGAACGCTCTCTAATTTGTCCCCAGATTGTAAACTCAGATGTGCATCTGACAAGCTGCATTGCTGATAACAGATGTTGAAAAATTGCTACTCAAGAATCCAGGGAAAGGGAGCTTAAGCTTCATGCATCTCTCTGTGGGTCAGTGTTCAAGTCATGGCACAATAGTTGAGAAAACTTGAGTTAACAAGTTTAGAGTATATCCTCTATGTTGCAAAATGCAAACCATTAAGAATAAAACTAAACACCACAACTATGTACTTTAACCTATAAGTCTTCTGTCTTGTAGGCCAATTCTTTGCAACTAAAAAACACAAAACTTCCCACTTTGAAAAGTGGAAACAAAAAACAAGCTGCAAGAGAAAATAAGTCTATCTATATTAGCTCTCTAGGTGGACCCTTCCCTGTAGTTTTCAGGAAGATTTGAACTCCCACCCCCAATTTTCCCAGCTGTCAACTCAACTCTTATTTTATATGTTTTATTTCCTTCCAAAGATCTTAAGCTTGCAATTTCAGGAAAATAAAAGACACTTCAGTTGGAATGCAGAAATCATCAACACTGCCCACCAGAGAACAAAAGAAGGTCTCAGAAAATTGCTTGCTGAGGCAGGTTCAGAAAGAATATTTGAGAACTGTCTTGCAAATTGAAAGAATGAAGCCCAAGTGACCTACATCAAGTGGGATATTAAAATATGTTTAATATACAAATCTGAAAGCATGACCACTAATAGAAATAGAACCATGCCATCCTTGTTAAAAACATGAAAATCATTAGCAGATTTCATTGACTCCTCAATGACCCTATAAAAGTAGTTTGAACCTATAGGAGCAAATCTAATTTTGAACAGCCATTACCACTGACAAAACAGACTCTTTTCTAAATGTGTATTTATTATCTCAAATGCAAAAAGATTTTTTGCTTTCTCTCTCCTTCCTCTACATTTTATTTTCTCGGTCATGCTTTGTATGTAAAATCTAATAGTTTATTTTCTAAAACATCTTAAATGCCAACTAATCCATGAGCTGGCTAGTCTGAGTTAATGAAAAAACCCTGAATTATGTATTTTCAGAATGCAGTTTTATTACTTTTCAGTACAGAAAAAAAAAGTAACTTCAGAGTACAACAACAACAAAATCTACACATGCAAAAATCTTTCTGAATGCTCAGTGAGGAGAGATATTTAGGAACATCTGCCTCCAATTCTGGTCTCCTCAATTAAAAGGAAATAATGTGAGATTTGTAACCATGAGCCAAACTCATGTTGCTTCCATTCAGTCTCCAAGACTCAATATATGTTTATTGAAATTGCATACTTTGATGCCATTACCTTAAAAAATGCTGTATTAGTTTTTCTCTTAATCTTTAAAGGTTGCATAATGTATCTGGTATTCCTGGGTAGAAAATAACATAACTATCCATACCATGATAATTAAAGAAACTCTCATCATATAGTTTTATTCAATTTTTCCTATATTAGAGACTTAAGATATTTTTATGTCACTGTACAGTCAAAACAAGAAATTCAAATAGGTTCTGAGAGCAGTCTTTGAAATGCTGATTGCCAGTAAATTAGTCATAAAGTTAAGGTTTAAATAACGGAAATAAATCATTCAAAGGAAAATAGGATTGATTTAGAATATCTTTAAAATACAGTAGGTGTTTCTCTTCAACAAATGGTGTTGGAAAAATTGGACAGCCACATGCAGAAGAATGAAACTGGACCATTTCCTTACACCACACACAAAAATAGACTCCAAATGGTTGAGAGACCTAAATGTGAGACAGGACTCCATCAAAATCCTAAAGGAGAACACAGGCAACAACGTCTTCGATCTCAGCCGCAGCAACTTCTTCCTAGAAACATTGCCAAAGGCAAGGGAAGCAAGGGCAAAAATAACCTATTGGGACTTCATCAAGATAAAAAGCTTTTGCAAAGCAAAAGAAACAGTCAACAAAACCAAAAGACAACTGACAGAATGGGAGAAGATATTTGCAAATGACATATCAGATAAAGGGCTCGTATCCAAAATCTATAAAGAACTTATCAAACTCAACACCCAAAGAACAACTAATCCAATCAAGAAATGGGCAGAAGACATGAACAGACATTTTTCCAAAGAAGACATCCAAATGCCCAATAGACACATGAAAAAGTGCTCAACATTGCTCGGCAT
>NC_138380.1:23605762-23688398 GCF_054177405.1 Leptonychotes weddellii
GTTAGCCTGGTGATGGGTATTAGAGAGGGCACGTACTGAATGGAGCACTGGGTGTTATACGCAAACAATGAATCATGGAACACTACATCAAAAACTAATGATGTAATGTATGGTGATTAACATAACATAATAAAAAAAATTGAAAAAAAAATACAGTAGGTGTATTAGCCAGAAATGACATTCCACTGATAGTGAAAGAGACGGCTCAACAGAGTGGCTTACACATGATAGTGTTTCTTTTTCTCTTACATAAGATAATCCTCCAGCCTTTGTGGTTGGCTTCTATCTGCAAGTTTACCTCATAGTTATAAGATGGTTTTAAAGCTCTAACCATCACACCCACAGCCCAAGCAGAAGGAAGAATAAAATGGCCTTTTTTAGATGCTCCATTAAACATTTTTTCCAGCTTTATTCATATATAATTGACAAAAAATTAGTTTTAGGTGTACAATATAATGATTTGATATATGTATATATCAGGAAATGATTACAATGTTTAGTTAACACACTCATCACCTCACATAGCTACAATTCTCTTGTGATGAGACTTTCCAAGACTTACTCAGCAACTTTCAAATGCACAATACAGTATTAACTATAGTCACTGTGTTGAACAGTGTATCCTCCAAATTTAATTTATCTTCTAACTGGAAACCATCAGAATTTTACTTATATCTCATGCAAATCTTATTGATAGCAGAGAAACTGAAACTTCCTGTTGTTATTTATTGGGCACATCACCATTCCAAACAATAGAGCTTCTGTTACTCGGGAAAGGAATAGTGGATGGTTAGTAGGCAACTAGCAGGCTCCTTCCCAGGCCCTTACTCAACAGTCACCAACTGTCATCAAGCTTCCTTATGAATAAGAGTAGATAATCAGAAGCATTAGATACTTCATTTACTTTAAGAGAATCTGTAAAATCTCCTTACTGGAGACCTTGAAATTAGGAGAACTCTTAGTAAACATAAAATTTCTACAATTTATTTCCTCGGACATCTGGTACAGTGTTAAATGACTATATTACATATACAAAAGAATTAATCCCCACTCAGTAAGACAGTAAATAACATGTGTATGAGGCAAAATGGAATGAGGCCAATTATCTTTGATGGATCAAAGGAAAAAGATCTGTGCTACCTGAGGAAGTTTTAAAAAAAAAAATGTTTCACAATGAAAATGGACTTGGAGGGTGCCTGGGTGACTCAGTTAAACATCAGCCTTTGGCTCAGGTCATGATCCGATCCCGGAGTCCCAGGATCGAGTCCTGCATTGGGCTCCCTGCTTGGCAGGGAGTCTACTTCTCTCTCTGCCTTTGACCCCACTTGTGTGCTAGCTCTCTCTCAAATAAATAATTAAATCTTTTTTAAAAAAGAAAAGAAAATGGACTTGGAGCTGGATATTTATATATAAATTTAATATATTTATAGAAACAAATTTAATCTAATCTATAGACAATATTCTTGGTTAAGAAGTTGACCCATTAAGTTATTTTAGCCTATTTTGTTTTTATTTATATTTTTTTAAGTAGGCTCCACACCCAACATGGGGCTTGAACTCACAATCCTGAGATCAAGAGTCTCATGCTCTACCAACTGAACCAGCCAGTCACCCTGATTTTAGCCAATTTTGAATGTCTCTTCTTAACCCCTGATCATTCCTCAATCCAATGTGATTAGCTCTCCACTCTCACCATCCTACTTATTGTGACCTTGGTAGTTCAGTTCATTTCAACAGGTATTTATTCAGCCACTTGAGGCTAATCTAAATAAAAAGTCCAATGGATATTTCTATTTATATACACTCTCTCTTCAACCAATGGTTGGAAAAAACTTCATCTATCATTTTTTTTTGTACTTTTATCTTTTCATTCTACATTCATTGACTGTCTGAAAATTGTTGGTTCTCAGTGATGAGAATCCACTGCATTCCTCAAAACCACCTTCTTCCTTGTCCCAAAATAAATAACCAAATACAGCATTTCTGTCATCTCAAATTTTTATAACTACCCTTTTTGGAACTTATTGAAACTATTTCTTCCGTTGGCTTCCATTGTCTTTCAGTGCTTAGTCAGTGGGACTGCCTGGGTAAACTCTTAGATAATACTTCATATTTCAAGGTTCAATAAAGAAAAGGAGCTATAAGTTAGAATGAACAGAGTTTCTTACTAAAATTGAGATTCTTCCAAGAAGCAAAGGATGTTCAGAACTGACTAGTTGATTATTGTGAAGAAGTAGTTAAGTTTGGCATATGTGATGCCCTTTGTGATCGTTGAAATAGCAAGGGCAAAGACAATTTCAAAAATTAAGATCAGGTCTCTATGGATGATAAACTAGAGACAAGAACTACAGAATGCAAAATGTGTCAGTGCTAAAAGTCAAGGAAATGCAATGAATAAAGTCAAGTATCTGTTGGACAGTTCACTTAGATAGCAACATATAATAGTGTAATTTATTACCAGCTACCATTTTGCTTTGATGGTGCTCAGTGATTCACTGACTAGAATTCATATCTGATTTTAGGAATACAGTGACACAGCCTTTTTCTTTCTTTATATCTTTGCTGTGGGACTTTCAATCACATCAGGAAGTTGTATAAAGTTGTATAAATTACCACAAATTATCCATTAACCATGCTTCAATAATTAGCAGCTAATGGCCAATCTGGTTTCACCTCAATCCAATGTCATACTGACCAGATTATTCTGGAGCAAATCCCAAATATGGTATCTATAGTTATTTCAGTATTTTTCTATAAAACATAAGAACTCTTTCAAAAATATAATCAAAATACCATTTGAATTAAAAATTTGACAAAATTCCCTAATATGAGCAAATATGCAGTGTTCATATTTCCTGATTGTCCTGATAGTCTCACAGAATTTTAATAAATATTTGTTCAAATCAGAATCCAATTAAAGTTCATACAGTGCAATTAATAGGAATGCCTGTTACGTCTATTTTAATTTATAGATTCTTCCTACTTCTACTTAATCCTTACAATTTATATGTGGAAGAAATGGAATTGTTTTTTCCAGAAACTGAATTTTGGTGATAGCATTCCTGCAGGGCCATCTAACATGTTCCTCTGTTATCTGTACTTTTTTTTTTTAAATTATAGTTAGATACAGAAGTGACATGGACCTAGGTTTATTATTTTTTGTCAAGGATACTTCATATGTAGCAGTACACATATCCACTAAAAGACACGTAATGTCTAGCTGTCTTCTGTTTTGCTTGTATGCCATATTAGCAGTTGCTGATGCTCCATTCTGCAAGGGTTGCAAAAATGGTAATTGTTTTTTCTAATTCCATAACCTGGTCTTCAGTTTCTTTCCAGAATATTTCTAAAAAAGGAGCTTCCTCTTATCAACTATTTGGTGCAAATGGGATGGAAAATGCAGAATAAATGTCTTTCTTTTGTTCACAAGCATTCACAAGTTTATTCACTAGCATTCTCCAAGTCATGAGCAAGATCATTTTTGGTATTATAAACTTAAACATGTTCGATGTGTTTCCAAGTCATTGTGGTTATTATCCTCAGTGCCCATTTTTGCCTAACAAGCAGGCTCTACCATAATGGCACTTGAGTTTTTCTGACATGACACACTAGAGTTTTATTTTGCTCACTTAAGAATTTCACGTAGGGGCCCCTGGGTGACTCAGTGGGTTAAATGTCTGACTTTGGCTCAGGTCATGATCTCAGGGTCCTGGGAACAAGCCCCACGTAAGACTCCATGCTCCGCAGACTCCCTGCTTCTCCCTCTCCCTCTGCCCCTCCCCCTGCTTGTGTTCTCTCGCTCTCTGGTAAATAAGTAAAATCTTTTTTAAAAAAAAAGAATTTCAGGGCACCTTGGTGGCTCGGTTAAGCATCTGCCTTTGGCTCAGGTCATGATCCTGGGGTCCTGGAATCGAATCTTCCACCATGTATTTTGAAACTGTTGTTAGTGTACAAGCATTTTAGATTACTAGGTCTCTTTGGTAAGTTGAATCCTTTATCATTATGCAACATTCTTCTTTATGATTGGTAGTATACATGTTTTGTAGCATACTTCATCTGATACTAGAATATCAGTTTTCTAAGGTTTAGTGTTTCATGGTATATCTATTTGACCCTTTTATGTTTGTCATATTCAGTCTTATACTTCTTTGTGATTTGTTTTATTTGCTGTCTTTTTTTGGAGGGGTGGATATATTTTTTCTTATTTAGAAAGGTCCCTATTTTTCTTCCAATTGTTATGTAGTGGTGACTTTATACAGTATCCTTAGTCCCTTCTATTTTAGGTATTCTGTATTGGTTCCCTACTCTAAGCAATATGAAAATTAACTGCTAACCCTCTCTCTTGCAGGCATTTAATCTGTAGCAATATCCTTTTACTCTGTTAATTTCTGTGAGGTGATAAACGAGCCTAGTCTACTTTCCGTATATTGTCTGTTACTATTCTCACTTTTAGTAGTTGACTATATTTTTACTGCATGTACCCTTTATATTCTGTACTGTCTTCCTTAGATCCATAATTTAGTTTCACAAGTTAACATATACTCAATTCTCACTACAATTTATGTAAATGCTTTCCAGTCAATTTGGTGGACTGAAGTTCACTGTCTAGATTTTATGTAATCAACATTTATTTCCTGAAGGCCAGTTTGGCCAGATATAAAATTCTTAGCTTCCATTTTCCTTTCTTTGATTATCTTAGAAATGGTTTGCCATTTTCTTCCATCACACATGATATCAAAAAGTCTGATAAATGCTTATCTTTTGCTTATAAAGTATTTGGACATTTTGTTTGACTGCCAATGTATATCTCAAATTGTCTATGGCCATACCACCCTGAACATGCCCAATATCATCAGATTATATCTCAAATTATGTTGTTACTGCTTTCCCTAAGTACACTGTACATCTTTTCAATATATAGGCTTAATATTCTTTATTGAATTATGAGTTTTAGTTATTTTTGTCCAGTGCTTGGGTTCTTATAAGGAAGAATCATTTTATGCATGTTTTATGTTCTAACCAATCTTCTATATCTATCATTTACTCATTAATACCTTTTCTCCATTTCTTCTAATTCTCTTGCATATTCCATTTTGTATTTAAGGTATTATCCAAGGTATTTGCTCTTTTTTGAATTCTAGTTTGAACTTATTTCCTAAATGATTTTATGTTTTGAATTCTTTCATGAGTTATGTCAAATTACTTTAGAAACCTTCCTTTTCTTCAAACATCTCTTATCTCTGCATTTATTTAAATCTGGTTGATTTACTCTTTTATAGCTTTCATTGTCTTAAATTATTTTAGCTCCTATCACAAGACTATTGCAATATTTATATGAATCTTATTCTGATCGTTGTTATCTTTTTAAATGTGGGGTGGGATTTTATTATAATTCTTTTATGTTGCTTATATTTTACCAAGATAGGTTTCCTAACTAATAGGGAAGGTGGACAAGAACAGCTTTCCAATACTTACGATTTTGTACTCTTAGTATAGTAAAAGATTCAAAAATATGGTCTTGAGTATTTTTGAGATCTGCTTCCTTTGCTCCCTTACCCCATCTTTTCTGGATATTTTCCTTCCTTTGCACCTATCCTGCTCAGGTCATATTCCAGTTTCAGAAGCAGTTCTATATTATAGGGCTTGGTACTGGAAAACAGTATCAGTTGGTTAGTTTAAGAGCTTACTTGTCCAGGGGCACCTGGGTGGCTCAGTAGTTAAGCGTCTGCCTTCGGCTCAGGTCATGATCCCAGGGTCTGGGATCAAGCCCCACATCGAGCCCCACATCGAGCCCCACATCGGGCTCCCTGCTCCACGGGAAGCCTGCTTCTCCCTCTCCCACTCCCCTTGCTTGTGTTCTCTCTCTCGCTGTCTCTCTCTGTCAAAATAAATAAATAAAATCTTAAAAAAAAAAAAAAGTTTACTTGTTCAGTCTGACCATAACAACTAACCCTTTTGTAGTCCTTCTGCAGTCATTCCTGAACTGAAGCCTGGGAACTCTGCATCCTTAGTTTAGGCTACTTTCCTGAATTTGGCCCACTGACCTTCTCATGATAACTGCAATTCTGGGCTGCATTTCATGTTGTTGATTAAATGCATAGGTTTCCCTGCTTTAAAAGTCATCAGAAGTTACTTTTATTTCCTCTCTTCCTTCTACATGGCTGCTAATACCAAATGTGACTTACTGCTCTTGGTGAGTTAGCTGACATATATTTTGGATTCTTGGGATTTATTTGTGGATAATGTATGCTTTTAAAATTGTTAACCTAGTCCTGTTTTTTTTGTTTGTTTGTTTTGATTTTTAATGGTAGGGGGTGATTTCCCAAAACTGTACCATTGCTGAGGTATCTTACCAAAAATGCCCTGTTTTTTTTCTTTTGTCTGTATATCTGTATATATTTTAATGCTGCCACATCAACATGCCCATTTTATACTTCTCTTTATTTCCTTCATAATTTTCTTCTTACAATATCTGAGTATATGTTAAGGGGGAGGCTTATTAGTATTGGAGAAAGGTAAGCAAGATTAATAAAGGAAGTCATCACTTTGGTATTATATTCACATCTTAGCCATTTCTTCCACAGTATATATACTGTATTAAAAAAAAAAGTATACAGGTGTACTTTCCCCCTTAAAGACAGAAAATATGGCACTTAGAAGGATATGCTATTTTTACTCAACATCCAGGAGCACATCAGATAAACTATTAAGGATACACACTAGTCTTCTGATCCCCACTGTCCCTCATTGCTTTTTTTGAGGTAATTGGCAAGCAGACCAATTTAAACCAAACAAATTACAAACTGAGGGTTCTAGAGGGGAGGGGGTGGGAGGATGGGTTAGCCTGGTGACGGGTATTAAAGAGGGCACGTTCTGCATGGAGCACTGGGTGTTATAGGCAAACAATGAATCATGGAACACTACATCAAAAACTAATGATGTAATGTATGGTGATTAACATAACAATAAAAAGTTTATTTAAAAAACAAACAAATTACACTCTTAAAATGTCCATTATAATGCAGTATTCATTTTAAAATAGAGTATACATTTGCATTTTATTTAATGTTAAAACTTCATCTGATGGAGCCAGCCACAAAATACTAAATATTTCATTGTATTTTAAAAAATAACCCAGTTGCTACTAATAACCTCCCTAACATTTCACAATGTCATGTTGCATTTATAGTCTCCAAAGCCAAGTGAGAGAGAAGCAAATTCTTTGATTTAAAAAGCATGGGAAAAAACTCCACTAAACATGGCTCATAAGCAGATGTGACATTTCTATTGGTGAAGATATTTTCTTGATTTACAGAATCATCACGAATTAGGTTGCAAAAACACTATTTTTACAGACACCTTCGTGGGAAAGGTTAAGGCTTATATAAAACAATTTAGAATGCCCTTAGTCTGAGGAAAGGAAAATGTGTTTTACACAGTGATACCTTTGTCATCTCTTTCAACTGTGTTTCTCCCCTGCTCATTATTTTTGTTCTAAATGTTCTACAACCTGGGCTCATCTCCTTTACTCACTCTTCACAGGCCGTGGGACATCTCTGAGGATCTAAGGCTTGGCATCAATTCAGATTAACAAGTATGATGTTAGTGGGTTCTACTTGCATTATTAGGACAAATGATTGAGAAATCTATTACATTTAGGGATCAAACTATGAGCAGTTGGGGTCAGAACTCTAGCAATAGTTCATCTAAATCAGATGAGAAGGAAACACATCTGAGAAGTTCTATAGCCCAAAATATTTTGGTGTTTCTATTTGTGGCTTCCCACATTGGTTTAGAAATAAGAGGAGATGCACAATAAAGTCTTTTCTGGTGTCTCCAATCATCCCTAATGGAAGTAGGATGTAGTATCTTGGAATTTTCACAAAAGATATAAATACCTCAGTGACTCCATTAGATATTGCCCTGCAGTTTTTTAATCAGTATCATTCTAGAATAAGAAGTACAATAACGACCATATTTAATAACCTCCAACATAGCTAGATCTGAGTTAAAAATCATAGTCAGAACTTCTGAGTTAGATAATAATTTTATATTCATATAAAAACACTTCCCCAACAATTACTGCATCAAAATAAACTTGCAAGGTAATGAAAAGAATTATTACTCATACCACACAGATGTGAAAACTGAGTCCCTGCAGAGTCAAGTTGTGATCCTCAGCAATAATCAACATAGTGAAAACGCAGCCCCAGTTTGTCCCCTCCACCATGTTGCTAACAGAAGTAATCGCTGTGATCCACACATTGAGGAACAAAGACACAAATACTGGGCTTTTAGGACTCAGCAAGGGTCTGTGCCCTTCTGGCCATCTAAATGAAATCTTCTTTTGTCTCTTTATAATATTACCTATAAATCCCTCCTGTTTTCTGATTGCATCATGATGGATCACTAAATAAGATAATCCATTCTCCTTCTCTTTTCCTCAGAACAACATTTTATGAGTCTAGAGAATTAGAAAACATTTTGCAACTAAATGTTTTGGCAGACAGAAGAGTGGAAATAGAGTAAATTGCCTAATCAGGGGAACAGAGGCTTCCAGGCCCAACACTACAGTTTTAATGACAGGGTCTCACGGGGGTCACTGATCTGATTACAGGCTGTTTTCCTAATCCACTGCCCAACTTACTTTTAATTCTGAGTAAGTGAAACTGAGAATCATGTTCTGATGGATTCTTTTGTTAGCTTCCTTTCCAGCTGCCCAAATTGCAAGCCCTGAAATAGAAGACATTCTTGTACTACTCTGCTCAGAAATCTGTAAAAGACAAGAGTCCCAGGCCAATCACATACTCAAAGGGCATAAGCATAGACTTTTCAGGAGATCACCATGCCTATCTTTTCATTTAGATATTTATCAAAACTATACCTATGTCAAAGCACATAAATGGAAGTAACAACATTTCTCTGTTACCTTGATTTTTTCATTTGCATGGGATTCAGAAAAGAGTCAGCTTTGGAAAAAAATTTGGGAGAAAAGGTTAGGTGATATGACCGATAAGTGACATATGAATACCATCTCTGTTTGCTGCTTCTGGAGAAGTTAAGGGTTTTTTTGTGTTTTGTTTGTTTGTTTTAAGAAAAGATTTTATGTAATGAAAAAGCAGGATAGTTCTCTTGTTCCAGTCACATACTGAACAAGATGAAGACATGCTTTCTTTTTTTCAATGCTTTAAGTTAGAGGCCAAGCAGCATCAAGCATAACAGTCTGCACATAATACAGGGCAGACACTTTGTAACTGTAGCAGATTGATCAGCCCTGGAGGTAATACCAGGAGTGTGGGGTGGAGAGGGGGTGATTCAGCCAATTTTAAGAGCAGAAAGTTGATCAAAATAAAATTTTTAAACTAATAAAGATGAAATTTTACACATTTCCTTAGTTGTATTTTCTTTCACTTTTTTTGTGAATACATTTACATTATAATTAAAATGTAACTAAGAGACTTCACTCAGTTTTGCATGGGCTAGAAAATTTAGGACCTGGTGTTACATGTACACTATACAGTAAGTTAGGACCTAAAATTTTCTAGTTCAGTACATTTGTCTTGGTTTCCAAGGTCCCACTGTGGATTCCATGTAATCCTTCCTCCTTCAAACTGTGCCCCTCTGATATTCCCTATTACCAAGGCCTGATTGTATAATAATCATGAGTCACCTCCCTCCCAACTACCACCTCTGCTCCTTCTATCAAAATGTACCCACCATCCCTCAGAATTGGTCTCTCCAAAGTGATGAAAGCCTACTCTGAGAACCAGTTTTGCCTTAATAGACTAAAGAGAAAAGGCTGTGGCTGACATCTTACTTGGTCTCAGGCATTATTTCTTCAATGATGTTCAGTCTAGATCATGCACAGTCCTGGAAACGCATGAAGACTTGTACCTAGGCATGGGGAATTTTAACTGATTCAAATTCAGATGCTATTTCTGAAAATTAATGTGTCTGAGAAAGAACTTGAAGTTAGGCTTTATGCCATGTCTATTTTTTAAACTCTTCTTTTACAATGATCCTTCCCCCACTTTACAAAAAAGGCATGGAGCGGGGGAGGTCGGGGGGCAGGGGAAGAGGAGAGAGAAAATTATCTCCTAATTTTACATACTAAATTTTTCTACAGACACCATTCATTTCCTTCTATGAGATCATAAAACATAACATATAGCAGAATAGTTAAGTTCTTGAACTTCGGGGTTAGACCTGGGTTCTAACTGCAACTCATTTACTTATAAGTTGTGTGACTTTATGCAAATCATTTAACCTAGAAGTATGCAAACAAGATTATATGAAAACTCTCCAAGGAGTAAAGGGTAACAAGTTTTAAGATAAGTAATCTTCAAATTTCCAAGTTCATATTCTTTTTTTAAAAATCGAGGGGTGCCTGGGTGGCTCAGTCATTAAGCATCTGCCTTCAGCCCAGGTCATGATCCCAGGGTCCTGGGATCCAGCCCCACCCAGGCTCCTGGCTCAGGGGGGAGCCTGCTTCTCCTTCTCCCTCTGCCTCTCTCCATGCTCATGCTCTCTCTGTATCTCTGTGTCTCAAATGAATAAATAAAATCTTAAAAAAAAAAAATCAATCTGCCTGGAAAAAACACTAAAATAGGGTTGTCATTTAAATTTCCCCTTTCTAATCTTTCACATGCATTTCTCCTAAGGGAGAATTAGGTCTATGAAAACAAAAGGAGGCCTGGTAAAACATATTAAGAGCAATGGGGCCTTACATCATCTGGGGTACAACCTACTCAAGACAAAATTTGGGCCTTATCCATCTATTTATCTTAGAATTCAGAAGCAAGATGGTTGTCACAAGTAAATGTATTAATGTATTTATTTGAATTGAGAAATGAAGTCAGACTTTTTCTATAAGAAATAATTCTTATTTGATTAATTTGACAATGAGAATTGGCTTTCACCATTAGGATTTGTTACGGGTATTTTCCATAAATTGAATGAACTAAGTCAGCAATTCCAAGGTTTCAAAAACAATTTATTCAAAAATTGTAAGATAAAATAGCTTTACCAAATGTATTACATTACCAAAATTACGCTGAAATTAACAATATTTGGATTTTCCCAAACTTTCCTGACAATGATAGGTTAAAAAAGGTACCCCTAGGTTAAGAAATAAAATGTAAATTAAGGTGCTGATAATTTTTGATGAAGTCTTTTGATATACTTTTCAAAAATTGAGGAAGTGGATGATTCTATTTACAGGGTGTCATTTGAAAGTCAAATGGCTAGTCGCTGCTTTCATCAAATATGCAAGACTTAATTGAATCATCAGCTGATATAGCATCAAAAATAATGATAAAGCACAATGATCTTTAGCTTAAAATTTAGAAGTTCAAGAAAATATGTGACATATCTATGAAGAAAATATCTCTCAATGTTTTTTTTTTTTTAAAGATTTTATTTATTTATTTGACAGAGAGAGACACAGCGAGAGAGGGAACACAAGCTGAGGGAGTGGGAGAGGGAGAAGCAGGCTTCCCGCCTAGCAGGGAGCCCGATGCGGGGCTCGATCCCAGGACCCTGAGATCATGACCTGAGCCGAAGGCAGACGCTTAACGGTTGAGCCACCCAGGTGCCCCAATATCTCTCAATGTTAACAGCAACAAAAATAGAAATAAAATTGATTTTTTGAACACCATATTATAACAATAAAAACAATCAATTTTGGACCAATGAACTATGAAAAATATAGTCCCTTTTTTATTAAGAGCATTTACAATAAAATTTTTCTTTATACACTTAGTAATAACTTGTCAAATGTTTTATATATTTTTGTTGCTTTGATCAATTATGTACTAATGGTAATTATAAATATAACTCATTACAAGAGAAAAATTTTACCACTTAAAATCTTAGTAGTGGAAAATAAAAATACACGTTTAATTTATAAACAGTTTTCTTACAGAGAAGTATGAAATACTTTAGTACTTAATTAGTAAAAGATAGGAGTTTATAAATGTATTACTTTAAGATAAAATTTTCTAGGGGAAATGAAATGTAAATAAGGTTAAAGAATAAAAGATAGGATATCAAATTTCCAAGGATTAAAGAAAAGCTTGCTAATGTAATTATTAAATGGTTGGTTATAGATATTAAAGTGCTATGGCATTTAGATTCTACTGAAATCTAAAATGTAAAAGATTTATGTAGTGTTTTTAAATTTTAAAATGACAATATTTAAGATAAGCCAGAAATTATACTCTTTATTTCTTTTTAAACATATATTGCAATTTTTTATAGTGATTTTAAAATGTGTAAAGGGACCCACACTTTTTTCAAAATAGTCATTGGGAGTGAGTACATCAGCAAAAATTTGAAGACCTCTGGCCTAAGTAACATGTATTTTCATAAAGGCCTTCTGACCTTCCTAAGAATTAATTCTCTTAATTAGCCTATTCTATTTATCTTCAATCTTTAACATCTAACAGAATGCCTAACAAAAATATTTTCTAAGAGAATGGATAATATTACAAATATGAGATAGTTCTAAGCAAAACTAGAATTTCAGCAAATTACTTTTTGAAGCATCTTTATACCATTTATACATAACTTTCTTCTCCAACATTGCCTTCTGGGATATTGCCTGAAAATATACAGTTTTAGTATAACATGGCTTAGTGTGTTGCTCATTTCAAGGACAGTTGCCTTTTACAAAAGGAATACTGAATTTCAATTCAATTCAATTCATTAAATACTTCTTAAGCTCTTACTATATACTTTGTCATTTCGCTAGGGACTAATGATATGACAATGAGCAAGATGGTCATGGCCTTGCTTTCATGGAAATGACATTTTTGCAGAGGACAAATGTTAAACTAGTAAGGATATGTGTATGAGGTCACAAAGGGAACGCAGAAAAAGTATGGAAGCATAGAGCCAAAGGATATAACCTGGTCTATGGGATCAGAGATATACATACTAGTGGAAAAACTGTCACAACATTCTATGTTGATTACTTAGAGGGCAGAAATATATACATCTATGTACATTTTATATATATATACACAAACACACACATTAAATAAATTATTGAAATAACATAAGCAAATGTGTGTAAGAGTAGCAATTGGTACCCCCCTACCCCCCACCCAAAAAAAATCCAGCACTTGGGCGCCTGGGTGGCTCAGTTGGTTAAGCGACTGCCTTCGGCTCAGGTCATGATCCTGGAGTGCCTGGATCGAGTCCTGCATCGGGCTCCCTGCTCGGCAGGGAGTCTGCTTCTCCCTCTGACCCTCCCCCCTCTCATGTGCTCTCTCTCTCTCTCATTCTGTCTCAAATAAATAAATAAAATCTTTAAAAAAAAAAAAAAATCCAGCACTTACAATGTTTAACACCATGAACTAGACCCTTCTAGGAACAAAAGTCAAAATATGTTTGGAACCAACTTTTGTGTAACAAAGTGCACTAAAACCTGAGAAAGTTTACAAACTGGTAATTCATTAATGGAACACAAACCCATAGTTTCTGAGACTCTAAAATACTCCCCCATTTGCCTATAATATATAAACATAGCTTTAGTGAATATAAACATTTATTTAAAATTATGAAGCATACTAAGCATACCTTTAATTCAGCAATTTTCTCCTTTCCCTTCCAAGAGCTGTTCCTGATTATCTAACTATGCTCCACAGGGCAAGAGGCCTAGGACCTAGAGCCATTATAGTCAGAGGGATCCAGATTTGATTTCTTGTTTCATCAATTCTGACTCTCTAGGATCTTAGAAAAGTTACTTAACCTCTCATCTTTATATGCTCAGAGAAAATAAGGCAATACTACCTAATTCACAGAGTTATTTTGTATCTTAAGAGAGAGAATGAATGTTGACATGTCCATCATATAGTTGCCATTAAACATGTGAAATCCATTACCATTTAGATCTCTTTTGATATTAATACTCTTTTATATGCTTACTCGAACCTAAGTCAATATGGTTTTACATTTTAATCCTGAAGTCTAAGAGCAGAATTAAAAGCCTTGTCACATGTTACAAAGGTATCAGAACTCAGGGTGTAGGTAGGTAGAGGAGATTTGGCAAAAGGACAGGAAGGTCTTACCTAGAACTTCTAAATTCAATCATAGAGATCGCTGCTTATTCTGCCATTTGGGGAGACTAGATTTATTAATATGATAGAAGTATTCATATTGCTTCCTTAATAATACACATACATCCTCACATACACAATATTGAGAGTGGATCGTGTTCAAACATTTGTTTTCAATCCCACTGACTGATTTTCCAAGATTTCCCCTAATTTCTTTAGAGCCTTGAGCTACTGAGGTAGTTTTATTTCCTTTCCTAGCGTATTAGTTATTTTTGATCACCTGAAATAGCTCTGGGAAAAAAAAATGGTAGGGAGAACCTTATTTCTGGTAGTATAGTTTCCTTCTAACTAAAATGAAACCTATTGCTCAAATCCCAGAGATAGCACAAATATAGAAACTAAATTTCCTGAGGAGACGCAATGCGGCCACTAATTCATTTTCAGACCTGTGGCAGTACAATGTGAAGAAGCTCTCCAGAAACTTAAAGTGACCCTCAACAAAGTCAGCATATTTGATCTGGACAAAGTATTGCCCTTCTTATGAGATTTCAGTTACTTCCACTTTATGCTTTTTATTTATACAATTACTTGAAGGACAGAAATAGTAGGACAACTTTTAATCATGGCAAAAAGTAGCAGTAGCATTAAAAAACAGAGGGTTTTTTTGTGTGTGTGAAACAGTAAGGTGGCTAGATTTATGGGGAAATAGCTAGAGGATGAAGATATTATTTTTCTGAAGTATCAGCTGAAGCCCATCTGTGCACCACTGTCTGGCAAGGTCTTAATTCTCAACCTTATTATCAAAGGCTCTCAACAAAGGTCAAACAAACAAAGCCATTTGTTAGAGAGAAAGATTAAAAATATATGTATGAGTCACAGCATTGCACTCTGTCCAGAGGAGTGGAATATATAAATTATTCTAAAAATGATTGTGTATAAAAGCAATAAAGTCACTCATCCCAGAAAATGTTTTACTTTCTTTTCCCAATTTCTATTAAGCTTTTTCATCTCTTACCGAGTATTTCATGCTCAAAGTAAAAAAAGGTTCTGCAAAGAAATGGCAAAATGATAAAGATTTATTTTTTTATGAAAAAGGAGAAAACCATTCAGATTTCTTGTTTTCATTTTCCAAGCACTGTTGTTTTTTTAGTAAATACTGGATGAAAATCACATAGAGAGAGAAGCCTTAAAAAGAGAAGCTTTAATTGTGGGCCCACAGATTCTTAGGTAAACAGCGTTCCTTTGTTTGGAGTGATTTAACACTCTTTCAATGCACAATTCAGGAATTAGTCTCCTGAGGAGAACCAAGGTTCTTATGCCTGTTACAGAGCATCTCCCTTTGGGTTGTATTGACAAATGGTCCCTGCTGGTAAGGAGCTAAGAGATAAGATTCCCTGAGATTTCTAATGTCAGAAAACCGGTGATATCTCAACCCTAAAATTAAAGAAGACACAAAGAAGGAAAATACTTCTTTTTGTTCATATTTTTGCAGGTTACTGAGAACCTGATGAAGTAGTCCTGCCACAATTAATATTGCACATATAAGTGAGAAACAATTATTTTAAAGAAGTTTCAAAAACTTGAAACCCCCAAATACAACCCACAGAACCATATAGGTTAAAATAATCCTTTTCTGCAAAGGATAATGACCTTTATTCATTCATTCAAACTTTCATTTATTCATCAATTCATTGATCTACTGAGTACCAGGTATGTGTCCAGCACTATTTAAGGTATTTAAGTGAAAAAAGCAGGCAAATTTCTTGCCCTCAATGTACCTCATATATTCTTGAAGGGGAAGGAAGACACAATAGGTAATATATATTGATAACTATGTGAACAAGATAATTTCACATAGCTATAAGCCTTGTGAAGACTATAAAAAATAAAAAAAAGAGAGAATGAGTTTGGAAGTAGTTTCTGAGAAGGTGAAATTTGAGCCTGAAGCATGAAACATGAATTCTCACAAGAAGCCTCACACAGGGAGATGGTGAATGAAAGAAATTCAGGCACAGAAAATAGTAGCTGAGTGTGCTTGAGAAAGAGTCTGTATGGCTGGAGTATAGAGGGTAAAGGGATTATATGGGAGATGAAGCTGGAGAGGCAAGTAGGAAGCAAATGGTCAGAGACCAGAAAATCCTAAGGACATTACATTTTAAATCCAGTAGGACATAATTGTAGAATCATAAGAGACTGGCATGATTTGATTTATACTTTAAACAAGGGTAGTCTGGCTATAGAATAAAAGAATGGATTATAAGCCAGTAAAAGGAACAATGAGAGCTGTTTAAAGGAACCATACCAACCCAGGTGAGAAATGATGGTAGCTGTAATAAAGTGATAATAGCAGATGTGGTCAGAAGTGTGGGATTCTTGCAAACCTGGACTGTGAAATGATGTGGGGAAGGAAAAAACTTAGTGACCCCTAAGTTAATGGTTTGAGTAAAGGAGTGGGTATGGAGCCATTGCTTGAGATAGGAAAAACTAAAAGCAGCAGATTGTGAAGATAGGAATCAGAGATTTCCTCTGCAATATTAACTTTGTGATGTCTATTAGACATCCAAGTAGAGATCTCAAGTAAGAAGTTGACTATATCAGTCTAGGGCTCAAAAAAGGTATAAATTAGAGATACAAAATATATAAATGTAAATGTCATAGACATATAGCTGCTATTTAAAACCATGAGACTGGATAATGATATAAGGAGAGATAACAGGGGACTAAGCCCTGGGATGCTGCAACACTAACTGGTCATCATGAAAGGAAGGAATGGCAAAGGAAGCTGAGAAGGAATATCAGTGAGAGAGGAGAAACACTAGAGAAGTATGGTGTCATGAACATCAAGAGAAAAATGGTTCAAGGAAGGAGTAGATAACTGTGTTGAATCCTGATAAGTCAAGAGAGATGAAGACAGAAGCACAATGAAAGGCAGTGGTGATTTATGGCAAGATTTTATCAGTGGGTTCATGAGGATGTGTATTAGTGAAGGACACTTAGGACGGTATGGTAACAAACTCTCAAATATTAGTGGCTTAGCCCAGTAAAGGCTTATTTGTTAAATATGCAACATCCAGGGGTCAATCATTGATTGAACCCTTTTCCAGTTTGGCAGCCTTCATTCATCTTACATAATGCCATTTTATACAAATGGTTTGCAAAGTTGTCACAGCAAAAGAACAGAGTAAGAGATGACATGGTATACTTAAAGACCTGGCCTGGATATCGTTTTCATAACTTCCATACACATTAGCATAATCTAATTGCATTGCCAAAGAAGTTGAAAAATATAAGAGAACATGAATATTTGGTGAACACAAGGAGTGTCTACCACAGGATAAAAACTTGATTTACTGGACTAAAGAGAGGATGAGGGGGGACCAGTTAGAATAAATAAGGCGATACAAATACCCTTCATCTCCTAAAAGCCCTCCCTGATCCTAGGTTCTCCTCAAGCTACCAGTCCATTTCTCGGTCTCCTTTGTACAAAATTCAAGGTACCAAACAACACCAGTCTTGACAAAAAGTTTGCTGTGTCATATGCCAATGACATAATATTTGAACAAAATTGGCAAAAATATCTACATACTGTGTGGATTACTTTCAATTAACTTTTAAAATAAAGTGTTTAATATTGATACTGTTAAAATTATATAGTTTGGGATTTTCACATAATGAACATTCATAGGCCAAGAACAGTCAATAACTTTTCCACCCTTGCCTTTGTCTGAAACTATAATTAATGGCCAAAAAAACTGGAACTGCATCAAAGAAAACATAAAAGCATAGCACAAATTTTGAGTATGGCATTTACTTTCAGTACAAATTTAAGGTTAATAAATGGAGAATCAATATTTATAAGTTCTTTCTAGGTGTAAGGCATTTTAATACATTGTTAACTTTATAACATTATTACTTAGTATTAGAATGCCATTTAACAGGTGAAATTTAGGCTCTAAGATGAATTTAGGCTGGTAAGAGTCATGCTTGGGGTCTAAATAAAAGTTGATTCTGACTCCAAAATCCATGATCTTTCCACCCCATGATGGGTTCTGTTCAAAGTTCCAATAAATCATAGTGTAGATCTGTTCTACTTTAAAATTCTTAGACCAAGAGCTTCTACAAAATTGCCTTTTAGGGAAACAAAAAATCTTTTATTAAAACTATACTTTAATTCTAATAATTATATCTAACTTAAATTTCAGTCTTTTTTCAAGTAACTGCTTTCAGAGTATCTCCACTTAGATATCTCACAGGACACCAAATTCAACATATCCAAAACTTGATTTCTCTCTCAAAGGCTACTCTTTTACCATAATTCTTTTCTTCCCCATGGCACCACTTTTCCTTTTTTTCTTTCACTTCACAATTCGATCTATTGTCCTATCACCAATTTGTCCATTATTCTTACATACATATTTTCTCTACTAGTTTAAAATTCTTTGAAAAAAAGGACTCCCTGTCTTCTTTTCACATCCATTATCTCTATCATTACCCTGGTCATAATAGATGTATGACACATGTTTGTTGCCATTAATGATAAAATATTACTTGAGTTCACTTTTTCCCCCCACTTTACCACCTCCACTATCCTAATCTAAGGCTTCATGAACTGGTTACTCTAACAGCTCTTTAATTGGCCTCCTGGCCTCCTATTGGGGCCCCTTATAATTAGTCCTATAGACTAAATATGGCAGCCAAGAAAAAAAATTACAAAATACTACTTGGTCACATCAGTTCTCTTTTCCAAATTCTACAGTGGGTTCTATTATTTTTTAAATTTATTTGAGACTTCCTGACATAAAAATCTCCCCCCTCACCTAGCTCATCTTTGCCTAGCAACTAATGAACATGTAGCATTTTAAATATAGCTGGGGAGTTAATTCTATTTATAGGAGAAGATTGAGTAGATGTACATTTCCTTATTCCTCCGACTAAGTAGGACATATAAAACAAACAGAAGAGGACCCTGAAAGGTGGATACCTAGGGACCTCAGACTCAAGGAACAACATGGTGGTGAGATCCCCTGATTTCTTTTTGCCTCATAAAGCCCAGACTTACAGCTAAATAAACCAGAAACCTGAGAACACCTACAGTCATGGGGGGGGGATCCCCAAGAAAAGCCTTGTTGAAAAGGTCAACCTACCAAGGCAGAAATTTCAGACAATAACTGCATTATCCCGCCAAATACCACAGAAAAAAATTGTGGATTCACCCTTTTCCATGCCAAGAAAGGCTGAATGGAAAGCTTATACTTCCAAATTCATGAGGCTGTAATAAGATACCTTGGCACTCCTGCCAGAATGAGGTCAAAGTTGAAAGCCAGGCCACATACCACAATGATGCCAGTGGAGACCAAATGAAGAACAAAGCTCTCACCCACAAACAGCAGTAACAAAGAGACCAAACTTCAGATGTCAATAAAGCCCTAGTGATAAGCCTGGACTTCTATATCAACTAGGCAGTAAAAAGGTAGTAGAATGGTATCAAAGAAAATAAGATAAAACAGAAGGTTTAGTAATTTTGTGGATATTGACAAACTAATTCTGAAGTAAATGTGGAAGGCAAAACACCCAGAATTCCCCATATAATACTGAAGAAAAAAAATCAGATTAATACTACATGATTTCAAGACTTACTAGAAAGCTACAATAGACACAGTGTAGTATTGGTGAAAGAATAGACAAAGATCAATGGAATGGAATAGAGAACCCAGAAATAGGCCCATGCAAATAGAATCAATTGATCTTTGACAAGTGAGCAAAGGCAATTCAATGAAGCAAAGACAGTCTTTTTCAACAAATGGTGCAGGAACAACTGGACATCCACATGACAAAAAGTGAGTTTAGACACAGACCTTATACCTTTCACAAAAATTAACTCAAAATGGATTACAGACCAAAATGTAAAATGCAAAACTATAAATTCCTAGGAAATAGAAAACCTAAATGACCTTGGGTTTCATCGTGAGTTTTTTTAGGCAAAGGCACAATCCATGAAAGAAATAATTGATAAGCTGGACTTTATTAAAATTAAAAACCCTGCTCTGCAAAAGACACAGTTAAAAGGATGAAAAGACAAACCACGCATTGTGAGAAATCTTTTGCAAAACCAGTATCTTATTAGAAAAAAAAAAAACTACCTTCCAAAGTATACAAAGAACTCTTAAACTCAACAATAAAAAAAAAAAAAACCCAATGAAGAAAATGGTCAAAAGATCTGAACATCTCACAAAAGAGAACCAGATGACAAAAAAGCATATAAAAAGATGCCCAATATCATAGGTCATTTGGAATTGCAAATTAAAACAAGATACTACTATATATCTACTAGAATGCCTAAATAAAAATATTGACATTACCAAATGTTTGTGAAGATTGGAGGAACAGAAATGCTCTTTCATTGTTGATGAGAATACAAAATGTCACAGCCTCTGTGGAAGGCAGTTTACAAAACTGAACATATTCTTACCATGTGATCCAGCAATTGCACTCTTTGGTATTTACCTGAATGAGCTGAAAAATTATGTCCACACAACACTCTGTACACAAATGTCTATACCAGCTTTATTCATAATTGCCAAAATTTGAAAGCAACCAAAACGTCCTTCAATAGATGAATGGGTAAACTATAGTACATCCAGATAATGAAATATTATTCAGAGACAAAGAGAAATGAGCTATCAAGTCACAAAAAGACATGGAGGAAACTTAAATGCATATTGCAAAGAGAAAGAAGCCAATCTTAAAAGGTTACATACTACATGATTCCAACTATACGACATTCTGGAAAAGGCAAAACTATGGAGACAGTAAAAAGCTCAGTCATTACCAGGGTTTCTAGGTTGGGAGGGAGAGATTGATAAATTCAGCACATAGAATTGTTAGGGCAGTCAAAATATTCTTCATGGTACTCTAATGGGGGATAGATGTCATTACATATTTGCCAACCACATAAATAAAAGGAGTGAATCCTAATGTAAACTAAGGACTTCATTAATAATAATATATTAATACTGGCTCACCATGCGTAGCAAGTACACCATGCTAATGCAAGGTATTAATAATAGGGAAAACTAGGTAGGGGAAAGAGGATTATCTGTGTACTTTATTTTTATGTAAATCTAAAACTGCCCTAAAAAATAAAGTCAATTAAAAAAATAAAATAGAAAGTTTAAGTAAGATCCAAAATCTCATATCAGAATAGAAAAACATTAAAAATGATAAATGGGTTAATTCACCAAGAACACATAGCAATCCTAAATGTGTATGCGCCAAACCCAGAGCTGCAAAATGTGTGAAGCAAAAACTGATATAACTGAAAAAATAAATAAATCCACAATTATGGCTGGGGAGTTCAACACCCTTCTCTCAACAATTGATAGAACGAGACAGAAAATCAACAGGATATAGAACCCAATAATTCTGCCAAATACAAGGATTCATTCAACATTTATGGAATAGTCCACCCAAACAACAGAATATACATTCTCTTCAAGCACCCACAGAACATATATTAATATAGACCATATCCTGGACCAAAAAGCAAAATCTCAACAAATTTTACAAAACTTGAAATCATACACAGTGGAATCAAAGTAGAAACAATAACAGGAAGGTAGCAAGAAAATCTTTCAATGCTTAAAAATTAAACACTTCTAAAAATCCATAGGTAAAAGAGTAAGTCTTAAAGGAAATAAAAAATACATTAAACTGAATGAAAATAAAAATAACATATCATAATGTGTGTGCTACAGTTATTTAGAGGAAATTGATAGCATTAAAATGGACATAAAATGCCTTTTAAACAATGGTCCTAGAGCAACTGGGAATTGGACATTCATATGAAAAAATAACACTAAACAAAACTTAGAGAAAAAAAAAAACATTTAAAAACCTTCAAGAATTAGGGCTAGACAAAGAGTCCTTAAACTTGAAATCAAAGTATTATCCATAAAAGGAGATATTAACAAATTATACTTCAATAAAATAAGTGGTTTTTACTCTGTGAAAGACCATGTTAAGGATGAAAACACAAGCTACAGAGAAAAACATATTTGCATATCACAAACAACTAGTATCTAGAATTTATAAGAATTCTCAAAACTCAACAGGAAAAGAAAACAATGATCTAATTAGAAAATAGGTAAGAAGATGTGAAGAGACACTTCATCAGAGGATATACAGATGTCAAAAAACCACATGAAAAGATGTCCAAAATATTTCATAAAATATCACTATATACCTATTAGAATGGCTAAAGGAAAAAATAGTAAGACCAAATGCTGGCAAGGATATGGAAGAAATGCATCACAAATACATTGTTACTGAAAATGTAAAATGGTAAGCCACCCTGAAAAACCATATGGCCATTTCTTTAAAAAAGTAAACCTGCAACTACCATATGACCCAGCAATTACACTCCTGAGGATTTATCCCAGAGAAATGAAGGCTTAAAATAAAGACATAAACCCTGTACATAAATGTTTATGGTGCTTCATTCATAATAGTCCCAAACTGGAAATGATCCAGATGTCCTTCAATGAGTGAATGCTTAACTAAACTATGTTACACTGATACCACATTGTATTTATAAATGCAACAACCTGGATAATTATGCCAAATAAAAAATCCATACATACTCTGATTTCATAACATTGATTAATGACAAATTATAAAAATAGAAAACAGATTAGTGGTTGTCAGGGGTTAAGGTGGGGTGGGGGTAGGGATAGAAGGGAAGTGGGTCTAGCTATAAATGGGCAACATAAAGACACCTGTGGTGATAAAAGTGTTCTCTGTCTTGACTGTATCAACTTCAGTATCATGGCTGTGATGTCCTACTACACCTTTGCAAGATGTTACCATTGGGGAAAACCAGGTAAAGAGTACAGGAGATCTCTGTATTATTTTTTCTTATTGCATTTAAATCTATAATTATTTCAAAATAAGAAGTTTAATTTAAAAATTTAACATAAGAGGGAACAGATGCTATTTTCATTTAGGTCTCAAACACAGGATTCAAACTAAGGAAGATGAATTACTTAGAGTCATCTATAAAGCCACCTGCTTTCTTCCTAAACCCCCTCTTTTAGAATTTATTAGGAGTATGTCAACACTCTTTCTGACCTTTGCTATCAAATTTACAAAATTACTGTTGATGCTAAAAGGGCCTCCATGGTATAGGAGTGAGGCAAAAATAACCCTTGTGTGGCCTGCACTCCTATTGTTTATGACTCTTTCTTGATTCTCTAGCTTCATGATATATTTACCTGAGGGACCCTGTGATCCACCTGTTTCTGTCACTCCCTAGGAATAAATGGTAATGTCACTTGGAGACTAGCAGTGAAGTATTTCATGGTATTCTTGTCATCTATTTTGTTCAGCTCAATTGCATGCAGTTGCCGGTCTGTGCTTTGCCATGTCAATAGCTTTCAGACTACCCTTCTGTCTTACGTGGTTCTTTTCTATTTGACTTTTCATATGTTCAGCTTGGCAGAACTAAGTCACTGAATACAGTTTCAGTGCCGTGATCCCACTTCAAAACCTTAATGGAACATGTGACATAGTCAACCTGGAAAAATCAAACAACAACAGGAGAATTAAACCCTACGTTCCAAGTTGGGTTGTGTATGTAAGTGAAGTGGCTCCCTAAACTCTGGCTGTGTCAAGGCGCTCAAACCCATTTTAAAAAGTAAAAATGCAAGTATTTGTAGAGTACTATATATGTGCCCATCCCTGTATGTTATGGTAAAGAACCCCAAAGAAAATCCTGACATTGAGAGATCAGCTTGATTGGGGCAGAGGTACATGGCATCAAGCAGTGGGGAATATAATTAGTATAAGTAGAAGAAATATAGAACATGATTTCTAACCTATCTTAGAAACATTTTAATTAGTAACTAGCTTTTTCAAAGATAAATGATAAATATTATATTTACATAATTCTACAAATTTTCATGGAATCTTTACTGTATGAGTTTAATGCTTCTCTAAGCACGGTGGATAATATGGGAGATTCCAACAACAGGGACCCCAACTTTGAGTAGCTTTGCAATTTAGTTGTTAAAAAAATGCATTTTGTCACAGGAAAATTTACAAGTAATATATAAAAATATAATAAAGAATTAAAGTGTACTTCACTAAGAAAAACACTCTTGACAGGCCAGCAATCAAAAAGGACCACAATAGAATGGAGACACTTCTATGGAAGTTGTGTGATTGGAGATAAGACTATAAATATGAGATTTGGAGGAGTAGAGAGAAATAAACAACTTAAAGCAAGGTTAACAGCAGAGATATTGGAATGAGTGTGACAAAACTGGCAGACAGTGACATGAATGTCTTTTTGAAAGAGTACTTTTCCATCCAGATTTCCACAGCTTTGATTCCTTTCCTTAGGCACCTTCCCATAAACAGGACTTTGAGCTTAGAACCCTCCTCTCTTCTTAAGTCTTCACCTGTTTCCCCCACTGACAGCCTTTCTCTGTAACTCCAGTCCCTGGTTAGGTTTCTCATGTGCACTCATTGATATCCTCAGTCTTGGCCACCTGCCTAACTTCCTAAATCTCCACCTCCCTTCCTGCTGAAAGGAATCTCTTCTCTGGACAGTCTGTCAACTGACACTCAAATCACCTGCCTGAATGGATTACCTGCATCTAGGATTTTCCTCAAGTGTGTTCCCCACCTCAGCTATTCCTAGGTAGCATCTTCTGGTATGTGCCTTCCAAGTTCTTCATGTTCTGTGAATCCATGACACTAATGAATAAATTTAAGACCACTGAAACAAATAGATTTGCTCTGTTAAAATGACTGCTTTATTCACTATTTTGTTTCTTTGAAATGGCCATCTATTCTTCTAAAGAATGTACCCAGGAGCCTTATAGGGCACATTAAATGCAATCTCACTACAGATATTGAAATTTGGAATTTAATTAAGGATTGCACAATTGGTCTTAAAAGGGAGGGACTGTAAGTCATATTAATGGAATAACAAGTAACAAAGGCGTTCAATACAAAAAGATAATGACATACATAATGCAAGATAAGCTATATAGAATATTTGTAATCACTGAAAACACTGTAACAGGACAAATACTAAGAAATTAATGCAAACAATGATCCTGGCAATGTTGGTATAAAAAAATTTGGTTACTTATTATATAGGAAAAATTAAACTGGGAAAGAGGCTGCATAAACTTTTAATATTTAAGTATGAATAAAGATAATATCACTATATAGGTCTTAGCAAGAAACACTGAAAAAACTAGCATTTTTGAGAATTAAGAATATAATTCTAATCACTAAAGGAAATAACAAATGATTTCCATTTTGATTAAAACCTATGGAAAATTTGGGGTCTAGGGTGCCTGGGTGGCTCAGTTGGTTAAGCGACTGCCTTCGGCTCAAGTCATGATCCTGGAGTCCCTGGATCGAGTCCCTCATCAGGTTCCCTGCTTGGCAGGGAGTCTGCTTCGCCCTCTGACCCTCCCCCCTCTCATGTGGTTTCTCTCTCTCTCAAAATAAACAAATAAAATTTAAAAAAAAATTGGGGGTCTATGGCAGACTAAGGTCACGTAGTATAAAATTCCAAATCTAAAATTGTTAACATAGTTATCCACCACTCTGCTGCCTTTTGTCCTAACTCATTTCCTGTTCCACACACCTTTAGCTTTTTGAAAATGGTGTGGTATTTCAGGTTTAGCACTCTGGGAGTTAGTAGGGGGATCATGTCAGATCATGATTTATGTCCTCCCAAATCACCTTAGATCACCATTTTAGTGTTGTGGTAACAATGTGAGTGAAAGCTAAACTAACCTAAACAAATTCTGCTGGACATCTTCCATTTGCCCCTGAGGATATACTCTCCACCCTTCCCACATTACTCTGGGCCCTGAATGTCTGCATTCCAGACTCCTATATATTCTGGCTTCTGGTTAGCAGAAATTAGAAGGAAGGAGCAAAGTATGTTTGGAGTTTATTTCCTGAGCCTCCATCCTGGGAAGTCCTCTTAAGCTGGTGGTCCCAGTGGCTCCCGTGAGGTAGCCCCTTCCTAGGGTTTCTCTCCATGAATTGTTAATCACCCTCCCTCCTCAACACTTCAGGCATGGGGTTGGCATCCTTTTCCCACTATCCCCTGGGTACCAAACTATTCCTGTGTTTTCCCTGTATCCTGTCCAAATGTTTGTAACAGCCCTTCATTACATTCATCTCAACTCTCTCCAATTTGATTGTGCTATTATTTCCTGCTGAGATCTGATACCCAAACAAAAATCAAATGTTATTTTCTATCATCAGTTCAAGGAATTTGTGTGAAATTAATAAGAAAAGATTTTCAAATCTTGCCAAGCTTCTAATATGCTGTTTGCTACAGATTTCTTGAACTAGCAGCAATGGGAAACTTGTAAAGATAGAAATGTGGGATGTGGACGTAGACAGATTTTAGAAATATTCCTTGCTGGAGGTGATGACAGCTGTGGAAACACTAAGGCTGACCTTCATTATGGACAGTTCTTTGCTAATTAAATTTCAGAAATTGTATCAAGTATGAATCACTTTGTGTATGTGTTCAGCATATTTGGTATAGCTGGTGAGGGACAAATAAGGGATGTCAGGAAAGCCCACCATTGGATAAAGGCTTTGAGAAAACTCAAGCCCCTTTGACCCATTCTTGATGTTATTACACCCTATTTAACATTGCTTTTTCAGAATTAGTTTCTCTATAAGACTGGCTGGACGGAATCTACCTTTCCAGTGGTGTGTTTTCCCACTCCACATGACCCAATTCTAAGTTTCAGACATACCGGCTCACATTGGTCATTCTCTGGAAGTGCCTGCTTTTGAGTTCACCTCCACATTGTCTATCCCCATGCAAATACACTTAATGACATACCCTCTCCTCTTTCCCTGCCTACTAAATCCTAGTCAGTGTCCAACATCCAGAACAAATGAGAGCTCCTCTAGGAGGTCTACCCAGATTCCTCCAGAAAGGGCTATTTCTTCCTCTACATTTTCAAACTGTTAGCTGTACCTCCACATTAGCATCTCTTTATATATTGAAACTAGAATTCTTACTCTATTGTGAGTTTCTGGATGGCAGAGACCTTTCTCCTGCCCTAGGGCCTCACTCAGTGCATAATAGCATACAATAGCATTTAATGGATGAATGAATTTATTAGCTATCCAGAAAGCAAACTCCTATATAGCATCTAGATTCTGTTCTTATAAAGTCCCCAGATGTGTATTCCCTAATGTCAATGGGAGATAATTTTCTGATCAAATGTAATTAAACCTATCTATTAAATTAACATTTATTGAGCACTTGCTACTTCAAGTAAGCTGGGATATTTTATTTCTTGCCCATATAACACAAACTTTACTTGTGTCTGTTAAAACATATATCATTAAGTATTTTCCATTTAAACCCATTGAGACAGAATTCATGAAACAAGGAAAAAAAAAAAAAAACACGCCCACCTACCAAATCCCGCCTGTAACTGTAAAATGTTACATGGTTGAAAAAAGTTACTTGGGAAATCTATCTGAATCTTTCTTATACACTATCTATTTTAACAGTGAACTGCTTTTTGAAATCTTTATAAAGACTGGGAAGTAGTATAATGAATAACTACACAGGAAATCAGCAGATAGCATTCCTCAGAGCTATAATACAACTGGACATGAGGACTAAAGATACTATTGTAAAACTGGCCCACAATTTTAACAATGAATGCTGTAAATTTCATAGGTCTGAAGGCTGACCAAACCAGCAGTATTCCTCTTACTGTAAGTATGTAAATATAACGACTTATTGTATTGGGCTCTTCAATCCTGCTATCTCACTATTTGCAGTTGCTAAGCAACCTTAGTACTAATACTGTGGCATGCTACTTAAAGACAGAGGCACCAAAAGGTGTTTGTTAATTTATTTATTTGAATGGAAATAATCTAGGGCAAAAATAAAATCTTTTCAGTGTGACACCTGGCACTGACTAGGTAACAACTTGCAAATTCACCACAATCAATCCTCCCCACCCCAAAAAGGTGAACAGATGTCTAGATACTTCTTTACCCCAAATGAGTATTTGGTTAATACTGTTTGGTGGGGACTGCTTATGAATATCTGAAGATAGATTTTGGCCTTGGAAGTTCATAGGAAGAAGTATGTGTAAAATGGAGCCCAAGGCCAGGACGTTTGTAGGACAATATGAAGTATAAATTATTGCAACTGTATTACCCAGTGAGCAAACTAACCCATCAAGCTATATAAGTTGTCACAAAATGTACTGAGGCATTCCGTTCCACTCAGGTGAGATAGGACAAAGGGCAGAAAGAAGGAGTCTGAATCATAAAAATCCTTGCGGCCTCAGGGTAATAGTAACTTATTCCACTATATTTATAGGTCACTAATGGTAACTGATCCAAAAGAAATGGTGGTATCGAATTGTCCTTGGCCTTTTGTCAAAAAGAAAGAAATCATCCATGATTACAGTCATGGACCAACAAGAAAAAAAAAAAAAAAGAATCCACAATAAATAACTATTAGCATAAATATAGGAATAATATGTAATTTATTCAGCTTATTTTCAATGTTTTTCCCCAATGGTATTGTTCAAGTTCTAGTGAATGCAGAAAATCTATTACATAGAGAAAAATAAAGTATACTAGTATACTATTCAAAATTACAAGGGACTAAAATTGCTATTTTCATTTTTGACTGTTGGGAGTGAATAGACTATTACAATAAATCATCCCCCTCATCTCCCTCAATTTCTCCTCTCCAGGTTAGATGGTTTTGTCAGGTGAAGCTGAGAAACTGGAAAATAATTGTAGCTTTTTCCTGTACTCTGTATCTCAGAGCAGCATACATACATTTTTCCAGTTCTTAATTTTTATCCTTCCATTCTATAACCGAGCTGACCTTCCCCATGATAACTTCTGTTAAGGAAAATTACATTATTTAGCAACTGCTCATGGCTACCATTTATTGAGGACTTGATGTGTGACTGGAGTTGATATTCTAGATTATTCTTTGCTTGTTTCATCAATCTAGTAAAATCCATTAAATAAGAATCTTTGTTTCAGGGAAGAGTGGACACAAAACTCACCAAAACCCAAGTTCTTCCTGTGATAAGCACCACAGGGAAGCAATATAATGCAATGGAGTAATGGTTTTATTCCTAAAACATAATTTATGATTCCATTCACTCCTTTGTTACTCTGCTGAAATATTTTGAAACTCAGGCATACTCTCTGCTGAAAATCCTCTGACATGTGTATATTATAAAGCAGTCATATATTTCCTGTTTTCATAATCTCTATGGCTAAGCTTTTAATAAAAACCTGTATCATTTTATTCTCTATTAATTGTCACAAACATGGTGATAGGTAAGAAATAGTCTTATCTATCAATTTAAGATTTGAAAATTTATATGGAAATTCTGGGATAATATATGGTAACAGACTTCATTAATAAATTATAGTTCTGTATGATGCATGTTTAAAAGTATGCTTATGACTAAATTTGTATCTGACAAGGAGTTGGTTTGATTTACTGATAATTTTTTGACTGAGTATGTCAACCTGCCATGTATAAACAAGAAATTCAAAAAGTTGAAAAATGATTTAAGTTGATGGTCTGCATTATATTAGTTGGCTACTTTGCTTAATATATTAGTTGAATTCCTGAAAGGTAATATTCAACTTGAATTTCAGTAAATTATATTACCTTAAACATTAATAGGAAAATAAGTTATTTGAAGGCAAACCATTCTTAATGCTAAAAAAGTAAATGATCATCTCCATTATTTTTATCATTTTATGACCTATTTCTCTTTAAAAGATTTAGCTTATACTATAAAAAGTATTTGGAACTCTATTAAGCAAACCATATAATAAACTGAAATCTAGGGGCGCCGGGATGGCTCAGTTGGTTAAGCATCTGCCTTCTGCTTAGGTCATGATCTCTGGGTCTTGGGATCAAGCTCCATGTTGGGCTCCCTGCTAAGCAGGGAGTCTGCTTCTCTCTCTCTCTCTCTTTCTGCCCCTCCCCCCTGCTTGTTCTCTCTCTCTGTCTCAAATAAATAAAATCTTCAAAAAACAAAAACCCTGAAATCTAAGGATAGAAACAAACATTACCTATTAAAAAAATAAAGATTAAAAAATTAGACTCCTCTACCCAAACACTTGATTCAGTTTTAGACATATTTGTTAGCCCATGTAGCTTCAAATTTTATGATGCACAAATATTTTCACCAGACTGAGGGTGTCTTGTTTTGCATTCACAAGGCAGTAAACACTTCTATGGTATAAAACTATTTAACTTAAATGAATAGTACCCACACATGGGCTTGTGAAGTTGCACTTACACATCTCACATTGTAGTGCACTTACATAAATCTCCCCTTTCTGGAAAGCACAATTCCCTGGAGAGGTTTACTGAAATGCCAGCTCAACAAGAACATGAAGCTCTAGCCTAGTGAACAATCCACCAGCCAGAAATATTCAGGTGCTAAGTTAAAACTAACACTTTCTTTTCTTGTTTACAAGAAGTATAAAGCAAAGCCTGCTTATTAGCACCTATCTAGGTGTTATTTTAAGCTTTTAAACATAAATCAATCCATGTTTTGTGTTTTCATCAAAAAGGAAAAAAAAGCATTAAAAAAAAAAGATCACATGTTTAGGATTCAAATTATTCTGAAATAAAGTAATTTTATGGTCAAGAATTGCTAATATTCAAGTGTTTAAAATAAATAGTTGACTTAAATATCTGAAACACAGCATGCCTGTAATGTGATCACTTAATCATAGTTTATTGTCAACTTCACATCTGAAAAGAATCTAAATTTACAAGTTCTTAAATGTGTTATTTCTCTTCTTTATAAATAAGGATCATTGAGAAGTAAAATTATTTTCTTACAGGTTAAAATCTTTGATTTATGGAAATACTTAACAAGTTAAATAAAACCAACTCTCTTCTAAATACTTCAATATACTTTTAGGCAATAGGTAGTAAACTATACAGGTTAATTATCCTGTGTGCTAATTTTCTAACATCCTTTTTAAAACCCTCTCTAAGCTTTGCTGCTCTGGATAACAACAGATAATATGTCCTCTCATTTACCTTGCATCCTGCAGTGTTGACAGAATAAAATAAGGCTACAAGAGACACTATGTGGCAGAGTTGTTTCCTAAGAACACATGGGAATGATTTAAGGATATAAACATGCAATAGTCATAAAAAAAATCCTAGACTGATAAAACAAAATAGAAAAACACAGACTTTCAGAGTTGTACTTGATGCTGTTCTTCTGAAAGTAGAATCCTTGCTTTTAGTCATCATCGTTGACTTCCTCCAAATTCCTAATCTAAGGATGATCTGAGATGATTGAATGTCACAGAGTAACAAAAAGAAACATGGTCTGTGTACTGTGTAGTTTGCAATAAATTATCCATTAGAACTTCCCTCCAAATTAAATTCCATATCATTAATAGGCAAAATTCTTTATATTGGTCACATTGCTTTTAGTAGTGAAGCACAATGCTGTTCCTTTAATTAAGATTTCTACTTTGTTGGACTATTTAATAAAATATATCTTTATTGAATATAAAAATGTTCTATATATTCAAGTGTATTCAACATTTTTTTAGACTTTTGAATACATGAAATGTTTATACTGAGAAAAAAATTTCCCCCCCTAGGATATCATTTTCATTATATCTTTCAGAGAATTTCCCATCATAGATTCACTGTTAGTGATTTAGGAACAAATATTTGGATTGTGAAAATAAAGGTCAAATAAATAGTTAATGAGAGAGTAATGAAATAGATTTATTTATAGGTTTTCTGATCTGGTCTTAAACATGCATTTTGTATATGAATGTATACAAAATTTCTCTTGAGATATTTCTTTAAAAAGTCATACTTTAAAAAATTGGTTTCCTGTCTTCCTCCAAAGGAGACCAATACTTTTTCAAAATATTTTTTTTTTAGTTATCAAATATTTATTCTGCCATTCCTACATGAGAGGGGTTTCCCTTTAAGTATTACACTAACAAATATCCTTAATGAGGTAAATGTCATAGACCTTGAGCATCTATGCCTAATACATCCCAAAGAGAGAGACAACAAAAGACTTTATGCCTCCTGAAAAAAGAATACAATAGACCTATGAAGATGTCTTGGCAAATAAATTTAACATGAGTAGAGTCAGCCTCTAGATTATAGGGGAGCATGTTAAAATATCCCATAGAGATGCAATAAGCACAAGCAGACTGGAAAATCCTCAGGTCAAAATCTATTGGGTTTCTTCAATAAATAGATTTTAAGAAAAAAAGAGAAGTGGAGGCAATCTGTACATTAAAAGAGGTGCCAAAGATTTAAATACCCCCTGTAAATTAACAGGATATTTGTCCTGATTAGATATGCACACTCATTTACTCCCTCCCCATTCCTTTTTCATTACTTCCTTCAGCTTGTTTCCCTCCCCGCCACCCCATTCTCAAGTGGATGAATAAAGGCCAGACAACACATAAGAATCACAGTTGTGGCTTCAGGGTGAGGGGGAAGATGACAGCAGAGTAGGACCCTACGTTCACCTTGTCCCATGAATCTAACTATTAATCTTAAATACCCCAGAAATCAATCTGAAGACTGGCAGAACAAACCCCACAACTAAAAGTAGAGAAGAGGCCACATTGAAGGAGGTAGGAAGGACAGAGACACAGTTTGGGAGAGAAACTGATTGTGAACGCTCTGGTGGGGAGGCAACCAGGGTCACAGAGAAGGGTGAGAGACTAGTACACAGAGAAGCACACAAGGAAGACAAATCCCCATAGCAATTGGCTTGGGAAGTGAGAAGGCCCGAATTTCATAAGTTCTTGCAAACAGCAGGGCTTAAAGCCTGGAGTTTTAAGTTAGGATGCTTGACTCTGGGAGAGCTCAGAGGACATTGGGGCTGCTCTTGGAGAAAAGGCAGAGCAAATAGCCTGTGGACATAAAGCATGGAAACAGTGATCTGAAGAGCACCTGGGGCACACAGTGGAGAGGTCAGTTGCTCATCTCAGAGCCTATCCCCCAAAGGCATGTTCACAGAGACACACCTTCAGGAACAAAGAAACTAGCCAGTACCATTTCCCTCTCCCACCCCTCAGTATAAGCACAGGGCTAACTGTGGGAACCAGGGCAATACCCACACTTGCTACTGAGGCTGCTTACACCAAGCCCTAATTTCCCATGCTCCAGAGGAAATGTCCTTCCCCATCATGCTTGCCTCAGTTCTACTACTATGGGCCCCTGCACCCAGAAGATCAGCACAAACCCCTGCCCACACCACCTCACCCAACTCAGGAGTTTTGTGAGGCCTCAGGTCTCATTTCACAAGCAGACCAGAGCGCACATAGTTAATATGTGCCACCTTCAGTCCAGCGACAAAACACTGCCTACAACAGGCAAAGAGAGCCTCTGCAGATGACTGGCCTAAAGGATAAAGTGGCTGGGACAAAATAGCAGAGTCCATACAGCACACATTGGAGACACTCCCAGAAGTGCCAGGCCATAGGGAATAGGATACACCAAATGGTAGGGCACTATAGGAACTCTTAAGGCCATTAACCTCAAGAACAGGAGATGTAGCTGACTTTAACATACAGAAACGGGCACAGACACTTAAAATGAGAAGACAGGAATTTGTCCCAAATGAAAGAATAGGACAAGGCCATGGCTGGAGATCTAAACAAAACAGATAGAAGTCACAAGCCTGATGGAGAATTTAAAGCAATGATCATAAGGATACTCACTAGACTTGAGAAAAGAGTGGAGGACATCAGTGAGAACAGTAACACAGAGATAAGAAATAACAGAGATAAAGGGCTTAATAAATGAAATGAGAAACATGTTTGATGTAATGAACAGCAGGCTGGAAGAAGCAGAGGAATGAATTTCTGACTGAGAAGACAGAGTAATAGAAAGTAATCAAGCTGAACAAAAGAGAAAAAAGAATTATGCAACATGAGAATAGACTTAGGGAACTCAGTGACTGAGTAATAACACTTGTGTTATAGGAGTCCCAGAAAAAGAAGAGAGAGAAAAAGGGGGCAAAGGATTTATTTGAAGAAATAATATCTGAAAGCTTCCTTACTCTGGGGAAGCAAATGGATATCCAGATCCAGGAGGCACAAAGAACCCTCAACAAAATCCACAAAAGCAGATCCAAACCAAGATATATTGTCATTAAAAAGGCAAAATACAGTGATACAGAAAAAAATATTAAAAACATCAAGACAAAAGACAGTTACATGCAAAAGAAACACCACAAGGCAATGAGGTGATTTTTTAGCAGAAACTTTCCAAGCCAGAAAGGAATGGCATGATGTATTCAAAGTGCTGAATAGGAAAAACCTGCAGCCAAGAACACTCAATCCAGCAAGGCTATCATTCAGAATAGACAAAGAGTTACCCAAACAAAAACTAAAGGAGTTCACCACTAAACCAGCTCTGTAAGAAATATTAAAGGGGACTCTTTGAATGAAAAGGAGAGACCAAAAATGACAGTATGAAGGCAGGAAGCACAAAAGCAGAAAAAAATGAATATTTCTGTGGAAAAAAATCAGTCAAGGAACTCACAAAATAGAAGGGTGTAAAATATGACACCATACCTAAAACGTGGGGAGGGGAAGAGTAAAGAATGGGTTGAAACTTAAATGACCATTAATTTAGTATATAGACTGCTATATGCAGATGTTATATGCAAACCTAATGGTAACCACAAATCAAAAACCACCAGTAATATCCAAGGAGTAAAGACAAAGAAATCCAAATATATCACTAAAGAAAACCAGCAAGATGAAATGAGAAGAAGGACAATGAAAGAGAGAAGGGCAAGAAAGGATCAGAGAAAATCTTCTAAAACAACCATAAAACAGTAAAATGGCAATAAGTACATATCTACCAACAATTACTCTGAATATAAATGGACTAAATGCTCCAATCAAAAGGCATAGGGTGTCAGAATGGATTAAAAAAAAAAAAAGCAAGATTCGGGACACCTGGGTGGCTCAGTGGTTAAGTGTCTGCCTTCGGCTCAGGTCATGATACCCGGGTCCTGGGATGGAGTCCTGCATTGGGCTCCCTGCTCCACAGAAGCCTGCTTTTCCCTTTCCCTCTGCCTGCTGCTCTGCCTACTTGTGCTCTCTCTGTCAAATAAATAAATAAAATCTTAAAAAAAAAAAAAAGGAAGACTCATCTATATACATTTTAGACTTAAACACACCTGCAGATTGAGAGTGAGGGGATGGAGAAACATCAAGCAAATGGATGTCAAAAGAAAGCTGGAGTAGCACCATTTATATGAGACAGAATACACTTAAACAGTGTAACAAAGAAGGACATTATATAACTACAAAGGGCACAATCAAAGAAGAAAATATAACAATTGTAAAGATTTTTGCATCCAATATAGGAGCACCCAAATACACAAAACAGTTAACAAACAAAAAAGAGCTAATCAATAGCAATATGATAATAGTAGGGGACTTTAACACCCCACTGACATCAATGGATAGATCATCTAAATAGAAAATCAGCAGCTTGGAATGACATACTGGACAAGATGTATTTAACAGATATCTTCAGAACATTCTATCCTAAAACAGCAGAATACGCATTCCAGGTGCACATGGAACATTTGCCAGAATAGATCACGTATTAGGTCATAGAACAGCCTCAACATATTCCAAAACATTGCAGTCATAACATGCATCTTTTCTGACCACAATGCTATGAAACTAGAAGTCACCAATAACAAAAATTCTGGAAAGACCAAAAATACATGGAGACTAAATAACATGCTACTAAACAATGGAGTGGTCATTGTTTAGTTGACCCAATGAATGGGTCAACCAGGAAATAAAATAAAGTACATGGAAACAAATGAAAATGAAAACACAAAGGTTCAAAACCTATAGGATGCAGCAAAAGCAGTTCTAAGAGGGAAGTTTTTAGCAATGCAAGCCTACCTCAAGAAGAGAAAAATCTCAAACAACCTCACACACCTGCTAAGTTCTAAGAGGGAAGTTTTTAGCAATGCAGGCCTACCTCAAGAAGAGAAAAATCTCAAACAACCTTACACCTAAAGGAGCTAGAAAAAGAATAAGAACAAAACCTAAAACCAGCAGAAGGAAGGAAATAATTGGAGCAGAAATAAATGATACAGAAACTTAAAAAACAGAACAGACCAATGAAACCAGGAGCTGGTTCTAAAAACAAACAAAACAAAACCATAAAATTGATAAACCTCTAGACAGACTTATCAAGAAAAAAAAAAGAGAAAAGACTCAAAAATCACAAATGAGAAATAAATACCACAGAAATAGAAACAATTATAAGAGAATATTATGAAAAACTGTATGTCAACAAATTGGACAACCTAGAAGAAACAGGTAAATTCCTAAAAACATAGAAACTATTAAAACTGAACCAGGAATAGAAAATTTGAAGAGACTGATAACCAGCAAAGAAACTGACTCAGTAATCAAAAAACTCCCAACAAACAAAAGTCCAGGACCAGATGGCTCTACAGGTAAATTCTACCAAACATTTAAAGAAGAGTTAATACCTATTCTCAAACTATTCCAAAAAATAGAAAAAAAACTTCCAAATTCATTCTATGAGGCCAGCATTACCCTGATATCAAAACCAGATAAAGATACCACCAAAAAAAAAAAAAAAAGAGAGAGAACTACAGGTCATTTTTTTAAAGATTTACTTATTTGAGAGAGAGAGAGGGAATGTGGGGAGGGGGAGAAGGAGAGAGAGAATCCTCAAGCAGATTTCCTGCTGAGCATGGAGCCTGACTTGGGGCTCAGTCCCACGACCCTGAAGATCATGACCTGAGCCGAAATCAAGAGTAGGATGCTTAATGGACTGAGCCTCCCAGGTACCCCTACAATTCAGTATCTCTGATGAACAGAGATGCAAAAATTGTCAACAAAACACTAGCAAACTGAATCCAACAATACATCAAAAGTCATCCACCACGATCAAGTAGGATTTATTCCTGGGATGCAAGGGTGGTTCAATATTCACAAGTCAATGTGATACAGTACATCAATAAGAGAAGGGATAAGAACCATACAAACATTTCAACAGATGCAGATAAAGGCATTTGACAAAGTACAACATCCATTCATGATAAAAGCCCTCAACAAAGTAGATTTAGAGGAAACATACCGCAACATAATGAAGGCCTTAAATGAAAAACCTACAGATAACACCATACTCCATGGGGAAAAATTGAGAGATTTTCCCCTAAGGTCAGGAACAAGACAAAGATTTCCACTCTCACTACTTTTATTCAACATAGTACGGGAAGTCCCAGCCATAGCAATCAGAAAACAAAAACAAAAGGCATCCAAGTTAGTAAGGAAGAAGTAAAACTTTCACTATTTGCAGATGACATGATACTATATATAGAAACCCTAAAGACTCCACCAAAAAAACTACTAGAACTAATAAATGAATTCAGTAAGGTCACAGGACATAAAATCAACGTACAGAAATCTATTGTATTTGTATACACTAATAATGAAACAGCAGTAAGAGAAATTAAGAAAACAATTCCATATATAAATGCACCAAAAAGAATAAGATACCTAGGAATAAACTTAACCAAAGAAGTGAAAGACCTGTAATCTTAAAACTACAAAACACTGATAAAAGACATTGAAGACAATGCAAAGAAATGGAAAGACATTCCATGTTCATGGATTGGAAGAACAAATATCATTAAAATATCTGTACTACCCAAAGCAATCTACACATTTAATGCAAACTCTATCAAAATAGCAACAGCATTTTTCACAGAACTTGAACAAACAATTCTAAAATTTGCGTGGAACCAGAGAAGACCCCAAATGGCCAAAGCAATCTTGAAAAAGAAAAGCAAAGCTGGGGACATCACAATTCCAGACTTCAAGTCACATTACAAAGCAGTAGTAATGAAAACAGTATGGTAGCGGCACAAAAATAAACCCATAGATCAATGGAACAGAATAGAAAATCCAGAAAGAGCCCACAATTGTATGGTCAATTAATCTTCTACAAAGGGGGCAAGAACTTGCAATGGGAATAAAATAGACTTTTCAACAAATGGTGTTGGGAAACCTGGATAGCTACATGCAAAAGAATGAAATTGGACCACTTTCTTACACCTTACACAAAAATAAATTCAAAATGGATTAAAGACCTAACTGTGAGACCTGAAACCATAAATATGCTAGGAAAGAGCACAGGCAGTAATTTTTCTGACCTGAACTACAGCAACTTTTTTCTAGATAAGTCTCCTGAGGCAATGGAAACAAAAAATAGACTACTGGGATTACATCATAATAAAAAGCTTCTGTACAGCAAAGGAAAGAGTCAACAAAACTAAAAGGCAACATAATGAATGGGAGAAGATATTTGCAAATGACATATCCAATAAAGGGTTAGTATCCAAAAGATATAAAGAATTTATACAACTCAATACCCCCCAAAAAATTTTTTTAAATAATCACATTTAAAAATAGGCAGAGGACTTGAGAATTTTTTCCAAAGAAGACATACAGATGGCCAACAGAAAGATACTCCTCATTTATCATTTATCATGGAAATGCAAATCAAAACTAAAATGAGCTATCACCTCACAACTGTTATAAAATCAACTCAAGGGGTGCCTGGGTGGCTCAGTTGTTAAGCGTCTGCCTTTGGCTCAGGTCATGATCCCAGGGTCCTGGGATCGAGCCCCACATTGGGCTCTGTGCTCTGCAGGAAACCTGCTTCGCCCTTTCCCACTCTCCCTGCTTGTGTTCCCTCTCTCGCTGTCTCTCTTTCTGTCAAATTAAAAAAAAAAAAAATCAACAACTCAAGAAACAACAAATGTTGGCAAGGATGTGAAGAAAGGGGAACTCTCTTGCAGTCTTTGTGGGAATGCAAACTGGTGCAGCCAGTGTAGAAAATGGAGGTTCCTCAAAAAGTTAAAATAGAACTACCCTATGATCCAGCAATTGCACTCCTAGGTATTTACCCCAAAATACAAAAACACTAGTTCAAAAGGATACATGCAACCCTATGTTTATTGCAACATTATTTACAATAGCCAAGATATTAAAGTATTCCAATGTCCATTGACTGGTGACTGGATAAAGAAGATGTATGAAATAAGTGAAATCTTGCCATTTGCAATTACATGATTGGGGCTTGAGAGTGTAATGCTAACTGAAGTAAGTCAGAGAAAGACAAATACCATATGATTTCACTCATATGAAATTTAACAAAACAAATGAGCAAAGGGGGATAAAAAAGATAATGAGACAAACCAAGAAACAGACTCTTAACTATACAGAAAAAACTGATGGTTACCAGAGGGGAGATGGATGAAGGGATGGGTGAAATAAGTGAGGAGGATTCAGGAATGCACTTCTGATGAGCATTTGGTGATTAAAATAAAAACTTCAAAAAATGTTTTAAAAGATTAAATAAAAGAATCAGTTGTGCTGGATTCTGTTGTCAATTTTACATTACCACTACCTTTTTATAAGGACTCTGCGATCACAGAAAAAAAAAAGGAAATACATTTTCAAGAATCCCTTTGTTGTATATTAAGAGTTGTAATTTGTCAATAGGGAGACACACACAAATTTGGAAGGTGGAAGAGAAGATGCACATGAACAGAGTAAGACACCTTGGCATCCTGGTTTGCCACTCCACTGCAGCCATCTGTAGCAATTGGAGTGAAATTCCCAGAATCTCCATAATTACAGCGGCTTCTGGGTAAGCTGCAGAGCCATAGCTGAGAAAGTCAGTGGTGGTTCTCTGACTTTTAAATCTTTAGCTCTTCCAACAGGTGTAAACTCCTAATTCTCTATATTAAAACCCTTAACACCGGGAATATATAAAATGCATTGTTTCTTTGACTAAATCCTAAGTTATAATATCCCTATGGTTTTATAATCAGAGAAAAAAATCTTACCAACTGGTTCTAGTTTTAAAATCCTGAATAAGGATTCTGACCCAACTTGGGCTAAATGCCCACTCCCATACCAATCACTGTAACCAGAAAGATGGCTTTTCATGATTAGCTCAACCTGTGTAATTGCCTGGTGACTGGCCTGGGGAAGTCCGATGTAATAAAGTCATTCTTTGGAGAAGCCATACTTAAATTGAAAGGACAGCATGTCCCTGAAGGGGACATGAGCATTAAAAAAAAAGCTAGGTACTAGGTAGATTCACAAATAAATTGTCACTATGCACCCTATCATTAGAGCCCCAACTTCTTCCATTTAGAAGTATGGTGTCCTAACGACAGCTCAAACTAGATGTGATGGTGGCTTCTCCTAGAGCTTAAGGCTAAATAGCCAGAGGAAAGTCAAAAGAAAGCAGTAACAAAGGGCCAAAATCATGTGACTGATCATCTAATAAGGCAGGAAAGGCGAGACATTAAATGGGAAGATAAATCTATTTTTTTAAGATTTTATTTATTTGACAGAGAGAGAGACAGCGAGAGAGGGAACACAAGCAGGGGGAGTGGGAGAGGGAGAAGCAGGCTTTGCGCTGAGCAGGGAGCCTGACACAGTGCTGGATCCCAGGACCCCAGGATCACGACCTGGGCTGAAGGCAAACACCCAACGACTGAGCCACCCAGGTGCCCCAAGATAAATCTATTTTTAAAAAAGCAAGTATTGTAAAAATGATCAACCTTATTTGACTATCCAACTAAAATATCACCTTCATCACAATCTATGTTCCTATCCTGCTTTATGTTTATTCTTGTACTCGTATTATTATATCTTTATATATCCTTTATATATCCTAGTAGAATTCAAGTGCCATGAGGTCAGGACCATGACTAATTTTGTTCACAAATCTATTTCCAGTTCCTGGAAAAGTGCTTGACCCAAGTAGATGCTCAATAAATACTTAATGAATTATCTGGTTGGCACAAGTTGGGCTGGGGCAAGTTAATTTGTGAAAAGTCCACTGATACTCAGCTGTTGTGTGCTGTAACCTTCATACCAGAAGAATTCTAACCTTAGCTGAAAGGTGCTGGGAGAGACTTCACCTTCATTTGGTAATGTTTAAAGACGTTGAAGATACAATCATAAATAAGTAGGTACTATTCTCCATGAGCTCACAGCCTAGTAAGACTGACAGACAGAGGCAGATAATACCCTGGAGTGAGATTAGTGCTCTAAGAGAGGTGTAGAATGGCCATGGAAGCATCTGAGCAACACCTTGTAGCAGGGAGAGGAGATCCCAATTAAGGGAAAAGAGAGAAGCAGCAGAACCAATTATGGAGAACAACTTTAGTCCACTTAACTTTGGGCCATGGTTATATAGCAGAAAGCACTAACACATAGCAGTTCAATAAAATGTTAATTCAACACTAAAATGAGCAAAGAAAAAGTGTAAAATAAGAGATCAATAACCAGTTTTGGTTCTATATGTAAGGAGCTTGAAGTCCTCATTCTGTCCTAACAACAAGTGAAAAGCTTAACAGACTAAAAAATTAACAACTCATCCAGGATCCATGAGAGGTGAGGATACAGGGCAAACCACTGTCCCCAAGACTGAAGAGTCTAGCAGGTGAAACAGGCAGTCCTGGCTTACCAGAGCAGAGACTCAGGAGTGGATCCCCAAGACCCAGTGCTGGGTAGGAAAGTCTGAACTGCAATTCAGGAGCTGCTGGAGACTCAGTGTAGATAAATCTGAGACTTAAAAACTACAGGAGGACCCAATCATAGAGAAACACACAATTTTGTGACTTACCTCCAGGAGCTTGACTAGGTTCTCACAGTAAATATCGGGGATAATCTTGGGATCCTGGCAGGGAGAGGGAGAAAGGAACAATTTTGAAATATACCAGAGCCCTCTGTTATTCTTAATAAGGACTGGCCTCAGGGGAAACTAGTTAACCAAGCCTAACCAGCCGATTATTATTATCAGAGCCTAACTGCTCTGGGGGAAAAAGAAACACCAAACTGCAGCCCCCTCTAGCCTTCCATGTGGGAGAAGGGAAACACCCAACACCAGCCCACTACAGCCATCCTCTCCCACCTAAGGGAGAAGGAAAAAATACTGAGAACACTTGTGAAGCTCACAGATCAGAGGCATAAGCGCACTAAGGACTAAGACCTAATCACAGGACTATAGAACCCTTGCCCTACCCCACACCTTATCACCATACTAACTAAAGGCCTATTTACAGCAGTTCCTTTTAGCCAGTACATCATTTCTGACTATCCAGAAACCATTAAAAGGCATTCCTAATGGCAAAACAAAACAAAACTACCCAACAATTTGAAGAGATACTGCAAGCATCAGAATGAGATGTGACAGGAATGTTGGAATTACCAGTCTAGGAATTTAAAACAACTATGATAAATACTCTAAGGGCTCTAATGGATGAAATAGACAGCATATAAGAACAAATGGACCATGTAAGTAGAGAGATGAAAATCCTAATGAAAACAAAACAAACAAAAAAACAAAAAAAAACTAGAGATCAAAAACACTATAACAGAAATAAGGAATGACTTTCATTCTACTAATACTACTAATAAATAGATCAGACACAGTTGAGGAAAGAATCTCTGAGATATTGAGAATATCTCAATAGAAACCACCAAAACTGGAAAGCAAACAGAAATCAAAGACTGAAAAAAAATCAGAACAGAATATTCAAGGACTCTGGGACAACTACAAAAAGTATAACATATGCCTAAGGGGAATACCAGAAGGAGAAGAAAGAAAGAAGGGAACAGAAGAAATATTTAAAACAATAACGACTGAGAATTTCCCTCAAATTAATGTGAGACACCAAATCACAGATCTAGGAAGCTCAGAGAACACCAAGCAGTTATAAATGCCCCCAAAGCTCCACCTTGGCATATTGTTTTCAAACCACAGAAAATCAAAGATTAAAAAAAAAAAAGCCTTGAAAGAAGCCAGAGGGGAAAACATCTCATCTATACAGGAACAAAGTTTATATCCAACTTCTCAGAAACAATGCAAGCAAGGAGAAAGCAAAGTGGAATATTTAAAATATTGAGAGAAAAAAACCACCAACCTACAATTCTGAATTCTATGTAATCATCCTTCAAAAGTGAAGGAGAAATAAAGTCTTTCTCAGATAAACTAAAATTGAGATAATTTGTTGCTTGTAGTCCTGCCTTGCAAGAAATGTTAAGAGTTCTTTAAAGAGAAGAAAAACAATATAGGTCAGAAATGCAGATCTATGTAAAGAAAGGAAGAGTATGAAAGAATAAATGAAGATAAAATAATAGAACAATTCCCTGAGTTCATAGTCTGATGTCTTCTCAAGATTTTATTTTAGGAATAGCTGGTTCTGCTTTCTTTGATCTTCCTCTGGGCATGCCTGCAAAACCCAAGAACAAAAACTTGAGAAGTAAAAAATTCAAACATTCATTAGACTTTTGTTTTATTTATTATTTTTATTATTCTTTTCTAAACAGATTTGGCTGAGTATAAACCAAGTTATTTGACATTCTTGACCCACAATCTTTCTCTCCCCTTCTTCCTCTCTCCCTTTCTGCCTTTCTTTCCCCCCCCGCTCCACTCCTCTTTTTCTCTCTCATCTCTTCTCCATTATTACTTTTAAATTTCTAATTGTTTCTAATAATAAAATTAATTGAATTACTAATAGACATTAAATAATGAATATTGACCAGGTGTATATGGATATGTAATTTTGTCCAACTCTACAAACATCTGAAGTAATTTCTTGATTCTTGAGTCATCTCATTCAGACGGTTTTCAGTTTTAACACTGATTTGTACTCAGGGCACCTGGGTGGCTCAGTCACTTAAGGGTCTGCCTTCGGCTCAGGTCATGATCTCAGGGTCCTGGGACTGAGCCCAGCATAGGGCTCTCTGCTTGCAAGGAACCTCTTTCTTCCTCTCCTCCCTACTTGTGCTCGCTCTTGCTCTCTCTCTCTCAAATAAATAAATAAAATCTTTTTAAAAAATTTTAAAAACACTGATTTGTACTCATTTTAGGTTACTCTTTATTACACTTCATTTGCTGTGAATATTTTTATCCTATAAGTTTTTTTTATTTCACAGCCGTATTTTTTACTTTCAATAACACCAAATGCAGATTTTTCACAACTATTTTTTATATTCTTCATTTAAGCAAATATACTTATTTTAATGTTATTATGATATTTTAATCATTAAAAATAATAATAATAAACTGGGTACTATTCAAAGCATGTAGCATTCTACTGTTCCATACCCCAGGACTGGTTTAACCGTTTCATGACATAAATTTTTAAAATACTGAAATAACAAAATTGTATGTTTATCTATAAGGAGAAAATAAAACTATCCAGAGTATATTGTAACTGCTTGAGATCTTTGGGGATATGGCTGAAATGTATATAAATTTAATGAAATAAAATCAGGAGTTATTTGAAGGTCTGTTGCTTGTTAGGGAATGAATGTATTCTTCATAGTGCCACAAGGGTCTGCAGGTTGTAGGCAATAATTGCAAAGATGATGAAGTTGTGTGTGTTGGGGGGAGGATGGGCACCAATAATCTAAGAACTAGACCAGTTAATCTTTGATTATCTCCAACTCTGGGCTCTAACAGTTTTGGGCTCAAAGTTTCCCAAGAACACAAGGCTGGTTCCCTACAAAAATGTCCTTGACAAAACACAATCATAATGCCCCTAAAATTTTACACCCCTATCTGTCAATTTTGACTGGGAAAATAGAGAAAAGGCTAAAAAATAATAAAAATAATAAAAAGCAATACAGTTGCTTAGTGTGAAAAGAGGGGATGATGGTTAGGATGTATTTATGTATATATTTAAAAGATCTTTTCATAGGGGCACCTGGGTGGCTCAGTCAGTTAAATGTCCATCTCCTGATTTCTGCTCAGGTCATGATCTCAGGGTTGTGAGATCGAGCTCCGAGGTGGGCTCCACACTGGGCATGGGACCTGCCTAAGATTCTCTTTCTCCCTTTCCCTCTGCCCCCTCCCCTCCTCCCATGCTCATGCGGTGTGCTCTCTCTCTCTCAAAAAAAATATCTTTTCACAATTGCATGCCACTTGCTTGCTCTGGTGATCATCCAGGGCTAACTCTAAGAAATTCTTATATGTGTTACAGATTTAAAGAGCTACAGAATCACTGATGTAGTCAATGTTAAAAGGTCAATTTGACTAAAATATTTGTTATTTTATTGGTTGATTTGATATCATAATATTAGATCTGGACATGGCCAAATATGTTGATGTGGTCTGTCCAGAAAAGGAATCTGTGAGAATCAATAGAACGGCTATTCATCACCAAGACAGGTTACTGAGGCTGTATTTACAGACTTAGTGATGAATGAGGAAGAATAAAGGGCTTCAGTGACAAGTATTCATGCAGAATTCTTAGTTTGCTCAGTACAGATACAGACTGTGGCTACTAACACTCATCTTCTGGCCTTGCTATTTAATCTGTCCTTTTCCCTTTAATTTTCCTTGGTCCTATCTAAGGGTACTCAGTTACCTCCTTTTCTAGTTCTAGTTCTACCTCCTTATTTCTAGTTCTGCCACCCAGACTTATTTCTTTATTCTGGCTCACCTGTTCACAGCTGCAGGATCCAATAGGCAACATTTTACAACTGGATCCTGCTGGGGCCAATGAATCTCCTTCATAGCAAATTGCCTAAGTATTTGCGTAGGGATTTTTTTTTTAAACCCATTTCTTTTAACAATATCTCTAGCTTTTCCATGTTGTCCCATTGCAAAGAGGATTATACAACCAACCTCTAGCTTCCAGACTCTCCATATACCTGGCTTTATCTGTGGCTATTTCTTAGGCTACAGTCCTAACATACCTTAAGGACTTTCAAAAAGAAATAATACTCTTTTGTTATTGTCTAAAAATGATTTCAATATTAAGCTGTTCAAGATATATTGTCCATTTAGTTAGAAATATTTGAGGTACTAACCCCTAGAAGTAATTCAGCAATGTATATATAGATAAATTCTATGCAAATAAGCAACAGTTTGGTATGAGAAATGTTTCAATGATAATCTTCCAAATGGCTGCACACATATTTGGCCAAGGTAAACTTACCTTCTTTACATGTATTTAAACGAATATATTAGAATGAGCATAATTAAATGAAAATGTTTTTAATGAAAGAGGACTAACCCTAGCAAAAGCTTTTATAGGAAAAGAATCTCTTTGCAATGGCAGCTACTTAAGGACCAATCCAGGATTTCTAGAAAGAGAGCATTTTCACATATTTGAAGGCCTACAGTATGTCTTGCCCCAGCTCCAATAGTCGCAGCAGATCCTCTTTCCAGACTTACTCTACAGCCCTGCCACCTTCTCTCATTTTGATTCAATTCTGACTTTTTCCTAGCTATTCCTACCTATGCCCGCACAATCACATTCAGAAGTGGTTTTTCCTGAACAGGTCTCCCTGATATGCAATGTAAAACCTATTTGGCATTATGCTAGTACATAATTTCTATTTTCAGCGGTAACCATTCCTTCATATTTTTGGAGTATATTGGATGTATGCATATGCTTCCTATATTGTTTAATAGGTGGCAGAATTACTAATCATGTGTACAAGATTACAGCTCATTATAGGGTAGAGAATATTTGTATTCATGTCAGCTCTAAGAAATAAGTGAAAATCTTTTTCTCAGTAGGAAGTGAGTTTAGTTCATTTTTTCTGGCAAGAAAACCTAATCTGAGAACTATATTACAAAAGAGAGGCCAGTGATTAACTCTTGCAATAATCTTCTATTGCCTCTGGCAGCACGTGAGAATTAAGGGGAGAATGGATTCCTCAAATATCGAATGCATTGAGAAAGAAGGAAATGGTGTGAAAGGCGGTGGGAAGAACAAAGCACTCTTTCTTTAACGATTATTTCTTACAAAAAGAGGCAGGAAGTAGTCACAGTAACAAGAGCTATTTCCTCTCATTTGGGGATCAAAAACCATGCAGTCTACGTTCAAAGATATATGAGGCCAAACCTTCCCATTGAAAGCAATGGCAGTGGGGGAGTGAGGCAGAATTTTGACAGGGTGGAAAAATATTCTAGGAAGGAAAGCGGATGTTGAGTTCTCTGCATAACCTATAGAATAAGACCAGACCCTATCCTAGGAGCTCCCACTTCACCCAAAGTTCCCAAGTCATGCTCCAAAAGAACCCAGTTTGAACTGATGATCAAGGGATCTCCCTGCTACTTTGTTTATTTCATAAAACCGTAAGATTAGGGTTTGGTTTAAAGTTAGAATTTGATTTAAGATTGAGATAGAAGAGAATATTGGAACTGAAGTTAGATATTTGGAAATATTATTATTCTTAGAAATCTGACTTTATGGAGTCCATCACACTTCTTTTGGAATTGATTTTAGGGTGCCTGGGTGGCGTTAAGTGTCTGCTTTCAGCTCAGGTCATGATCCCAGAGTCCTGGGATGGAGTCCCGCATCGGGCTCCCTGCTCACCAGGAAGTCTGCTTCTTCCTCTACCCCTCCCCCCCGATTTTAACAATATCTCTAGCTTTTCCATGTTGTCCCATTGCAAAGAGGATCATACAACCAACCTCTAGCTTCCAGACTCTCCATATACCTGGCTTTATCTGTGGCTATTTCTTAGGCTAACATTACCTTAAGGACTTTCAAAAAGAAATAATACTCTTTCTCTCTCAAGCTCTCTCTCTCTCTCTCGAATAAACAAAATCTTAAAAAAAAAAAACAAAAAACTGTTCAACAGTCTACACTTTACTGTGGCTTAGGAAAGAATCAAGAATTTAATCAGAATTTTATATGGCTTTCATTACTGTTCATATACATAAGAATAAGAGAAGGTGAGTACAAATGTCAAAGAACAAATTGTGTGTCTTGTATTCTTTCCCTAAAAGGAAATTTGCTTTTAGAACTAATTGTGAATATCAGAGTTCACTTTAATGAATGAGTTTACCTTAACCTATTAAAGCTGGCTTATGGGAAAACCGCTCTCTCTGCTATATCTAACACTCTACACACACATCTCTACACACACACACCATCGAGTGATGGCTTGCTCAAACTTCAGTTATTGGATGCTTGAAATTAGAACAAATTGTGGAATTTGGCAAAATGACCAAACCTACATAAATGTTAGCAAAGGTCAAAATTTGTTTTCCTTTGCTTACCAATCTTTTATGATGATCAATTAGCACTTAGGGCTACTTTATGTATCCACAGAATTTTAAAGCTCAGAAATGTAAATAGAGACCCCAAAATATTAAATTGCTTTCCTCAATATTACATTTTCCCTTAAAAAAATGCCCCGTTCTCACTTTAACTTACCATAAAATATTTCTTATCAATGTTTTCCACTGTCTTACAAAAAAAGTTTCATATTTTAATATCATTATTTATTTGTTTGCTTAAATAAATTTTAGTAAAATTTAATAACAATGCAAGCCCCAAATTCTATGCTTAAATCCACAGAACTAAGTGTCTTTCAAAAAGAAACAAAGTTTTGTTCTGAATGACCATGTATTTAGAATTTTTTCACTAATTTAGTGGTTACTCCAATTTTATTATAATATTAATTTTACAAGTTTCTTCCAGAACAATATTCCGTTCCATTTACTTCTCAAAAACTTCTTATTAATATTAAATTTTTAAGCATTAGAAAACCTGTTGCAATACCACATGGAAAGTTTTCATTCAAAATAATTTAAATTTTAAAGATGATCAGATTGATATATGAGTTAATAATTGGAAAATAATTCTTTTCTTCTAAACTATTATTTAAGCCCAATAAAAAACACCTTTTCCTTATTTAGGGACTATTAGAACTTTTTTAAAATAGCAAAGAAAAATCAGAAAATCTTCACTGGTCTATTAATGACCTTTTCAATAATCACTTTTTAATCTTTTATATTTTTGATATCTGGAAAAATAATCAGAATTATAAAAATTCAAGCTATAAAAATTTAAGCCTGATTATCTGTTTTCAGATTCTTTGAAATTTGTTCTCAATTATATGAAGTTCTCTAACATAGCACCTGAGGTTTAATACAGTTTTATTTAATTCTGTGGCCTTAAATTTCTAGTGATTGACTATGAAAATTGATAATATGGAGTGGGTGATATATAAAATAAAAATATTCATGTCGTTTTAAGAACAACAAACAAATAAGCTTACCTCCCAGTTTGACATCCGAAATGTATTAAAAAGTCACCATTAACTTCAGTCTACAGTGAAGATATTAATCACCCATCTCTCAAAGTATTTACTCATTACTCCCAAATCTCAAATCTTCTGTTGCTTTCTCCATAACTTTCTGCCCATTCACATACTCTTACTCTTCCATGTCCATGCATATACTGTCACTCCACTCCCGCCCACTGTACTCACCATGCAGAGACTCTCTTTTCTTAATATCCACCAGTGGAGTCTTTTTTGGCTTAGAATCTGTGCCAACATGTCTTCACACTCCTTAAAAGGTGCTTATCAATACTGCTCCAGATCTAATCATGTTGTATCTTCATCCATCACCTAGGCCAACAACAAAACTCCAGGAGTAAAGGAAACAAATACAAAAACCTTCCTGAGTGAGGAGGATGGAAGTTTTAAATAGTTATATATAATATTTGCCCCCCCACACACAAATATAAATCACTACTTAACACAGTAGGTCATTTTCTATAAGATCATTAACAGTATATTACTAAATATTTGGCTCTTTTAAAAACTGTTCCATTTACACTCTTCAGAACAAAGCTTACTTCTACTTTACATTTTTCCCTTGAGATATCAAATATGCAGTTTAGTGGATTTTTTCCCCTGTTAGCATTTGTTTATGATTTTTATATAATACCTCTTCCATTCTGGCATAAAGCCAGTAGCATCTTCTGCCTGTCCTCTTTTCTTCAGAAGACCTCAGGCATTGGGAGTGTAGAGGAAAAAAATGAAGTATAAATTGTGCCCTGACTGACTAAATTATAAACTGTGTTCCCTTGACAGGTTTCAGTTTGAGTTCCTCCTGCTTCTAGGACTGCAGTGGCTGACTCACCTTGCTTGGGAAAGTCAAGTCTCCCATGATGAATAATAATCACAAGTAAAAGAGACCATCATTAAGATAGCATTTCCACTGGTGAAGAATTGTCTGAACCTCTGGTCAGAAGGCTGGTTTGGAACTGACTCAAAGATAGTCCTATTGCTGAATTATTACTTAAAATAGCTATTCTACAGAAGGTGTTCCTCAGAGACATCACCAAATACTGACCCAGCCTACTCCTGCTTAGCTTAGCCCGACAGGTTCAGTATTTCCGTTGTATTGCCTTAGCTGGGAAGAAAATCATCCTTACCTTCTCTTAACGTATTAACAGTATGGAAACACACTCCTGTCACCTCTTCTCAGCAGTTCAAGATGAAGTTATTCTTTCAAAAGCCACTGTTGACTGGTTGACCCTTGTCCGTTTTAGCTGCCAATCGTGACAGGAAAACTTTTCAAGTGGTATGTGATAAAGTTGTCCTAATAGAGCATTGTGCAGAGATGAGCATTAATAAAATGTTTGATAATAGTGTTTCCTGAGACTGCTGCAGGCCATGGCTACTGGCAAAAGATGTTTTAAGTTATTTGGAAGAAATTGACTTAACATTGAAATTTCAGCGGAGCCAGTAATGACGGTATAGGAAGATTTGTGGTCTGACAGAAAAAAGATAGGGCACTGAAGGGGAAGATAAGGGGAAGATCTGAATCAGATATGAGAGACTAAGGTGAGTTTCCCCAATGTAGTCATGTAAAAACTAGAATCTGAAGGGTGAACAGGATTTAGCCAAGTAGAGAGGTAAGGGAAATACTTTTATTGATGATCCCTCCCTCTGTTCTCAAGTAAAAAGTTATGAGAGGGCAGAAAAGTGACCAAATCAACTGGCTCTTAGAAATATCCAGGTAGCCTATATCAGAACTGTGACAACAGAAATCATTACAGGTCACTGTATGTACATTGGTTACAAATTCTGAGAGATACCCAGTGTCAGAAATAGAAACCCACTAGCATCACCAGGCCATTGGGACTACAAGGAATAAATAATAAATACCTAAGTCAAAGGGCCAAACTCATCAGCTTTGAAATTGAACTATAAAACTCATCCTTCCCCATAGAAAGAGCCACCTAATTAGAGGTTGCTTTGCTACCAGTTGCTCCCATCAAGCTAACCACAAGAGAAAGAACTGTTTACCTTCCCCACAACGTAAACACAAGCTACATTGTCAGTCATGAACTAAACTCTTTTAGAGCCAACTGCATACCATCCTAGTGCAGATTTTAAGGACTAGCCCTGTTTACCTCATTCTAGTACCTCCTATCTATTATCTCTCAACGTATTACCCTCCTGTTTTGCCCAGTCATATGACCGATGAAGCTTTCATAACTTACCCCAATGACACAGCTTTTCCTGCAGCATTTTCACATGGGTATTTATTCCCTTTCACCTTATATCAGGTGATGGAGTCAATGTTCTTGCTTTCTATTTAATTGTGCAGACCATTGCATATAAAGCCTCTCCTACTTCGTATTTCATTTCTTCTGGAAGTTTCCTTCTCATCTTCCTTCCTTATGTTCCTCTATCATAGCCTGCCCTCACTCATTTATATCTATATCTCACACATGAAACATTCAACAACCTGGCCGCTCAGCTGCTTTGTTTTCTTTAATTTGGAAAAAATCATATAAACAAAAGAATATTTAGACTATTTCTGTTCATCTCAAAAAGAATATGATGATACTTAAGTAATAATCTCCTGGTGAACAGTAATTGAAAGCTCCTCGTGTACCTATTCCTGCCTTATTCCCTCAGAAGTAGCCACCACCACCCTTGTACCTATGATTCCTATCCAGTTTTTAATTATACCACTTATGAATAATTATCAAACTAATCTACTGTTCAACTTTTGTTCCTTCTTGAAATTTATACACATGAAATTATACTGTATGCTTTCTTCTGTGAATATGTCTTTTATACAACAAATTTATGGGATAGGTCCAGGTTATTAAATCTCCAAGTCTTCACATGGTAGCTATGTTGGCTACTGTTTACTCATTCTATTATTACATAGTACTCACCTGTATGGATATATCACAATTTAATGATTTGTTCTATTTTTGTTGTAGGAATGGTCAAAAGAAAATACCTAAAACAAATTAAAACAAAAAGACTTTTTTAGAAATACAGTATCTCTGACTAAATCTAAAAGTCATGATTAAAGAAAAATTATATTTAGGAGATATAGTTTGGGAAATCTTTGAGAAATTGGGGGGAAAAGAAAGATGGCAAACAGAATGGCAAGTGGGTCAGTTCAGGACATGCAACATCTGATTAAGTGCAGTTTTAGAAAGAGGGAACAGAAAAAATAAGAGTAGTATATTATCAAGAAAATAGTTCCAAGAAGATTCTAGAAGGATATCTGAAGGACATGAGATTTCTGATTATAAAATTCACCAAATGTTCAGGAAAAGAGATGGAAAAATGATCCACTGCAAAGCACGTTGTTCTGAAAGTTCAAGAAAGAAATGGCATTGAATTCTTTGGCAGCCACACTAGAAGCAAGACAATGGAGGACCCTCTCAATCACTGAAAGAAAATAACTTTCAATTTAGAATTCTATGCTGAACCGTGCTCTCAAAATAGCATAGAGTAGGATATATACATCTTTAAACATATAGTTCTCATACTTTCAAAAGATTTACTGCCCTTGTGCCTTTTCTCAGGATCGCTCAAGGAATATGTTTCGGTGAAATGAAGAAATGAAATAAGAGAAGATCCAGAAAACTAAAGATGCCACAAGGGAGGGTAAAAAACCCAAATTCCAGGATGATGAGAAAGGGAGGCTCCAAGGACATAAGCTGAAAGTTAAAGCACGTTTAGAAGAAATTATAGTCCTGGAGAAAAATTTAGAGGCAGTTAAGTAATATTTACATTGAAAATTATGCAAAGAAAAAACAATTATTGAACTCAAGGCAAAAAAAAAAGCGCTATACAAGAATGTAACAATTTCAGGAGCTCTGATGTGACTTATTCCTATATATATACAAATTCTACCTACTTACTGTCCTCGTCCAGCTGATTTCCTTACTACACCTGTGTTTCTGACCTGTTATGGCTTCTCCAAAAGAGAAGGAATAAAAAGAGAGTGTGCAAATCTTAAACTCCAAATGGCATCTTATTCTATCAAGACTCTCCTTTCAAGATAAACTCTCACAAACTCCATTTTCCCACACAGTTCAAATAAGCTGCATCCATCTGGCTTGGGTATCAGATGTCAATAGCAGAATTTTTCTGTCCTGATTATACTTATCTAACAATGATGGGAAAAACTAAAAAAAAAAAAAAAAAAAAAAGTTGACAGTGAAATAGAAGAGGTTCAGTCAATTCTATACAATTTATCCTTTGCTAAACTAATTATTATCTTCAAACTTATCAAGTTGTTTTTCTTTCCTCTTTGACCTACTTCATAAATTTTCACATAAAGTGAAATTGATATCATTCTATAAATAAATATGTTGTTTTAATACGCTCTGAATGAAATACAGAAAGGAAAATTCCTTTTGATGTCTTTGAGTATTAAAAATTGACAATTACAGGTAGGTAATCATTGCTGGTACCAATCTGTAATATGTAACACAGGTAAAACTTGATTCTACACATTGAGATGGTAGACAAATTGCTGAGAACTAGAGAAAAAAATATTACAATAAGCAATTAATATGACATGGATATCAAGGGAGAATTGTGCACAACAGAAAGTTTTATCTGTACAAAATGACCTACTTCATATAAAATAAAATTAATTTACTGCAAGAGAGAATGTCAGGCGATATGAAATACCTATTCATCCTATGCAACCTACTTTTGCTGTGAAACTAGAGCATGTAGTCACACTAGTTTTAGTACATGTGCTATAGAAGAATATGTGCAATTTTTATTGTGATATTTAAGTACTGCCTTTTTGCATTGAAGATTATATTTAATAGGCAGGATGTAAAAGAATAATTTCTAAACAGTTTGTCATGTTTTAGCAATTGTGAACGATGCAAATCACTTAAATTATACCTAGTGATTGGAGTATGTCTATTTCATGCCTCTATCACTCTGTTCATGGTCTTTCCACCATCAGAAATGCCTCATACTACATCTCTGTGGTTCCAAATCTTAGCAACCTATTCCTAGATCCCTTAACTACTTATCTCTGTGAGTTTCTCCATAAAAATACCCCTGATCCCTCAGCTGGAAGGAATTCCCCCATCCCTAAACTCCCACAGCACTGCATCTCCATCACCCTGAAAACAACACTCACCAGTTTTCATCCTGTACCGTAGTCACTTGTCTGTCTCAGAATCTTTCTTCAAAGAAGGAGCTTTAGTTATTTGTATATTTAAACAAAAAGTATTTATTGCAGGGACAAATGAATGACATTTGCTTAAGATAATCTCTAGGAAAACATGAACCTGAAACACCTATACATTTTTATCCTGGCCATGAAAAGCAACAGACAAAAATAAATAAGAAAGATTTCTTTCAACATAATTTTTGAATTAAGCAGTCAATCATCAAACCTTAGATGGTCTAAACAAACCTGAGCAGTTCCAGACATCTGCCACCAGGTGAGGCCACACAAATACCACAAAATCTCCTTTATAGGTTCCTGGATATGCAATGAGAATAAAAGCATGGAGGTGGCAGCCATGCAATCAATACAATGACTTTAGAGACCCACTTACACTCATTTTTCTCAAATCTACCCAACTCTCATAACACAAGCAATTAATTATGCAACTTCCAAGAAACTAAATGTAGCCCCTGCTAACAAAATGGCTAGGGACTTGAATTTTTAGGTCATTCTTAAAGAAAGGCAAGAGACAGAGGTAGAGATACTAAAAGTTTCCAAAGTTTTATTGTTTTAGATTTCATATTAAATTTACACTCTATCTTGAGCTGATTCTGTATGAGGTATAAAGTAGAAATCACAGTTTATTTTTATTTCAGATTTTTAACTAACCCAGAACAATGTGTTGAATGACCATCCTTCTCCCTCTGCATTATCATGTCGCCTTTGTCATGAATCAGCAGATAATATAAGTGTGGTTACTTTCTGAAAGCTATTCTGCTTCATCCCTGTATTTGTCTATCTTTCTGTTAATACCTCAGTCTTAACTGCTATTGTTAAATAATAAAATTTGCATCTGGTTTATAAATCCTCCACCTTTGTTCTTATCCAAGATTGCTTTTGTTTATTCATGGCCCTTGATTTTCCATGAAAACAGAAATAGCTTGTTGATTTTCACCAGAAAAACCTGCCAGAAATTTGATTGGAGTCTACTGGGGAAATTTACTTCTTTAAGATATTGATACTTCAATTCCATTGACATATGTCATTCCATGATCAAATTATTAGTTAGGCATGGATTGTGGCCAATACTCTCTCCCAACATCCTTGTTTGACTGTAACTGTAAAGGTTTGGAAATACAAGTATTCAATTTCTAAGTGTCCTTTACAGCTGAGAATGCCATGTGACATAGTTCTGGCTTATGGGACACAAAAGGAAGACTAAAGAGGCTTGTATACTCTTAATAAAAGGAGGGAAATGTGACTGGTACATTTTCTTCTTTCTTTTACCTTAAATACATCACTATCCAAAGAAATTACCAACTAAAATGAACTTAAGCCAGTTGCTGCCTACTTTCAAGCTATTTGCCTGGAAAAAAGAACTCATTTACTTAAGTTACTATTAGTTTTCTGTTTCTCATAGCAGAAACCACTGCTAAGAAATATTAATGTATTTTTTAAAAAGGAAAAAGCACCAGATTAGAATACTGTGCCTTCTTTCCATGTAGGAAGTCAGTAATAACTAAAAATGCTTATCAAAAATTAATTAGGAAGCTTTCAGTCTACTATAAATTATAAATATTAAAGATGTCATCTAAGCAATAATATTATTTTTCTTGATTATGTGTAAAATCTGTATGCATTAAAACTTTAAAAAATGTCAATTCTTAAGGTAGAATAATGTTTTGCTTGTCCCCCAAAAAGGAGCTATAATACCTTCTTCTCCTCACTAAAAGTTACAGGGGTTATTCCCAATGGCTGTTTGATTAAGACAACTAAAGCAAAAAGCTAATGGTTGGTAAACAATGGTTTTACTTTAAATATTTGCTCATTGAGTTAATGGTTTTCCAACTATAAATGACTACCTTTGCCTTCAAATGATTTGAAAGTATTAACATTTTGAAACATTCCGAACTATCTTTTATTTGCTTACATTTCATAACTAGATGCAAATAACAAGGTATTTTTGAAGTAATTTCAAATAGCACCTTATTTGGCTTTCTTTTCTGAAGCAGGACAGGCATCTGCTAAATCAAAAGTAAAATATGTCCAAGGATGATTAATATGTAGTTTATAGATAACAACTTACATTTATTTTAAAAGTTACACCAGAGTCACCACTCCTGGACAAAGAATTCTTTTCTCAGAATTCTTGGATCCATTTTTAAAATTTCTCTAAGTACCATTTCATGCTTATATGGAACCACCCTGTCTCAACTTGAGTCAATAAAAGATCATTGTTTATTATGACTCAGAAGGCAGTTTTTCAGAGTAGTACTAAGAAATTGAACTCTAGACTTCTCTATCTACTCTACACTCAGCTCAATACCAACACCTGTGATTAGTTTCAAAAGAGTCCTAGAGAGAGTATATTATTTAAGCACAATTTTCCACAATTGCCATATAAAATAAATAAATAAAATAAAAGCAGATAACCTATTGCTGGTGGTGATTTATACCATATTCTTTACTAGTTAGAGAATATACATTCATAGTATAAATCTTCATTATTAATTTTTCAGAGAGAAATAGTTCCCTTGAGTGATGTGAAAGGATTGGCCCATAGTTTCTTTTTATTTGACAAAGATAAAGACCTCTAAAATGTGACTCTTGCCCATGGCTTATTCATCTGATCTTTTCAGTATTATGATTGCAGCCCACTGTATACTGTTTTGGTTATTCTACCACAAGTTTAAAAATAAAGAGTTATTGAAAAGCCCAAAAGAGGGGTGCCTGGGTGGCTCAGTTGGTTAAGTGTCTGCCTTTGGCTCAGGTCATGATCAGAGTCCTGGGATCAAGCCCTACATTAGCTCCCTGCTCAGTGGGGAGCCTGCTTCCCCCTCTCCCTCTGCCTGCCACTCCCCCCGCCAACTTGTACGTGTGCTCTCCCTCTCTCTAATGAATAAATAAGATCTTAAAAAAAAAAAAAAAAGCTCAAAAGATTTCCTAATAAGCTAATATGCTAGAGAGCTATAATAATACTTAATGCCCAGGTACATTACATTGAAGAAAATAAGAAATCATCCCTTTCTTCTCCTCTCACCAAGAGCCCTTCTCCACTAATGCTTCTCCTTTTCTTCCTAATTTTTGGACTTATAATTCATTCCTTAAAGTTAATTTGGCTTTTGATTAAAGACTAGATTACAAATGATTATAGGGACTATGTAGATAGTGTATTGTGAATTAAAATTTGTGATAAAATAGAGGGCACATGTCGTATCCAAAGAAGGCAACATCCAGAGAATTATATTTAGGGGAATTAAGGATAATTTCCTAGAACTTCTGATTTTTCAGAAGTCATAATCGAGGTATTTTAGCGAAATAATTTCAATTTTAAATTCTAGCAACTAATTCCAATTTAACAAGAAACAAACAACTATAGTATGCAGGATCATATCTGTTGAATTAAATAATATGCATTTGTTGATGCAGTCGGTGTTCAAATTCTTCTGTGCTATACAGACATAAGCAGTGAAATGTATGCAATCATGTCATTCTTTGTCTCTTCCTACCTATTAAGATGTTTGTTTTTCTGATAAAGCAGAAAAACCCCTCAGTTTCTACCTGTTGACAAGAAAATTTTAAATCCTGTATCATGTTACTTTATAGCCTTGGTTCCCAACTAGGAGTCATGTTGCCTGTTAGGGGACATTTGGCAATGTCTTGGGACATTTTTGGTTGTCACAATGGGGAATAGATGTGCTACTGATGTCTCTAGTGAGTAGAAGAATCTAGGGATGCCATTAATCATCTTAAGATGCCACATAAATAAACAAAATCTTTAAAAAAAAAAAAAAAGGCGCCTGGGTGGTTCAGTTGGTTAAGCAACTGCCTTCAGCTCAGGTCATGATCCTGGAGTCCCAGGATCGAGTCCCACATCGGGCTCCCTGCTCAGCAGGGAGTATGCTTCTCCCTCTGACCCTCTCCCCTCTCATGCTCTCTCTCTCTCTTTCTCTCTCTCTCTCACATAAGTAAATAAAATCTTAAAAAAAATCATCTTAAGATGCACAGGACAGTTCCACAGCAAAGACTTATCTGGCCCTAAATGTCAATAGGACTGAGTTTAAGAAATTCAGGCTTACAATATCACCGATATTCTTAATACTTCCTAAAATTCTCATGGAAGCTTAATGTATGAGAAAAACCTTTTAAAAATATTCATAAAGAGGTATGAGAGGACTGAAGAGGTGTAGGATAAGAGAGGAGTGGATCCCAGTGTCGAGTGTTTTAATTTTATTCCACTTCTCCATCGGTCAAAACCAATCTGGAATAGAGTATTTTATCTCAATTTTATTATTCTCATTACCCCTCATGGTAGAAATATTTTAGAAAAAGAAGAACAGGAAGAAGGAAAAATCATTCCTATTATTTATTTTTCTCTTCCTTAAGCTGAGGTGTTTTAAAGTCTTTGATTCTTCCATCATGTTTAGAGCTCATGCTGTTCTATTTAGATGTTCAGTTTACTATAATTACTAATAATGGATAGCCAAAATAACAATCTATATTTTCAGTGATTTTTTAATGGTAAATCAGTCTTTATTTTTATCTTCCTTAGACTTTTCCATTTTTACTTACTTTCATATCCTTTAACTAAAGAGTTGGAGATTAATTCCAAAAGGGTTAAGCACGCTAAAATAAACAGTCTACATACTCAAACTGGAATGTTATTGTAGCAGGCTAAATTAATCCATTTTTATGTATTTCCCATTTTCTGGGTTACCATGTAATGATTAGGGAACTTAAGCTTTACTAATAAAAATATATTTAGAAAATTTCCTGATGAATTAGCTCTCTGGATATATAACCAACAGGTGCGGGTCCAGGAGTGTTGCTCCTTTCTTGAGCTCAGTAATTATTTAATGGGGTAATTCCTTTACGTGAAAAGTTTCTTGCATTTTCTAATTCATAATCACTGCCAGTTATTTGCTTACATTTTCTATAGACATTTATATTGCATATCTCAGGGGTACTGGGTAGAGTTTTTGTAATATTTTTTAAGGTTTCAAGAGATCACTAGAGTGAGTCAGATTTTCTCAACAACTTCTGACAAGCATCAAATTCATTTAGACTGAGGAGTTAGTCACCTTGAAAATTTCAGTTCATCTTAATCTATGGCCAAATACACCCCCAATTTCACTCAATTTATCCTCTTCAAGCAGGGCTGAGGAGGTTTAACATTTAAAATATCTATCGGTGCCTAGATATATTTTTGTTTGTCTTGTGTCAGTTTGGGTCTGTTAGCAGTATTTAATTGGATTTGCTGAATTTTTCACTTTTGCCAGTTCTTTTAGTGGAATTTTACAGATGCAGGATTTATGTGACTTCAGATTATTTGAATGTTAACTACAAACCCAAGAAACCCTGTATTTCAAAGTTAACTAAAGATTTCAGACTCCTCCATTTTTCTAAAATTGAAAGACTTTAAATTAGAAAAGTTTTATACTTTAGTCATATTGTAAATTATGAGAAGTTTTCTTACTTTGCAGCATGCAATCTCTAATATTAAAGAAATGATTAAAAATCAAGAGTTTTGTAAAATTGTTTTAGTAACATCAACAAATAATTATGCCAGTATATAGAGACAAATGGACATTGTAAGGAGTTATGAATGGTTCTGGATAACTGAAGCTCCTTGAAACTTCTGAAAATATAGGGCTCACATGGATAATATAACTACATTATTTGTTGCACAAATTTAGGAATACTAGAACTTTTTTCTTATTTCTTCAATCTCAAGGGCATTTACTTAGGATGAATACATGAATGTTATGTGTCATGCCATACAACTTTTGCAGGTAATATTATGGAGGGAAATCATGTCTTCACACATAATATCCCTTGGTGTTCTTTCTTTCCTTCCCTTCAGGAGACAATGTCACAAATTTACAAAGCTTCAGGTAAAAGGGACAATTTGTATGTTCATATATACAGCTTAATTAATTCTTAAATTATTGTGAATACCTAAGTATCTGACATTGAATACTCAAAAATTACCATTCACACTTAATTCAGCTTGGCTTATCTCCATTTAACAAAATTATTCTATTCAACCACTTCGAAAGTTTGATGTCCTGGGTATTTTTACCTCAAGGGCTGACCCAGTACTGCCTTTAGACCTAGACAAGTGGGGCCTCTGCCCTAGGCTGTCCACCTCAGAGGATGCATGCCTCTAAGAGCTTTCTTCAAAATGTTCTAAGTCATCCTGTCCCTGGGATGGTCCATGGCCTATAATGCTATCTGGGCAAAGTCCCATAGGCCAGACAGGGGGCCAGATGAGCCCTGGTGCCCATTTCTCTACTTGGGGCATTCTCTGACACTCTATCTGGTACATGGGCTCAACTGGATGCCCCAAGGAGCAGACTCACTCAACCTACATAGTATTCCCAGTTCTTCACAGTTGAGCTCCAGGTCTGGGAAGACAGTCTAGCAAGAAGATTGCTCCAGTTGCTCAGCAAGGTATTGCTTTTGCAGGATCTCAGAAAACTGAACCACCACACTGACTTGAGTGACTTTCACTCATATTGGACATAGAGTGAGTTCAGGGTTCTGGCTACTGATGGAAAACCACTGACCCTTGCCATTGAGTCATATGTATGGGCCCATGCATTAACCCTTCCCCTTGTTCCAACCATAGTGCTACCTCTAGTCTATAGCACAAAATGGTGCCAGGGTTGGTGGTAGGTGATTTTTACTATGTGTGCCCTTGCTGCTGATAGCCAGGGAGATCAACTGAATGATAAGTGGCAGATGGCTGGTTTATACAGGCACACTCTGAATGCCCCTGTTAATCATTATCTGGAGAATGTACAGATCTCATTCTCTCTCTGTTATTTCCTGCAAACAAGATATGTAGAAAAGCATGTTGTTCAATGTTTCAAGTCAGGGGCTTCAGGGGTGGCCAACCTGGGGCGTCTCATTGGTAACACAGAATGTTTAGGTAGTGGGCTTTGATCTTGGAATGTTGGCTGTGAAAGGAGGGGGAAAGCTACGAGAGTTGCTAGGCTAGTAGCTATCCTATAAAGCTTGCTGCATGTAGATTCCAGCAGCAGATGCTTCATCCAGTCTGCCTTTCCCAGACACCCTGTACATTAGTTCCTGCATTAATCCGACGTCCCCTTCTCTGTCTCTGGGTCTTTTCTTCAGTCTCACTGGGTCGTTGCTCAACCTTGGCTTAGAGTCTGCAGGAGTGCGGCTACATGACACTCCACCCCCTTAGCAGGCTTTGTGGTATATGTCAGGCGCTATCTCCCATGAAAGCTTTAGAAGACTCTTGCTTACAACACCAATCTTTCTGAATGGTCCTCTCTTTTCTGATCAGTGTAGTAATATTATAATCTCCTGGGCCAGTCTTAAGCTATGCCAGACAGGGATAGATATTCTTCGAACTAATGAAACTAATCTTGCTCTGTCCGTGAGTCTCTTGCCTATCCTGCCCATGGGTCACTGTTCCTATCTAGGAGACAGTATGTGGAAGGAGGAGAAGCAGTTAACACTGAAAGATCACCTTCTAGAAATGCAGTGAATGCAATGATTACAGCCAAAGAATAACATAGTTGAAAGATGTGTTATTCTACTTTTAGGCTACAAAATTTTGAATGATAAATTTAACAGGAAATGATTATTCTGATTTAACTTGCATACTCTGGGTAAGACTAACATTTATCATGGTCATCAATGAAATACAGCAACCACTTCTGAGGGAGTCATTGGAAGCCAATGTTCAGAGGCAACACAGCAAATGATGGCACATAATGAATGTTTTCAAACAATCATTTTCAAACAAACAGGTTTCAAAGAGCCATAGTATGGTGAGATAGAACAGCACCGTTAACTTTTTTATCATGGTATGGTAGGAAGAAGTTAAGTGCATATTTTATTAGACAGGGAATATAAGAGTAAGAGCAGATTCAAGAAGATGATTAGCTCCACTGTTGATTTATTGAGTGTTAGTTCTCCATGTAATGGACAAGTTGAAATGATCAGCAAGGATCTGGAGCCCGAGAAGGAGATCTGGCTTAAGGAGAGTGCTTGGTAAAGCATCAGCACGTGGATCTCTTTTTGTTGTGAAATATTGGGTAAATATCTCTTTAGGTATAAAATCTTTTGAGCCTACAGGAAATTCATTATTAAATGTTAGATAGGGTCATGATCTCTCATGAAATCTATTTTCCAAATAAATAGATTAAAATTCATTAGTGAGAAATTAAAAAACACAGATGAACCACTAAAAATAGTAAACATCTATTCCAGTTTCTTCGGAAAAAAATATCCTTATATTTTCTTTGCTATTTTGATCTCCTAACTTCAACCAAATTTTATTTTATGAATGTTAATAGTCCTGGTTATGAAATGAGAAAAATGTCTGTAGGGCAATATTCAAGGGGTTGATGCTCTATTTAGCCAAGTTGTATCACAGTTCTTGACAAGCTCTATGTTAATAGTATATGACATGGAGTTTTCTCCAACTATAGGATCTCTTCAAAGATTTTTAATAGGCCTGGGTGGTTCAGTCGGTTAAGCGTCTGCCTTTGGCTCAGGTCATGATCTCGGGGTCCTAGAATGGAGCCCTGCATCGGGCTCCCTGCTCAGTGGGAAGCCTGCCTCTCCCTCTCCCTCTGCCGCTCCCCCTGCTTGTGCTCTCTCTCACACTCTCTCTCTCTTAAATAACTAAAATCTTTAAAAAAAAAAAAAAAGATTTTTAATAGGCCATTTGGTCCTATCCAAAAAAGCAAAGGAAGAATAATGTAAATCTAATACATGTGAGATTCTTGATGACATTAAATGTTCCCAGCCAAAATAGGTGCAAATCTCTAACATATGAGCATTATGAGATTCAGCAAAACCTTTCAGATAAAAATGTTAATAAAAGCCAAGATGTAAATTGGTAGAGAAAGCAATTATTCACCCACCCTACCATCAGAGAGTAGTAACCTGGCAGGATGTGCATGTGCATGTGTATATATATGAGACACCGGTAGAAAATTGGGAAGAAAGCAGTAGAAAGAAACTGAGAAAAGGTGGTCAGTGTTTCAGAATTGTTCTCAACTACTTACTGATAGGATCAAAGTAGAACCCTCCAGAGAAGCGGAACATCCTTTTTGCCTCTTGTGCTGGCCATTTAGGTAAACTTTAAATCCATGTTTTCTGATTTGGCTTCTGGTAAAACAAGCAAACAAACAAACAAAAACTTTTGGCTTTTAGAAACTTTGGCCTGGCATGACCTATCCATTCTTTCTGTGGTCAGCATAGTCATTTTTATCCTGTCTGAAATAATTATAACCATTCTGTCAACATTACTCATGGAAATATAAACTTATTGTGAATAAAATAATATTCTTCGCCTCAGGTCATGATCCCAGGGTCCTGGGATGGAGCCCCATGTCTGGCTCCTTGCTCAGCGGGGAGCCTGCTTCTCCCTCTGCCTGCCCCCTGCCTGTGCACTCTCTCTCTCTCTGACAAATAAAAAAATAAAATCTTTAAAAAAAAAAAAATTAAAAAAAAGGATATTCCCTGACTTGCCACATTTTTAAGCTTCTTTTAAATTAGGAATTAAGACTATAAGTACTAAAAAATAAATGTTATGACTGTTAGCCATCTGAATACATTGTAAATTTACTTACAGTACACACTACAAAGATATTTTTTCAAATAATATGCCCTATGACAATGACTAATTAGGTTAGTTGGACTTCCAGGAGTAGAAAGGAATTCTGAATGCAGTGAATGCAATGATTACAGCCATTATTCTTAAAAGATTGAAAACAATGGCCTTGGTGGATTACTTAAAGAAAGTAAAATGCCCCTTTATTAAATTTAAGTGAACATTATCCAAGAAATCATTGTTCCAAGGAGAGCAATCCGAGGTTTCCTCACTGACATTTAAACAATGCCTTTCCTCACTGACATTTAAACAATGCCTTACAACATAACCAGAGTTGAGAAAATAATAGATTATGCCATATGTTCTTATTTAGTTCATGCCCCCAAAGGCCTAGAGAATGGGCATGATTTCATAAATTTAAACAAATGAAATAAATGTCTTGTACTTATAACTCTTGTTACCTTTTAGAAAAAAAAAAAGAAAAAAAAAAAAAAGACTCAGTGCCAGGAGAGCCAGAGAATTAAGAGACCCTGTAAATGAAAGAACAGAAGGCTGTCTGCATCTTCACATTAAACAAACAGAACACAAGACAAGCAACAACAGATTGTTTGCAGTTTAGCAAAACAGTTAAGTTATTGCAGTTTATCTGGGAGGACTGTATATAAAAATATTTGTAAGTCTCATCTTATTTTGATTATTAATGGGAAAATATGACAAAAACTTCCTCAATTTTCTCAAGAAATTGAATATATTTTTAAGAGCAAGATGTACAAATCTTGAAGATTTCCCTAAAATCTAATCTTATTTCAGCTTCTGCATGTATCCACAAATGCAAATACTTATGCCTTTTCTCCCTATAATCATCTGACTCTACACCAGCATGTGTATCTGAGCCCTGGCTGTGGGTCCCACACCTCTGGGAATCATAATTATGTTCTTCACAAGCTCTACCAGTTTTATTTTTTAATTTTTTCACATACAGAGTCAGTCAAGTTTTCTAATTTACATACCATGAAAAAAATCAATACAAAATTATATATATAGATTTATTTTTCCTATTGACTTGCTAATCTTGTTCTTTTTTTTTTTTTTTTCTACTTCCTCTGAGGAATTCATATACTAAGTAGATTATAATTCTTAGGAGAGCTATCATCCCCAAGTTGGGACCAATATTGTATTGAACCAATTATGTTTCTTTCTTACTTAAATCCCATACAGTCAAGTGAAATTATTTACTTCTGGCCACCCAGTATAAGTCATTCAGGGAATCTCATGCTCTCCTTCACTGATTGTGGGCCTTGAAGGAAGTTTATTTCTAGAGCTAGTGACATCAATGTGCACTTAACTTTTTTAATGTTCATAATTTTCACCCAAATTACTTCATAGAGCAGAGAAAACATTTATGGGGAAAAAAAGACCCAGAAATTTCTACTTTAAAATAATTAACTTGCTTTTGGATCCTCAATAGTTCTATGATTTCATTTAATCACACTTTTAAATTACCCAGAAATAAAAAGCCATACTCAACAAGATGAGGCTCAAATCCATGTTAATAGAATCAAACCAAAGATTCAGGACACTCCCAATCAGAATGTTTAAGCTACTCTACTCATTAAAGTTTTAGTCATTCAATTCATTCAACAGATTTCTAAAGCAGATATTATCCCAAGCCTGTGGGCTAGCTGCTTTCATACATTATCTACAACTCTCAATTCTCTGCTTCCAGTGGCACAGGACTGTATATATCAATACCCAACATCCAGAAAGGAAGGAGAAATTCTGTTGTCTGATCCTGAAATAGAGGCAGCTGGAGAGGGAAACAAGAACAAGAAACCAGATTGTCTCAGCTCTCCATAAATTCATACAGTGCTCTTTCTCCCTTAAAAAAAAAAAATACAATATTCAATCCAAAACCTAAGTGTAGAAGAATCGTAACTCAATTTTTTAAACCCCCTAATGCATAGGCACCAATGTCTGTGTTCTCCTCTTTGCTCTACCAGTTTTCCTGGTGGGTGTACCACAGCACACGTGTGCTGTAAATGGGTTCCGGGCGTGATGAGGTTTGATCCTCTCCTTTCTTAGGATAGCTGGCTATGGCCTGGTATGAGATATCCACAGTTAGCTGCCTCTACAAATATTATAAATTTTTATGAATTCCATGACTTATAAAAGGAAGCACGGTTATGCCCAACTGTCTCCATCTTCCTGAGCCAGTGAAAACAAACAGACTGACACTAACTGATCTCATGTTCTTCAAAATTATCTTCTAATGGCATAAACTTCATTCTCTGTGTCCCTCAGGGCTTTATTTAGTAGTCCTAATACTAAAAATTTATCTCTTTTGTCATCTGCTTTTATGAGACAATGACTGTTGCTGACAGAATGGGAAAAGCCTTTGGAGAAACTCCCAGGATCAAAAAGATGTTGGTTAGTATATCACAATAATACCTTTCTATATTTACACAGGGTTTTCATCAAGAATCAATGATGGAGCACTGGGTGTTATATGCAAACAATGAATCATGGAACACTACATCAAAAACTAATGATGTACTGTATGGTGACTAATATTACATAATAATAAAAAAAGAATCAATGATAGTTAAAAAATAACTATAATGTTTTCAAACTTGCTTCAGCAACACAAAACAATACAAACAAACAAACAAACAAATGGCTGGGAGGAGAGATGGGTTTATGGAAAAGAGACATGCCCAGGGGCAAGAGGAATGGCTGAGCTTTTTGTGAGACTAGACTCAAAATCACTCTCTCTGTTTCCATTTTACCATTTGGTCTTCTGTCTAGATTTCAGATTCATTTTTCCTTCACTCTTCTTTCATGCACAAAATATTTCCCTAATTAACTCACTCTTACATACTTTGAAAGATAATTTTGCACCTCTTCTCTCTCAAAATCTCCAACACCCCTTCGCACATATTACGCTCAACGGAGAACCTTACCTCATAGTCACTGAAAAGTAGAAGTAACCAGAAAAGCACTTACACATTCTCCCTACCATCATACCTACCAAATGACCTGTGTCTATCTTCAGACACTCTGCTTTCATCCTTCTTATAATAGAGAAATTGTTCCCTGTCTATGGCCAACACCTTCATTAGTGGACTAGAACACTGCCCCCTCACAACTGCTCAAAGATGTCAGTTCTATAATTACCCTCTCTTTTCTATAATTACCCTCATTTTTTCCACTCTCTGCTAGATCATTCCATAGTCATACATACCTTTAAGTTATAATATTTTAAAATATCCATCTTAATAAAAAAAAACTTTGATCTACAATCCCCTTATAGTTTGTACTCTATTTCTTCACTCTTTTTTTTTTTTAAAAAAAACCTCATTGTAGCAGTTGTCTACATCTGCTGTCTTTATACTTCCTTGCTTCTTATTCACTCTTGAGTTCACCTTGCACATCTTCTTGTCCCCACTAATCCAGTAAAACTGCCCTTGTCAATCACTGTGCTGAACTCTAGACATATAACCTGAAGTCCACTGAGTGTATTCACTTCCATGTCTAATAGGAATCCCAAATTTCAGATGCTTACAACCACACTCTTGATTCTGTTGCCACTATAACCCTAAACTAACTTGCTTCCCCCACAAGTGTTCCTATTTCCATAAAGGTCACCACATTCACTTAGGAGATTCACCCAGTAAATCTGCTCTTTATTTAATACCTCATATCCAAACCAACAGTAAATCCTCTAAGCTTACTTTCAAAACATATTTTAAATCTAACCATCAGCCCATCCACTACCACCTTACTGCTTGACCAGCACCTTAAATGGTTTCCCTGTTTCCACTCTTTGTTACCCAAGATGATCTTTTGACAACATAAATCACTCCCCTACTTAAAACTCTTAAGAAGTTTTAACAGTGTCATTAGAAAAAATTCATAGAGCTTATTCTGACAAAGGATTTGGCTCCTGACTCTATCTCTAGTTTCATCTCTTATCTCACTCACATTAGTCCAACCAAACTGGTCTTCTTGCTTTTGAGCTTTCCTGCTTCCTGTTTTCCCTGCTTGGGTCATTATTCTCCAAGATAGCCAAAAGATTTGCTCCTTACTTAATGCCAGTCTTTGATCAAATGGCACCAGGTTAGAGTCAGTCCCTGACAATTTAAAATAATAACCCCCCTTTGCTATCTATCACCTTGCTCTGCTTTAATTTTCTTCACAACACTAATTTCTTAACATTATTTATGGGGTTTTTTTTAGATTATTTATTTATTTGAGAGAAAAGATGCATGCACAAGGGAGATATATAGATAGAGAGCCTGAGCAGGAGGAGGGGTAGAGGGAGAAGCAGACTCCCTTCTGAGCAAGGAGCCTGATGTGGGACTGGATCCTAGGACCCTGAGATCATGACTGAGCTAAAGGCAGATGCTTAACTGACTGAGCCACCCAGGTGCCCCAATTTGTGTAATTATTTTAACAATCTACACATCCCAATAAATTAAGCATGTTTATTGACTGAAGTATTCTTGTCATCCTAGGGATAGTAGGTAGACAATCATTACTTGCCCATTGAAAGATTCACAGAAAATAGCCAACCTAGTACCACCCAGTTCAAATGCCAAATACAGTTTCATGAAGTCTCCGTGTCCCAATTCGATGTCTCCATGTCCAAATTCGATGTCTCCGTGTCCCAATTCGATATCTCCAGGACAAAGAAGAAAATGGCCAGATTCATTCTGATCTCGCAGTTATACAGTCCATCAGCCATGGTGAAAGGGTGGTAATTAGGCCCCACAGTACACAGAGTTCGAGTTATGGAAGAATAATTTCAGAAAAAAAGGATGTGAGTAGGCAGGAAAATTAAAATACTTTGTCTTCACTTTCATCTATTCAACAAATATTTACTGAGTACCAACAGTGTGCCAAGAATCTGGAAAATAGGATACAACAGAAACTTGGCAAACAAGAACCTCTCTCTTAATAAATTTTTCATTTAGTGAAGGGAGCTCCAAGTATATATGGCACTCTAACCAATGATCCATGGATAGAAGAAGCAGAGTAAATAAAATCGAGTTATTTTGTTTTGCCACATGCTGCACATATTTAAGTGTATTAATTATAATAAGAATACTTAAGAATTCTCACACCACTCCTTCATGAAGCCAATATTGAATCATTCTCACACTGGTCTTGATTATACATTTATAGATGTCTTCTCACTGAAAATTTTTGTTTCCTACATGTTATATATTGATAATTTATAAACATGGATATTTATTTCAAAAAGAATTCAGCTTTCTCAGGGTGTGGTATACCTGCATTTGACTCTTCCTCACCACCATTACTATAACATAACCACTCCTACATCTATTCTTTCTTAAATGGGTGCACCATGGGTTAAATTCTTCACTCCTATACGGTGTTTATACTTTGTTCTGGTCAGCTCTGCTTGTTGACCTTGGATTTGAATGCTTTAGGACTTTCATTTTCAAAATTCACTATAGCCCACAACTCCCCATTATTCTACAGTGGTCTTCTCAAACTTGAGCATGAGTCAGAATTACCTGCAGAGCTTGTTTAAAACACAAGCTCTCAAGTTTTTGATCGGCTAGGTCTTCAGTGAAACCCAAGTATTTGTATTAGTTATGAGTTCCCTATTTGATGCTTATGCTCCTGATCCCAGGACTGCATTTTGACAACCATTGTCCTACACTACTTCTGCATTTACATTATTTGCCGAGCCCTACAGACACCTAAATTTGTGACCCATTGTAGCATATATGTCAAAAAACTATTTACTATAATTCTAACACATTTTTAACCTTTAATGAGAATCCCCACCTGGCCTGGGCTGTGATGACCACACATGGTGTTCTTTAAGGCTGGTTGGCCAGGACTTTTATGGGACTGTCTCATTAGGAACACAGAACTAAACCACACAAACTAGTTGTCTAATGTGAGGTTTCTTCTAAAAGGAATAGATAGTCTCATAGTCTTGGAGAAATATATACTGGGGTGCAAAAACGTGTTTATCACTTTTATCTTGATAGTAAGTTCATCTTCAAGTAATGATAACATAGGTAGTATTGACAATCTTCCATGTTATTTCTCACTGTAATTATATATATACATATACATATATACACACATATAATTGTACATGTATGTGTGTTTATCTCTCTAGTGGACAGATACACACACACACACACAGTGGTAGATAGACAGAAGTGAATGTATATATATTCACCAGAGAGATTCACCATCTCTCTGTCCACCAGAGTGATTTCCATAGTAGACATGTTATTTTATTTTTTCTTATTTCTTTCCCTTACCTTCTTTATCTTACCTAAAGAATCACTACTGATTCCTCTTTTTTCAGCACCTACCTATTCTTCAAGACTCTGAAACACACTGCTTCCTGACTTGAACTCAGAGAGAATCTCACCTGTAGTTGTGATATGGAGCTGTTGCAGGTATGACATGAAAGGGTAACCACTATTATTTGTTTGGGATGTAGTATTATTTCAAAAGGGAAAATGAATTTGACAGTTATAAAGCAAACTATGTTGCCAGAGAATTAACAAATTTCTGTGACTAAAGACCTAGAACCTTTTTTCTTTATGCTCTCTCTATAACTCGTTTGTTTATTCAAAAAAAATTGATATGTGAAAAATGTCAAAGCAGTAAGTATCCAAATAGATTTATGCTAATCATGATATTATTGATAAATATCTAACTTCCATATAGGTTGAATGGATCTTTGCTTCATAAGTTTAAAAGTCTTTTATGGAGCATCATTTAATTGATTTACTGTTAAATCATCAGAAATAATCAGCATCAGATTACAGAGATTTAAACTGTTAAAGATCTTTACCTAAAGAAGCTAGCAAATTGTGTTTTTAGTTCCCTGTCTTAGTTACTTCACAAATAATTTGGCTGATTTTGTTTGTTTTGTTTTTTCCATTGTGTCCCTCAGTCTTACAGCACAGACTTGGGAACTGAGCTGAGAGTTGGTGCCATTGTTGGAAAAACTGGGGGATGGAAAGGACAGCCACCTTGGTCTCTGCCTTTAAGTCTCAGACAGCAAGAAGTGGAGGTGATTCATTAAGACACACATTCCTCAAGGAAACTCCACCCTTTCTGTTGCCTTTGCCTGGAGCATGTTCACCCCGCTCCTTTCTTTGCCTGGTTAATATCGATACCTTCTTTTTCTCTGGGTTCAGTCATCACAACTAATTAGGTCCAATCCCCAATTATATCCTCTCATAACACCACTAAGCTGTTTTTTATTGCGCTTATCCCACTTGTATATATTCATTATTATATTATCAAATAAATGCCTCTGTGCCCCCAGAGAGTGAATTTCCTACAGGCAATAGTGTGTTTTTGTTCACCAACACATTTCTGATAGTCACACCATGCCTGACAATCCAGTGGGTACTAAATCTGTGTATCTATGTTAATATCTATATATGTGTGTATGTGTTAAATGGATGAATATATGAAAATATCTTGCCTCATAGTCTACCATTTGGGTTGAAAGTTCCAAAATTATAATCATTAATGATTATGCAAATGAAATAAAGATTTTGTCCATTTGCTCCCAGCTAACATATGAAATATTATCTAGAAGCTTTTCCTGTCTATATGGGCAACTTATTAGGCCCTATCAGTCCAGGTGGCTCATTCGATTACATTTTAATTGAATGATAGGTGACAGAGTATGGCAATGCCCCTCAAAGCATATTGAAATGTGGCATGCACTGAGAGCCCAGGAGAGCAGCACGGACAGTGCAGGGCAAAGCTGACCATCTGATTTGGTAGAGCAAGCTCTGAAATAACGGAGAGGCCTGCCGGCCATAGAGGCTTGTCTAAGCCCAGCTCTACTGGATGCATACTCATCTCACAAATTTTTGCTCTTGTTAGCAGGACACTAACTAGTAAAGACTATTATAACATAATAGCTTAAAAGGGAAAATGAATGTGAGAGACTTCTGACCCCCATTATAAAATCTTTAGCAATTTGTATTATTTGATTAGAGTCCACTGCAATTTTTGACTCCATTAAATAGCCACTACCCCAGATAAAGAAGAAACTGGAAGTTCATGATTTCCTTCTTCAACAAGTAATAGAATAGCTTGATCTTGAGAAGTTTGGGAAGGACTACTGGATCTTACCTTGTGGGTAAGAACAAACATGGTATTTTTTGTTAGCTTTCTAATACCGCGCAAGTAAAGACTTATTTGAATATCATGGTATAATGTCTTCAGTGGGTCAGATATCTAGAGAAGTTTGTTCATTTATAATATAATGTAAAAATATGTATTTTAACCATAAAATCTGTTTAAATACCCATAATTATTTCCCTATTTATTACATTTCAATGATGGAGTTTTCAAAAAATTTCCAGAAAAATTAATATGTACCTTGATATATTCAGAATAGAACATATTTTTATTTTCTTTCATCTGTGTTTTAGTATTGAAAAATAACAAATAAGTGAACTTGCCCGGCATTGTATGTATTTAGCATAATTATATGTTTGAATGCTTTACTGTGATAAGTTAACCAGGGATGATAAGATACTATCAAAAGTTAATAAAGCCTTCTTAAGTGCCAAGTTAGGATTTTGACTTCAATTTGATAATAATGTTCAGTTATACTTTGGTTTAACCTGTTTCGGAGTTTACTTCTATTAATTTGACCTCTCTATTTTTAAAATATTTTGATATGAAGGTACCATCAATAGCTGTGGCTTCTATGGCTTTGCATATCTGATAGTTATCTTGAAACTTTCTTAACTGGCTCTTAACTGTCAGTAATGCTTTTTTTTTTTTTTAAAGATTTTTATTTATTTATTTGAGAGAGAGAATGAGAGAGAGAGTATGAGAGGGGGGAGGGTCAGAGGGAGAAGCAGACCCCCTGCTGAGCAGGGAGCCCGACGCAGGACTCGACCCCGGGACTCCAGGATCATGACCCGAGCCGAAGGCAGTCGCCCAACCAACTGAGCCACCCAGGTGCCCAACTGTCAGTAATGCTTAACAGCATTCTCAGCTACCGTGCTATCTCTCGCTGCTTCCAAATCTCACATTCTGACCTCCAGATTCCTCTTATAAACCCCCAAAAGCAGTGCTGCAAGCAAATGTGCATTCTCTGCAAGATCAGATTGGACCTTGTTTCAAAGCCTGATACACCCACAGATGAAACTATAATCACAATCTGATAAAATTACCTTGCTATTGTTTCTTGGTAGTAAAGCTTCTCTAGAGAAATAGAAGATGTCACTTGAATGGAATGTTCTGCAAAGGACTGCAAGTATTTCAGATACTTTACCTGTATGAATACTTTTTTTTTTTTTTAAAGATTTTATTTATTTATTTGAGAGAGAGAATGAGAGACAGAGAGCATGAGAGGGAGGAGGGTCAGAGGGAGAAGCAGACTCCCTGCCGAGCAGAGAGCCTGATGCGGGACTCGATCCCGGGACTCCAGGATCATGACCTGAGCCGAAGGCAGTCGCTTAACCAACTGAGCTACCCAGGCGCCCCCTGTATGAATACTTTAATAGCATAAACAGAGGTGTGAAATAACCTCTCTTTCATTAAATTAATAAACATCAAACATTTTTACTTAGTTTTTGAGTTGTAAGTTTACCCATGTATTTTTGCAAAATTTCACATATCACCACCTCAATAAACTTATCCTGATAGAGTAATCCCCCCAAACCTCAAACTCATCCAGTTTAAAGCTAGCCTTAGCTTTAAGACTGGGAAGAAATCTGAGAGAAGAAAATTGATTTTTCAGATATTGATGGGAGACTTGGGAGGTTAGCTTAAGAAGCCCTCAGCCGAGTGATTATGACTCCCTTTGTAGCCTCTCTTTCCTTGCCATATCTTTGTTGTTCTGTGAAGAATTCCCAATATAATGTTACTATTTAAGTAAGTGTTATGTGCTAATGCTGCTAAAATGTATTGTGTTAATAGTGACACTTCATTCACTTAAGTACTAGCAACATATATAGATATAGATTTTTTTTTAAAGATTTTATTTATTTATTTGAGAGAGAGAGAATGAGAGACAGAGAGCACGAGAGGGAAGAGGGTCAGAGGGAGAAGCAGACCCCCTGCTGAGCAGAGAGCCCGATGCGGGACTCGATCCCGGGACTCCAGGATCATGACCTGAGCCGAAGGCAGTCGTTTAACCAACTGAGCCACCCAGGCGCCCCATATAGATATATTTTAAACTAATATGGACCTCATAGAAATCATCCCTAGATAAGCACCAACAAAAAGGAAAAAAATGCATATTTCAATAATAAGAGCAAATATAAAACATATTAGTCAACACTTTTAAAAAAATAAAATGTATAGGTTTTATTCTGATTGCAAAATAAACATTAAAGAATGTCTTAAAGTATAAGAACACAAAGAAAACAAATAACCTTAGTAATCTCACCCTCAATGATAATCACTAAGAGCATTTTTGTTTATAGCCTAACAGGATTCTTCATGTATATACATACACATTTGAATTTCTACAAAAACACAGTTGTTTAATGTGCTGTTATATTCATAATAAAACATCATGATTATTTTGCCCATGTTATTAAATATTCTATAGCATAAGTTTTAATGGGTGTCTGCTGCATCAGCGGACCAGCATTTGCTTAGCCAACTCCATATTGCTGTATATTTAAGCTATTTCCCAAAATTTATAAAATTTTGTCCAAGATGCTTATTTGTACATATTTGGAAACATCTTCAATGATTCTGGTAGGAAAAATTATTAGAAGTAGATTGATAGGTCAAACAATGTAGATATTTTTAAGCTTCAAATATATATCACCAAACCAAATTCTAACATTTTGCACCAAAATCATCACCAATACTACAGCCTGGGCTCCCCAAAATTTCAAAGGAGAGTTAGGAATTCTCTTCAAAACTCACAGGAAATCTATACCTGCATCCATTCTTAGCAACATCGAGTATATTTTCATATTTGTCAATTTTATCAATAAAAATTTACCTCATTTCAAATTATAGTTCTTTGTTTATTATAAGCTTGAGCATTTTTCACATATAATGATCATTTAAATAACTTCTTCGCATCATGTTTTTTCCTCTGCTTTCTGTCATTTTCTATGAAGTTAAGCCCAATGGGGCTCAGCCCAATAAGAATGGGAAAGAAATTCCACATACAATTCTCTTCGACTGAAATCAGAGAGGAAGAATCTGTGAGTGAACCACCCTAAGAAGCCAGTGATGAATGGAGACCTGCTCACACAACAGCACAGTACCATCCAGCATCATTTAGCACCAGCTCCCTACACCTTTCCTGTGATCTTTAGAGAGATTCTTAACTCTTCATTGTGGTTTTGGGAAGCTCAGCTTTAGTACTGACTGCCTAGTGCCTCTCTAGCTGACCCATCCCAGACCATTGCATGATTCCTGCATAGAACTACATTTTCTGGTACTTGCCTTCCAAATGTTAACCTATTTCCCTACATTTAGTCTCCAGCTTCCCTAATCTACAGTAGTCATCTGATCCCTTCATCAATACCCTGTACACCTGATCAAAATTGTAAGCAGCAGTCAATACCCTGTACCGATGATTAGAGTGACATGTCAGGCCATTCTTCCCTTTCCTAGCTCTATATCCCAAGCCCTGTCCAATTGTCACCCAACAATGATTGGCATGAGATAGAGATTTTTCCATCAGACATACAGATCTCTCCAAGACATCCAATAATCTGAAAGACAATTCTACAGAGGTGAGGGTAATCAATAATAAGAGTACTTAAGGCCATGTTAAAATAAAGAATTTTGGGATATTTATCTTGAAATGTTAACTGGAATCGGTGTGGATGAAAGAGACACGAAAGGTAAGAAAATATATTAGAAGGCTGTTCTGCATTCCAAAAGAAAGATGATGAGTCAGGACCAGGGCAGGGGCAGGGACTATGGAGAGAAGAGGAAAACGGAAAAGATTTCATCTACAGATTTGCAAGCATATACTGGAAAATTGGCAGGGGGAGGGGGCAGAAGTGGGAATGACGGAAGCAGAAGGAAGAGAGAAACCAAGGATGATGTTGAGGTTTGTGAGAGACCTAGGTTAACAGTTATCCTGTCAATTTGTATAGTTCATATGCATCCAAGTCAATTAGTTTTATTCTGTGTGAAGGTTATTTCATGTAGTAGAAAACTTTCCAAAAAATGTCTCAGTGACTCAGGTGATATTAGACATCAGAACATCTAATAAAACTACGCAAATACTGAGAACATGTTACAATTTCTGGAATAGAGATCATTTCAATCTTCTAATTAGGAATACAGCCTAGGGTGTCTTGTTTTAAATGGACCCCATTTATTATTGTACGCCTTTTAAATGAATCCTGTTTTAGTCTTGACATTTTAGCAAGAAGCTGGATGGAAACTTAGTTAATTGGTTCATTCTGCTATGGGAACATGGCCACCAATTAGAATATAGGCTCTGAAAGTGTTAAGTTCTGCTACACTGCAGGTGGAAAAGGAACCTCTGAGGTATTCTCTAGCTTGCCTCTTGTAGTAATAATTATATATAAAAGAGCTATGTCTCAAAACCATAGCTTCTGGCATGAATTAATTCATCTGTATTTAATACGAAGTAAAAACCACCTAAGTGGTCAGTGTTTGTTTCTTTATTTTGGCTAACGCATTCCAGAATCAATAAACAGGATTGATGGAAGAGGGGAGAAAGGCAGTATTGCAATACAAATTCTATACTCCAACCAGCCTGAATTCAGATTCTGGCTCTGCTGCTTATTAGCATCCTGACCATGAACAAATTATTTCTCTAAAGTTCTCTATCCTCCAAGATAGAGATGATAATAATAAAATAATAATAGTATCTTCCTTGAAGGGTAATTATAAAATTTAAATAAGAAAGGGAATGCAAAATACCAATATGCCTGGCACTTAGTATATAGTCAATAATGGCCAGCTATTATTATTACTTGTATAAAAGAGTATTTTGCACTGATATAAGCTATGAACGTAAAAATCATGAGAAGTGGAAAGCAACAGATATAAAAACGGCCAAAAACAGATTAGCAGGTTTTTGAAGTCTCTTTTTTCTTAGCCAGCTTGTCTTTATGATAGGTTAATTGTAAAAAAAGACAAAAACAAAACAAAAAAACATTCTCCACCTTTTCCTATATCCACATCTTTTGCCGTATAACTCTGCAGCTCCTTCCTTTAGAAGGTAGACACTTTGGCCAGAAGAATAAAGCAGAGGTGACTGTGTGCCAGTTCCAAGACAACTTGGAACTGTTAATAATCTTACATACCTCCTCATGCTGTTTCTTGAAAAAGAACCAGCCCAAACTGGTCTGCTGGAGGATGAGAGATCATGTGGACCAGACAGTAGATAACCCAGCTGCGAAAATCCTAGACAAGCTAGCCACCAGCTGATTTGCTGATGACCACAGACACAGTGGAAACTGGCACAGCCCAGCCCAGATCAGCAAAAACACCAAACCGTGGACTTGTAAACAAAAACAAGTGCTTATTGTTGTATGCCAACAGGATTTTACTTGCTTGTTATACAGCATTATTGTGGCAATAGATTATTGGTCATTCTCTTTGAAATTAAGAAACTGAATGCATCTTTGGCAAAAGGAGTGGGGAAAAAAAATGTCTGGTTTGTGAATAAAGGCTTAAAAACCATGAAAGAGAAAAGCAAGACATAGTAATTTAAATTACCACTTAAGGACTAAGTGCCAGAGAGCATGCTAAATACCATAAGTATATAGGGGCACCTGGGTGGCTCAGTCAGTTAAGCCTCTGCCTTTGGCTGAGGTCATGATCCTGCGGTCCTGGGATGCAGCCTGGGATGGATCCTATGAGTCACTTTTCTTTCATCTCAGCTGAGTCAGCTTCTCTCTCCCCCCTTTGCCCCTCTCCCCGCTCGTGCTCTCTCTCTTGCTCATCTCTCTTTTTCTCAAATAAATAAAATCTTTAAAAATAAATAAATATATGTATATATAAACATATAATACACACACATATGTGATTTCATTTAATTCTTATGAGAAGCTTTTGAAGAAACAAGTCAGAAGAAATCAAAGCTGAGGGAATTTAGGTAACTTATCCAAGCTTTCACTGCAATTCCTGCTCAGGTTTGTCTGACTCCAAGGGCATATTTCAATGCCTCTGTGATACTGTCTTCCAGTATAGATTTATTTATAACTCACAAAGCCTCTGCATTGTTGACTAGAGCTTGATTAATAAATAGTTTTATCAATGACTTAGAGATGAAATTTCTAGCGTAATCATGAATTATTACCCCAGACTGTTTTGGGCTCCATTTACTAAAAACCAGGAATCAAAATCAGTAATCTAAGTACAAATAAGGCAAAACACTTTCTAGGATAGATGTATCCTTTTTTAAAAAAGATTTTATTTATTTATTTGAGAGAGAGAGAGAGCACAATAGGGACAGCATGAGAGGGGAGAGGTGGGGAGAGGCAGAGGGAGAAGATGACTACCCCCTGCTAAGCAGCCCCCCACCCCCACCCCGGGATCATGACCTGAGCAGAAGGTGGGTACTTAACCGACTGAGCCACCCAGGCATCCCTCTTTTTTTTTATAGTTAGCAAAGTAATAAATTCTAAAGAGTTTCAAAGCACATAGACAATCTGAGGACAATTTAGAATAAACCGATCAAAGCAGTAGGTTGAGAGGGAATGGGGCAAATTGCATGAAGGAATATTTAACTGTTCTGCTTTTGGAGCTTTCAGAAAGCAACTTCTCTTTTCTAAAGGCCTAAATACATAAGATAATTTTGTGAAAATTATTAGAAGAGAAGTACACAGTGTAAACAGTTGTGAAAAGAGAATGAACTTGAAACTTTATGGACACAGGAATATTACTGTACAGTGATCCTGGGAGAAATAGGGTATCCAATTTAAAGCAAAATTTCATCAGCTTGACTGAGTGAAATGTCCTTGTGCTGCTTACCCCCAAAGAAAAGGAAAAGTTTGTTTTTCTGTTCTAGAAGCTGCCTGTCATGCAGCAGTGAACATGAGCCATCCTATGAGTCACTTTTCTTTCATCTCTAATCTCTTTTCACAGTGACAAATGAATCACAGAAATCAATCTCAACTTTGACGCCGAAAAATCTTCTGTGGGATTTTTATTTGAAGAGAGTAAAGACAGGTGACCTAAAATGTCACATTAGGAGGCAGACAAAATGAGTGTGGGGCTAAGCTGGGTGCCAGGCGTGCACTGAAAGGGTCTGGCATGTTGGTCTGACATAGAGCAGATGAGTCCGCATCCTGTCCCATGGCCTCTTAGCTGTGTGAGTGGGAAAATCAGTCAGCCTCTGGATGACTTAGTGTCCTCATTTATCAAAAAGGGGAGATAAAAATATCTACATAGTAGGACTGTGATGAGTATGAAACACATATTTAGACTTTTTCTTCAGAGTCTAATAAAAGCATTAATCAAAAATCAAGGTAGGCATTAATGAGTCCCACAATCATTTTACACTATATTACCTAGTGCTATAAACTATTTTGCTATTTTCTGCATGAATATGGTTTTCTATCTCCCTAATTAAATGACTGTTACCAAAAAGCATTGCTTTCTTTTTCTTTTTTAATGTGCCCTTCAGTTCTGAATATTTGGAAGACACTCTGCCCATAGAAGGAACTCAATAAAGGTAGTGATAACTATTGAGCTACATATTATAAAGAAAGGAGTGAGACACTGCTGATCTATTTATTTATGTGGATTCGGAAAGCACATACCAAAGACACAACAAAATAACACATATCCTGATGATATTTGTGCTCATTAATAAAGTTTTACATTATCTCCATGGTTCTTTCTTCTGAACCAGGGCTTCATGGACAATCTTAACGCATACAATTTGTTTCCCAGTTCTTAGTATGAATTAGCTAGGTAATACTGAATACCTCAATGGAACTTCTGCTGAATACTCTGGTCTACTTATTAGACACAATTACTGTCAAGTTAAGAAATCACATAGTGGTTGCTGAGCTCCCGTTACTACTCATTAGAAAATTCTGGAGCCAGGAGCAATACAGAAAGAAAGGGGATTATTAAGGTTCACTTTTTATGCTAAACAAAGGTTCCATTATTAGCACATATTGAGGCATTTCAGCTTACACTAAATTAGCTGCCTTTTAAAAGACACCTATATTTAAAGGCATTAAATAAAAGCAGTGGTTAAAGGAATCCTTGCTCTGTTACAGAACCTCTGATGAATGACTGAGTCCTGATATAAGTAATATACAGTGTAAACATTCCCCTAAGCTAAATTTTAGTGGACTGTTGTTAAATGTAATAACTATAAATACAAAAGCTACTATTTTGTGATTAGTCCCATGGAATCATCACAATGTTAAGCTTTGGCTTTGGTTTCTTTCAGTCAATGTTTTCAGTCTCAGCACAGAAGTAGTTGTGCCTGTGAGTGTGAGTGTAACTTTAAAATCCACTAATTAGCTGCCTTTTTATACCCAAATTTATCTTATAACTTGAAAAGGAAGAAGAATGAAAATGTAAGAAAAAAAAAAATTATACTGAGTAAAATATGCTAAGGCCTTCCCTACAAATACATAGAAAACTTATCATTTTAAGATAAGGTGAGCATATCATTAGAGATTTATTTGTCAAGCCCTCGGAATTGTTTTGATTTTAATACTTGGACAAAATTTATCCGCAATTCCTAAAATATAGAGAGATCTTAGTTTATTAATATAGCGCCATCTTCTGGCAAATATTAAGAAGGGCAGTTGGTTTTGTACCAAGACAGTATTGAAATCGTTTAAAGAATTTAATGAAAAATTGACCCATTTTAACAAACATCTAGAATTGCATTCTACAGGACATTCTTAACATTTTAGTGTTATGTTAATATGCTACTTGTTAATCTTGACTTCTAACCTTTACCAAGTTTAAAGTTATTGTCAAATTGCTACAGCATGGCATAAATTCCATTAAGCCAAATTGTAAGATGAAGTTATATATGCTATATGCCTTTTACATATAATATGTAACTATATATAACATATTTTGTATGTAATATAAAATACATACAAATATAAAATGCAAAACATACTCAGATCATCACTTTTAAAAAGTAGAGTTATTTAATATAAATATAATTATATACACATATATATATAATCCAAAATTCTATATATATAAGACCCAAGATCTACAAATAGGCCAGCCTTTACAGGAATAACAAAGTGAAACATCAAAAATTGGTGCTTTTCTAAATATACCTTACCAAAAATTAAAATGCAAACAAAAAATTAAACAAAACTTCTTAATGTATAAAAGAAAAAGAGCCAATAACTCTAAAATATAATCATTATAATCATCATCAGTGATAAATGCTAACCTCCTTAATATGTTAAAAGTTCTAACGAATCAGTAAGAATAAACGGCAATCACAATAAAAAAATGAGATTAATTAAATTTTGTAAATAAGGGATAAGAATTGAACAAAGAAAAAGTTAAAGAAATAAACCAAAAAATACCTTTACCCTCAAACACAATGAACTATAAGCTAAAAACAACAAAGCAAGAGTTTTTAGCTACAATTTGAGAAAAAAAATAAGGCTGTTAATTTATTACTTTATGATATAAATTTATACCATATTTCTGAAGGGTTATTTGGCAATAAGTACCAAAAGTTTTTTTTAAATGTATATATCTCCTCAGGAAATAGTCAAACATGTGAGAAACATGTAAAAAGGATGCTTAAAAATTTGAGTTTTGTTTGGTTTGTTTGTATTAAACATAGGGAATCTTTGGAAAAAATCTAGATGTCTTAAAATAGGAGATTTTTAAATTATTTTTAATATATTTTATATATATTTAAAGTGCATTGCCTTTATGTGATAAAATGATGCTATTAATTCATGGAATGATGTCCACAATATATTGTTCAGAAAAAAATATAAAATGAAAATAAAACAAAGTAATATGTATATTATGATCCCATGGAAAATGATGGATGGGTGTACACTGATTATTCACAGGTCATCTCTGCATATTGAAATTATAGATAAGTTTACCTTCATATTAATCCATATATTCTATGTTCTAAATAATAAACTTATTTATTTTATACATTTTATTAAATAATAATTTACTATTTAGAACATAGAACTTCTAAAAATGTCAAGTTGTAAATCTTTATGTTTCAAGAACATAAAAAATGAGAAAAATCAGTAAATCTTAAGAGCCTATGTTTTGTGGAGTTATACAAAGTATAATTATACATAGCATAATTGAGAAATTAAGATTACAAATCAATAATATAATAGGATAGATAAAAAGTACTGTATGAGTGAATAAATCAGTCAGGACATTTTTGCTTTAAGAAACTGAAACCTTGTTGAATGTTCTTAAGCGAAAGAAAGAAAGAAAGAGAGAGAGAGAGAGAGAGAAAGAAAAGAAAGAAAGAAAGAAAGAAAGAAAGAAAGAGGGGGCGGAGCAAGATGGCGGAGGAGTAGGAGACCTGGATTTCGTCTCCTCTCAGGAATTCAGCTGGATAGGGATCAAACCATTCTGAACACCTACAAACTCAACAGG
>NC_138380.1:23688898-23708443 GCF_054177405.1 Leptonychotes weddellii
AGAAAGAAAGAAAGAAAGAAAGAAAGAAAGAAAGAAAGAAAGAAAGAAAGAAAGAAAGAAAGAAGGAAATTATTTGCTTTCACAACTGGGAAGGGCAGAAGTAGAGATGATTTTAAGGATAGCTGTAAAGAAGGACTTAAAAGCAGCTAAACCTGGACCCTGTTCCTGTCTGTGTGATATTATTGTCTAATGGCACCTTCTTCATGTGGTGGTTGCAGGAAATGGTCCTAAGCAGCTTAGGGCTCAAACCCGTATAACTCCATTAAGAGAACTGCAGTTTAAAAAAATATTCTGACTGGTTGAATATAGTCCAGGGTGTGGGTTAACATGATTGGTACTTCCCACTGTTAAAAAAAAAAAAAAGATTCTAACACTTGTTAAAATAGTAAGGAAGACTTTATTCGAGACTATTGCGATAGGTATCAAGACAACCACAATAGGGGAGAGAGACTGGGGCTCAACTCAATACAGCAAAGACAGCTGGGATTTAGAGTCAACAAGCAGAGTGAGGGAGTCACTGGATAAAAAGTTATGAAGAGAAGACATCAAACATAGAGGAATTCTTGCCAAATCCAATTCACAGGTTTCTTGCTGAAGACAGGCCAGGATGATCAGATATCAAGGATAGGGAGATTCTCAATAAACTGACTTAGCAGAATTCCTGCTACAACTAGACTAGGTAGGCTGAAGATGGATGAGACTGAGGATGGGACCTAGCTGACAAGTGGGCTCCAAGGAGTCTGACCAAAATTTGGTCAAGAAAAAAGTCTCTGTCACTGCTAACCACAAAGCTTTGAAAAGGAGCAGGATATGGCACAGAATTTTGTTCAAAACAAATAATAAGTATTTAAATACCATAGTGCAACTCACTGGAAGCTTATAAGAAAGAGATTGTTTTTCTTTTATATGTAATTGCTTTTATCTGTCCTGGAAACCTAGAACTATACTGTAATGCTATCCACAAGATCCATGCCATGCAACTTTATTATAAATGAAACCTTGGTACAATGAGATCCTTTTGGTATTTCCAGTAATAAATCCCCTTGGATAGGATCAGAAACACATCCACTTTATCCTGAATTCTGCATTCTCCACAGTAGTGTTATAAGGCTCCAGTCTTACATCATAAATGTGAAAGTAAACCCTCAAACATTTTTGATATGGATGGAAAGCCTAAGAATTATCTTTACTGTGACCATGTAATGCTATGCAGAATTCAGAGTAGCTATTATATAAATGCACTCTACTCTCTCATGAGATCTATGTACCAAATAATAGCTGCCAACCAAGCTGAACTCAAAGCCAACCAAGGTGAACTCAAACTCATTAGAAATGAATTTCTAATTCATTACTTCATAGGGAGTTTGAAATACGCTCCTTTAAAAATCTGCTGGATGGGGCGCCTGGGTGGCTCAGTTGGTTAAGCAACTGCCTTTGGCTCAGGTCATGATCCTGGAGTCCCTGGATCGAGTCCCGCATCGGGCTCCCTGCTTGGCAGGGAGTCTGCTTCTCCCTCTGACCCTCTCCCCTCTCATGTGCTCTCTCTCATTCTCTCTCTCTCAAATAAATAAATAAAATCTTTAAAAAAAAATCTGCTGGATGAAGTTCAAGAGGGCAGCATAGGAAGATCCTGAACTTACTCCTCCCACAGACACAACAAATCTACAGCTACATATGGAACAATTCCCTCTGAAAAAGACCTAAAAACTAGCTGAACAACTCTTCCACAACAAAGGATAAAAGGGCCACATCAGGGGGCACCTGGGTGGCTCTGTCGGTTAAGTAACCAGCTTTTGATTTCAGTTCAGGTCATGATTTCAGGGTTGTGAGATCAAGCCCCACACCAGGTTCCACAGAACCTACCTAAGATTCTTTCTCCCTCTCCCTCTGCTCCTCCCCCCTCTCGTGCATGTGCAAGTGCTCTCTCTCGCGCGCACACAAAGAAAGAAAGAAAGAAAGAAAGAAAGAAAGAAAGAAAGAAAGAAAGAAAGAAAAAGAAAAAGAAAGAAAAGAAAGGGCCACATCAAGATGGGTAGAAGAGTCAGAGAAACAGTCTCATCAAAATCCTCACCCTTAGTATGGCAACCCATAATTAGAAGAGATCTCACAAATATGAAGCTGCTCCCTGAGGAGCAAGGGGTTTGTGCCCCTCATCACATACTCCAGCCCTTGAGATCTGCACAGGAGAGATGAGCCTCCAAAATATCTGGCTTTGAAAACCAGTAGAGCTTATATCCGGAAGAACCATAAGGCTATAGAGAACAGAGAGTCCACTCTTAAAGAGCTTGCACAGAGACTCACTCACCCTGGGACCCATTGTAAAAGCAGCAGTTTGAAATGCACCTACACCATATGTGAAGGACATTCATTTGCTAACTTAAAGCATCTGCCAAAGGTACAGGAGCCTGTTGGGACTCTCTGCAGGGATAGGGGTGCTGGCAGGCACCATTTTTGCACTCTCCCTCTGACTTCCTAGTGCTGGTGGTCACACCCTGCTCTCACAGCAATCCCACAGTCCCACCAAAGCTAACAGGCAAGTGCCCTTGCTGCCATGGCTCCCAGGGCCCTGCCAAAGCTGGCAAGCTTGCACAGCCCACACATTGAGCACTTGGCTCTGGTGGCTGGGGGATTACATTTCTGGGCCCAGAGGTCTGAAACAATTGGAGAGACAGTTCTTGGCAGGCTACCACCCCCAGAGCACTGCAAAGACTGAAACACACCACCAGTTTTCCTGTGAAAAAGTCTATTGTCTGAGAGCTTCAGCTTGGGGGAAGGCTTCAGGTTTACTATCTAGAGGCCACAGAAGTACTCTCGGGGAACATATCCGTGGCCTTCCTACAGCCCACTGATACCTCCCAGAAAGGAGCTTGTCTGGAACCCCAATTTTTTGCAACTGTTATGAAGGGAACAGCAGATTCAGCTCCAGATTGCCTGGTCTGGCAGCCAGCAGATTATACACCTGTGGTCCCACAGGACTGTATATATTTGCATAACTTAAAAGCTGCTGCCTGAGGGACTAACTTCCAATGAACCTGAAACTAGGCATTGACTAGATCTCTCTGTCTGGAACACTTGCAGGTCTTAACACACCTTCAACAATTAGGACCTATCAAATCTAAATCAAGTTGCTTAGACAATCACAAAGGTTTAAGAGACAACCAAGAGTGAGGGCAGAGGTCAAAATAAGTCTCATCTCCTACATGAGTCCATTCTTTCAAGCTGGAGGAGATAGCTATTTTGCTTAATAAATAGAAACAAATACAGAGAGTCAAGAAAATGAGGAAACCAGGGAATATGTTCTAAATGAAAGAACAAAATAAAACCTCAGGAAAAAAACCTTAATGAAATGGATATAAGTAATTTACCTGACAAAGAGTTCAAAGTGATGGTCATTAAGATGTTCACCAAACTTGGGAGAAGAATGGATAAACACAGTGAGAACTTCAATAAAGAGAAGGAAAATATAAGAAAATAAGTCACAAAGCTGAAGAATGTAATAGCTTAACTGAAAAATACACTAGAGGGGTTAACAGGAAACTAGATGAAACAGAGGGAAAAAAATCAGTGATGTGGAGGATATGGCAGTAAAACTCATCTAAACAGAGCAACAACAACAGGAAAAGTCTTAAAGAGAAAATAGCTTAAGGGACCTATAAAACAACATCAAACAGAGTAATAGATTATAGAGGAGAAAAGAGAGAGAAAAGAACAGAAAACTTATTCAAAGAAAAAATACCTGAAAACTTCCCTAACTTGGGGAAGGAAACAGAAATCCAGATCCAGAAAACTCAAAGAGTTCTAAACAAGATGAATCCAAAGATACCCACACTAAGATACATTATAATAAAATGTCAGAAGTTAAAGATAAAGGGAGAGTCTTAAAAGCAGCAAGAGTAAAACAACTTGTTACATACACGGTAACCTCCATAAGACTATCAACAGATTTCTCAGCAGAAACTTTGCAGGCCAGAAGAGAGTGGCATGATATATTCAAAGTGCTGAAAGAAAAAACTTCCAACCAAGAATACTCCACCTGGCAAGATCATTACTCAGAATTGAAAGAGAGATGAAGAAGTTTCCAGACAAGCAAAAGCTAAAGTAGTTCATCACTACTATCCTGAAGTTACAAGAAATATTAAAAGTACTTCTTTAAGCTGAAAAAAGGGACACTGACTAGTAACAAGGAAACATTTGAAAGTAAAAATCTCACTGGTGAAGGTGAATATATAGTAACAGTAGTGGATCACCTATAAAGCTAGTATGAAGGTTAAAAGACAAAAGTAGTAAAAATAACTATAACTATAATAATTTCTTAGGGATACACAAAATAAAAAGATGTAAAAAGTAACATCAAACTCATAAAACATAGGACTTACAATGAGTAAAAATGTAAAGTCTTAAAATACATTCAAACTTAACTTGGTATCAACTTAAAATAGACTGTTTTACATATGTATGCTGCTATATGTGAGACTCATGGCAACAAGTAACAAATAATTAACAAAATGGCAAAAAGTACATATGTATCAATAATTACTTTAAATGTAAATGGACTAAATTCTTAAATTAAAAGACATAGACTAGCAGAATGGATTAAAAAAGAAACAGATCCATCTATCAGCTGCCTAAGGAGACTCACTTCAGATGTAAGGACACACACAGACTGAAAGTGAAAGGACGGAAAAAGATGTTCTGTGCAATGAAAATCAAAAGCTGTGGTAGCTAAACATATCAGACAAAATAGACATTGAAACAAAGACTGTAATAAAATACGAACATTTGCATTACATAATGATAAAGGTGACAATCCAACAAGGAGATATAATATTTATAAATATTTACACATCCACCATAAGAGCAGTTAAATGTATAAATCAAATATTAACAGACTTAAAGGGAGAAATACTTTGAAAGGATCATACCACATGATCAAGTGGGATTTACTCCAGGAATACAAGAATGGTTCAACATCCACAAATCAATTAACGGGATACACCACATTAACAAAATGAAAGATAAAATCATATGATCATCATAATAGATACAGAAGCATTGACAAAATTCAACATCTATTTATAAAAACTCTCAACAAACTGGTTGTAGAAGGAACATACCTGAACATAATAAAGGCCATATGGGATAAACAAAATAAAAAGCTAATAATAGAAACCCACAACTAATATCAAAGGAAATGGTGAAAAACTTAAAGCTTTTCCTCTAAGATCAGGAACGAGACAAGGATGCCCACTCTCACCACTTTCATCCAACACAGCATTGGAAGTTCTAGCCAGAGCAATTATGTAGGGGAAAAAAAGACATCCCAATTAGAAAGGAAGAAGTAAAACCATCACTATTCACAGACAGCATGCATTTATATATATAAAACCCTAAAGACTCCTTCAAAAAACTGTTAGAAAATTTCAGTACAGTTGCAGGGTACAAAATCAATATACAAAAATCTGTCACATTTTTACATACTAATGACTACAGAGAAATTGAGAAAACAATTTCATTTATAATTGCATCAAAAAGAATAAAGTACCTAAGAATAAATTTAACCAAATATGTGAAACACCTATACACTGAAAATCATAAGATAAACTAATGAAACAAATAAGTGGAAAGATATTTTATATTCATGGATTGGAAGAATTAATGTTGTTAAAATATCCATATTACCCAAAGCAATCTACAGATTCAATGCAATCTCTATCAAAATTCCAACAGCATTTTTCACAGAAATAGAAAAGAAAAATTCTAAAATTCATGCAGTACCACAAAAAATCCTGAATAGCTAAAGCAATATTGAGACAGAAGAACAAAGCTGGAAGCATCACACATCCTGATTTCAAACTATATTACAAAACTATAGTAATTAAAACAGTATGGTATTGGCATAAAAACATAAACATAGATCAATGGAACAGAATAGGGATCCCAGAAGTAAATTTATGCCTATAGGATCAATTAATTTATGACAAAGGAGACAAGAATATATGATGGTGTCTCTTCACTAAGGGGTGTTGGAAAAACTGGAGCTACTTTCAAAAGAATGAAACTGGACCACTACTTTATGCCATACACAAAAATTAAAATGGATTAAAGACTTGAATGTAAGACCTGAAACCATAAAACTCTTAGAAGAAAACATAGGCAGTAAGTTCTTTGACATCAGTCTTGCAATAATTTTTTGAACCTGACTCCAAAGGCAAGGGCAACAAAAGCAAAAATAAAGGAATGGCACTATATCAAACTTAAAGCTTCTGTACAGCAAATGAAACCATCAATGAAATGAAAAGCTACCTACTTAATGGGAGAAGATATTTACAATATATGTCATATATGCAATAATGGGTATAGAACTAATACAACTCAATAACAAAAATAATCAAATTTTAACATGGGCAGAAGATCTAAATAGATATTTTTCCAAAAAAGACATACAAGTAGTCAACAGGCACATGAAAAGAGGCTCAACATCACTAACCATCAGGGAATGCAAATCAAAACCACAAGGCACATGAAAAGAGGCTCAATATCACTAACCATCAGGGAATGCAAATCAAAACCACAATGAGATATTACTTTATGCCTGTCAGAATGACTAGTATCAAAAGAAATTGGGTGCTTGGGTGGCTCAGTCATTATGCGACTGCCTTCGGCTCAGGTCATGATCCCAGGGTCCTGGGATCGAGCCCCGCATTGGGCTCCCTGCTCGGCGGGAAGGCTGCTTCTCCCTCCCCTGCTCCCCCTGCTTGTGTTCCCTCTCTCGCTGTCTCTCTCTGTCAAATAAATAAATAAAATCTTTAAAAAAAAAAAAAGAAGAAATAACAAGTGTTGGCAAGTACATAGAGAAAAGGGACACACTGTTGGTGAGAATGTAAATTGGTGTAGCCACTATAAAAAACAGTATGGCGGTTCTTCAAAACGTTGAACATATGATCCAGTAATTCCACTGCTGGGTATTTATCCAAAGAAAACAAAAACCAATTTGAAAAGATATATGTATCCCTATATTCATTGCAGCATTACTTATAATAGCTTGGATATGAAAATAACCTAAGTGTTTATTGGTGGATAAATGGATAAATGGATAAAGAAGATATGATATATATGTGATATATGGAATACTACTCAGCCATAAAAGAAAATGAAATCTTGCCATTTGTGACAACATGGATGTACCTTGGGGATATTATGCTAAGTGAAATAAGTCATATTGTAAAAGACAAACACCATATGATTTCACTTATATGTGGAATCTAAAAAACAAAACAAATGAACAAAAGAAAAAACCCATAGATACAAGGAACAGATTGGTGGTTTCCAGAAGGGAGGGGGATAGGAGTTGGGCAAAATGGGTGAAGAGGATCAAGAGGTACAAACTTCCAACTATAAAACAAATAAGTTCTGGGGTGCTAATGTATAGTATGATGATTATAGCCAACAATATTCTATATTTGAAAGTTGCTAAGAGAGTAGATCTTGAAAATTTTCATCATAAAAAAATTTGTAACTCTGCATGGTGATGGATGGCAACTAGACTTATTATGGTGTCATTTTGCAATGTATGCAAATACTAAATTATTATGTTGTAACCTAAAACCAATATGTCACATGCCAATTATACTTTAATAAAAAATAAAATGAAAGTCATAAAAATACTAATTGATTAAATAAAATAAAAATCATTAAAAAATCTGCTACATAACAGCAGGTTCTATACCACTCTTCTGTAATGTCAGTATAATATTGCCAAGTATGAGACTGAAACATGAATGTTGACAATTATGGATATTAAATTCAGTCTCCCATTTCAGATATATGTCAGATGTCACCACCTTCAAGAATTCATAAATGAGCAGTTCAATATGAATTATAGGGTAAGAAATATTATGTTAAACTACTCTTTTTTGGTTACACACCTGTAAAATATTCTTTTGCATCCCAGAAACTCTGGGATCACAGAAATTTTCCAAATACTTCATCCATCACTATAATGTAGTTACCTCTAGGGTGTAATTTCAACAATCAAAGGTGAAATGGAGCATAACAGATCATCACTTCTTACTAATTAATGATTTAAGTTATTATGCCTGGTAAGCTTAAGCATCTTCCGAATTAGAATTGCCATGGCCTGTTTTTAGGAGCAGTACAGTCTAAATTACAAAACTATGCAGTAGCACCCCCTAAACTGCAGTTTCACTTCCCTTAGTTTTAGTGACCCATGCCCAACCACGGTCCAGAAGCAGATGATTCTCCTGCTGATGTATCATTAGAAGGTCAATAGCAGCCTCATGCTAAGTCTCAGTGCCTACGCCATCCACCCTGCTTCGTCTCTTCACGTGGGCTTTTATCGTCTCAAATCATCACAAGAAAGATGAATACACTACAATCAGGTATTTTGAGAGAGAGAAAGAGACCACATTCACATAACTTCTATTACAGTACACTTTATAACTGTTCTATTTTATTATTAGCTATTATTGTTCATCTCTTACTGTACCTAATTAATAAATTAAACTTTATCATAGGTAGGTATGAATAGGAAAAAACATAATGTATGTAGGGTTCAGTACTATCTCCTGATATATAAGGGGGACTATACTATATATCTGTATGTGTGATTTCACAAAATAAAATATGAAAGGTACCAGTGATAATAGGGATGTTTAAGGTCACCTTAAACCCATGTTTATTTGCAGGAACTAAAAAATAAGGCTGTATATTTAGCATTCTTTGACCACTTAGGTTGTGTGCTGAAAAGTTAAAAGTTATATCAAAAGTTAAAGTTCTGTAATCAATTCTGTCTTAAACTCTAACCTTAGAGTTCAGCTGTTGCAAACATTTTATAGTTTCTCTGGAGGCTTAATGTTCATGGCATTCATGCTGTGAAATCGTATTATAGCTGAGGTATTTGTACAAATTTCTACAATAAATGCCTTCAGAGAATGGCCCTGGATCTCAAGAAGATTTCAGTACAGAGAATTCTACAGTGGTTTACTGTATAGTGAGGGCCAAGAAAATCAAGCAAACATGGTCCACTTTGAAGTGAGAGTTAAACATTTGAGTCCCTAAATCAAATTTCATCTGCTTTTACCAGTCATGATTACATTTAATAACCAGTAGGCTATAAAACATTTTAAGAAATGTATGTATCACACATTGGTGACTTATATTGCCAATGCATTATTCCTAACTCTTTTAGTGCCATTTTATCATTCCTGACTAATTGCATGTTCTGACAGTTTCTATGAAATGTGTGATACCGAATAATAATTATTGACTATTCATCCAGCAGTGGTAGGAAGCACAGCCAGGAGAAAATGTGTCCCAGATGATACATTGGCAAATGCTATTTAGACTTTAATAATTTCATGCTAATTTGGATTTCAGCAGTAATTAGGGAATTTATGCCTTAAAAATTTTCACTTCCATTGACATCCTTAAATACTTGCAGTGGTTAATAAAAAAAAGTTTCTTATTGATTATTTTAACAGACCCAATTTATCAGTATTATAAATTTAAAAGCTTTGATTTTTAAGGAAAATTTTCTACCCAGAAATAATGGTTTGAGATTTGTCATAGGTAGTTTTGTTTTATTAGCAATTAGTTTCCTTCTTCAAAACAAGTTAATCTTATTTCCTAGCTTAATTTTTCATTTGAGGGTGATATATATGAATAGAGAGTCTTCATATGGACAAAGAGCAAAACAAAACTGTAACCCCCAAATGTCCTACCAGCAACTTGTGTGTCTTCACTGATGTTTTTCAACAGAGTTCTTATTCAATCACATGCAACCACTTCAGTGGTTACACTTGAAACCCCAAAAGTCCAGTTTTACCTATGGCTGTTCAGTGAAACTGCAAATACAATTCACTAGGTTTTTATATACATTCTAGCTCTTTAACTCAGTCGTGCAAAGAACCCAAAGTCATCTGACCTGCTAAGTTGCCTGAAAAATATGGAACTGTCCTTCTGAATAGTTTTTCTCTGAAATAACTCAAGTATGGCCATAGTTTTATTACAGATTTTACTTGGAGGCAGTAAAGAAAAATAAAATGCTTCACAGGCTCTCCTTGCTAATCTAGCAACACCTAGTCTGGGGTTAAGGAAAGAGTGGACACTTAGGAAATACTTGTTAACTGGAACAGCATTTCCATAGTAAAGTAGCTTCGGTGATAGAGAAGTATCTCTGCAACTCTAAATGCTGCAATGTCTACATAAATAGGTATTTTCTTACCTTAACCCAGCACAAAATTAAACAAGATGGAAAGTGATGGTATTAAATATTTGCTCACAATCAGTTTATTTGGCAAATATCTAATGAAAATCTGTGATGTGTTAGGTACTAGAGATACTAAAAGGTAAAATTAGGTCCTGATATCAATGGCTGTCAAGTTTTATAAGAGGAATACTTATATTTTAAATGTTACCTAGAAGACAACTTCAATTAATATGTTATAGTAACATTTCAACTTCTGCTGTTAGATACTTGGAAAGCACGAATATAGAGGGTGGCCTATGTGAGTCTTATAGTGCATCAGAAAGACATAAATAATAAGCAATAAGATATAAATGAGGGAAAGGGAGGGTAATGGAGCAAAACCACTCTATTTTTTTTTAACAGAGGCAGCTATTCATGCTCGGGCACATTTCTATAGATGTAAAGTAAAAATGATAGACAATGTCAGACTCTAGCATAAACAACAATAAAATGGGAATTAAGGTATGAAAGATCTCTGAGCCCCAGTTTCCTCATCTGTAAAGTGAAAATGGCATGATTTCTTCGATTTGTGTGTGTACTGAAAACTGTTAAGGACAGGGAAAAGTGATTTTATACCCATGAGTATTGAGAGCTACAGAGTTACAACCATAAAGTAAAGAGAAAAAAAATAATCTCTAAAAACCAGACAATAAAATCTATCTCATGTATTTATTGCCACATCCTATCATAAGACTATTCATTCTGCAAATTATATACATTTACATTACATAGGATGAAATCTTTTCATCATATTCTATTTCCTTCCTAAGAATCATAAATTTGGTTTTAAGTTCTCTGTTTATCTGAAAATGAGCTAGAAAATCACCCCACTAATTAAGGCCCAGAGTCTTTCTTAACTTTGGATAATGGAAAAATGTCAGTACCTTACCAAATATGTACTGTGCATAAAACCACCCATACAACACCTTCCTGAAGCCTTGTAAATATGGAAGCAGTATCCCCCAAGAGAGGGAAATAAGCAGTCTTATTTCTGAACCAATTGGAATTTTTCTAAAAAACACCCTCCTGAAACAGTCAGCAAAACTAAAAGACAACCTACGGAACAGTAGGAGATATGTGAAAATGACATATCCAATAAAGGGTTAGTATGTAAAATATATAAAGAATAGATACAACTCAACACCAAAAAAATGAATAATCCAATTAAAAATGGGCAAAAGACATGAACAAACATTTCTCCAAGGAAGACATACAGGTGGCCAATAGATACATGAAAAGATACTCAACATACTAATCATCAGGGAAATACAAATCAAAATCACAATGAGATATCATCTCACATCTTTCAGAATGGCTAAAATTAAAAACACAAGAAACAACAAGTGCTGGTGAGGAGGTGGAGAAAAATGAATCCTTGTGCACTGTGGGTGGGAATGCAAACTGGTGCCACCACTGTGAAAAACAGTATGGAGTTTCCTCAAAAAGTTAAAAATAGAATTATCCTACAATCCAGTAATTGCACTACTGAGTATTTACCCAAAGGATACAAAAACACTAATTTGAGAGGACATATGCACTCCCACGTTTATTGCAGCATTGTTTACAATAGCCAAATTATGGAAGCAGCCCAAGTGTCCTTCAAAAGATGAATGAATAAAGAAGATGTTGTACGTATACACAATGGAATGTTATTCAGCCATAAAAAAGAATAAAATCTTGCCATTTGCAACAACATGGTTGGACCTAGAGAGTATAATGCTAAGTGAAATAAGTCAAACAGAACAAGACAAATTCCATATGATGTCACTCATATGTGGAATTTAAGAAACAAACAAGGGGAAAAAAAGGAGACTCTTAACTAGAGAGAGCAAACTCATGTTTACACAGAGGAGGTGGGTGGGGGGATGGGTGAAATAGGTGAGGGGGATTAAGAGTACACTTATCATGATGAGCACTGAGCAATGTATAGAATGGTTGAATCACTACACTGTACATCTGAAACTAATATAACACTGTATGTTAACTATACTGGAATTAAAATTAAAAACTTAATAAAATAAAAAAACAATCCTCTCAAAAAAAAAAAAAAAAAAAAAACAATCCTCTCACCTTGGAATTATGTCTTTGAAATCAGAATGGGTTGTGAGTGGGGCATTGTAATTTGAAAAAGACAGCAAAAACATACATCATATGCAAATCTCCCCTGTTGGGCTCCCCCATGGGAGGTTCATCACAATCACCCAGGAATTTTTGCAAAATTCTCAAATTGCTGAGTCATTCTGATATATACCTAACCTATACTCTACCTTCCAATCATTCCACTTTAGTTGAAAAACATTCATTTAAGGGCATCCAAAAAAAAATCAATGACTAATCATGCATGACTGCAACTTCCACAAGCACCAGTCTTGATCCTTGATTTTCAGAGAAGCTATGCTCAAACTTGGTGCACATATATATCCTAGATGTTTGTAAACTTTGGGAATAATGAATTTGGAATAGTGAGATAAATTCCTCTCAGCAAGCTAGATCAGACAAAAACTATCCTGCTCATACTGGATTCATAAATGGATATGTTCATTTATCTCTCTCCCCACCCCACCCCACCCCCGACTATGTCTCATCTGTAATTGAAGAAACCTTCTAAACTATCACCATCAGAATTGACACAACTTCCCTAGAGGAAAAAGAATATTGGCTCCAAAATTACCTCATATCAAAATATTAGCACTGAAATCATTATAGAAATATCAAATTTCTTATGTCTCAATTTCATTTCTCATTAATATTTAGACAAAAAAGGTAAAGTGTTGAAAAATAAAAAAGGTTTGTACAGGCTACAAAATATGAAGGATAAAGAATGTTGGATTTTCAATGCCATTATATCTGTCTACAATGTTTATAACCTGCCAAAAATACTCTATTATAAATTTACTCATTCAACAAATATATATTGATCACTGTTAATTGACACTTTTCTAGACATTGGAGTTATCACTTCCATTTTTGCCTATCTTTAAAATATTATTTAAAATCCAGAACCTTACATAAGTTTATATTCTCAATAAGTGTGATAATATCAAATTTTTCCATATTATATTTTGCAATGTCAGTCATACCCCACATATCCTATAAAAAGGTAATGTCTACCCTTGTTCTCTAAATTTGCAAAGATCAAGGATCATCTATTATAATATTGTGAATATCTTTGCTACAACAATGACCATCTTAGTTCCCTGATGTAATTAATAACTGAGCAATTTTCTTCTTAAAAAAAAAAAACTCGGGCGCCTGGGTGGCTCAGTCGGTTAAGCGGCTGCCTTCAGCTCAGGTCATGATCCCAGGGTCCTGGGATCAAGCCCCACGTCGGGCTCCCTGCTCAGTGGAGAACCTGCTTCTCCCTCTCCCTCTGCCTGCCTCTCTACCTACTTGTGCTCTCTCTCTGTCAAATAAATAAAATCTTTAAAAAAAAAAAAAAACTCAACTATTAGCAGTTTTTAGATAACACTGTTGCTCTTACCACTTAATTTTTCCTGGCTTTTGTAGAATAGAAAACAAGAGCCAGTTAGTATGGGTTGTAGTCAATATTCTAAAGGAGTCAGTTTTGTTGACTGACTTTGCCAAAAAGGTCTTTGTTCTGTGATAATTTTTATTTATTTATTTATTTATTTATTTATTTATTTATTTGAGAGAGCATAAGCAGGGGAGGGCAGAAGGAGAAGCAGACTCCCCGCTGAGCAGGGAGCCAAGGACCCTGGAATCATGACCTGAGGCAAAGGCACATGCTTAATCAACTGAGCCACCCAGGCGCCCCTGTTCTCTGGTAATTTGAAAAGCACTATTTCTCAGTCATGTAACATTTTCTTCCTGTATAACAACTTGGAAGAGGAAAGTCTGAGAATTTTTAACCAAGAGGACATAACTAGGTTAAAGGGAACTTTGTTAACCCAGATTTCCCAGTTAGACCTGCACCAATTCACTCTGGCTTCTAAATTTTGAACCTCTTCTCACTATTTCTTCCCTTAAATTCATTGGATACATTTCAAATGAATTTGGAAACAAGATAATGAAAGCAGAAGCAATCTCCTTGAGAAGGCTCAATAACAATTAATATGGGGTTAACTGCCATTTCCAAAGATTTTCAGATCGCAAGTAAATATTTGTAAATATTAAGAGATTAAGAATTCCCCACTGGCATGAGAATGGAAGGTAATGGGTTAAATCAATATGGGTGGTATGGTGGAAATTTTTGAAGCAGGGGTACCTTTCCCAGATTCTGAGTAGCCCCACCCTGATAGAATTCAAAGCCTCAAAGTAGGGGTGAATATAAGGTATTTGTAAATTCAAAGACCGTAACCAACTAGTACATTCCAATTTCTCTACCCCTCACCCCTTTCCCTTATGGAACTAAATCAGAAAATTCAGGAAGGGTACACATCTTGAGAAAACTGTACAGATTCACTTTTATTTTATCAATATTTCATCCTAATTTTTCATCTTCGTTTACATGAAAAATTGGCATCTCCTAGGCAGAATGATATTTTAAAATACACAGATGCTGCAAATAAAATATCTCATGGCTGTTCAACAGAAACATAAGGCCACTGAAATATATTAATTTGTCAGTACACATGTAAATGTGGCTAAGCAAAAATTTGGCAGAAGAACAAGCATCCTCACAAAGAAAATACAACACAGTAAAACATAAACACAATTAAATGAACCAAATTATAACCCATCAATAGATGAGAGAGGCGTGCCATTGACCAGGCCTGCATGGTAAGTATACAATCAATTTTCTGGCTTATTAGACAAAATATGCACAAAGCTTTTGGACAATTAACTGTATATATTAGAATCCCATTTATTTAGCCTACTAATACCTATCATATTTCATGCATTATGATAAACACTGGGATTACAAAGATGAAAAAACTCATGGTCCACACACGCAAGATCCTGCCATCTTAATTAAGTCATTTCTTTACTGCATAAGTTTAGATGTTTTATAGATCATCTTACATTTCTTAAAAATCAACAAAAGCCTGATCCAACATGATTTGTCTATGCTCTGTGATGTTCTTGCCTCACACAAGCACATAAAGATGTAATTCACTTTAGACTCTGTGATATTTTAGCAATATACAGACAGTAAAAGTATATTTCATTTAAAAATGTCTCATTCATTCATTCACTCATTCTTTTATTCAACAAATATTTATTCAGGGCTTATTCCTTGCCACATTCTATGCCAGTAACTGGAGACAGCAGTGAGATATCAGTGTATTTCTATAGTTTTCTCAAAACTATAATTTTTATGTTTATTCTTTTCCCAATAACAAAGCTCCTAAAGCCTCCCATCTGGACAGATTATTCACTTTGTTTTCCTGCTGTTAGTCTGCCATTCTCCCGAGAATATCTAAAATTCTCTCATCTTCATCAAACTTATTTGGCTTGATTTCTATTTCCTTCCCTATCTAACCTGACATACTACTATATGCCAATGAATCAAAATCTCTCTCCCCTTCTGTGTGATAGTTGTGCATGTATACAATGTCCTTCTAGAGATCATGTAGTTAAACCAAAGTAACTCTAATGATAGGGATTTCAAACTCTGAGATAGACAGTTTGAGGAGATGATTGGACTGAATTCATAAGTAGTTACCTATATACCCATGCAGGGATTATGCTTATAGCCACCTGGTGTAAAATGTGAAAAGTATTTTGTTATTTAATTGCATCGCTCATCTCACAGTAAGATGCTCCCAGTATGATGCTCACACCTTCTGTTTTAGAAACTTAGGTGTAGACCTTTGATTGATGAGTATAATCACTTCATAACAGGAGTTTTTTTCTTCCCATCCTTCATCCTGTTGTGTCCTGCTAATCATGTACTAAAAAGAGCAGAGGATATTCAATCTCAAGATTCTGCTTTAACAGAGTCTAGTTCAAACACATTGTCATTCCAGTCTGCAGTCAGACTAAGGCAGCAATCAGGAATACTTTCTACCACCTGTGACAAATTTCAATTTTCAAAATGGAGTTTATTTCAAGGCCCATTCTTTAAGAAAAATAATTAATATTTATGTGCTAGGAATTGTGCTACTTATTTACATCTGCCATCTCTGTAGTTTATGGTTCTGGGAGTTAGATTTTATATTCCCATTTGTTGAGATTAAAAGAGGGTAAGTCTTTGGCTGTGGTCACATGATTTGCGAGGATAAAAAGCTAAGATTGGAGCAACTGGAACAGATATCAGTGGTGCCAGAAATAGACTGTGACCAGACACATATCTGCCAGCACCTGGCACCATGATTCAAAGTCCACTCTTAGCAAATCATCCTTTGGAGTCCTAAAGTTATTCTACTTGACTTTATTTTTTTTCACTTTAGAAGATTTTTAAACATATGTGTGGCCCTAAAAGAAGTAATGCCTAAAGATTTTCATCTAAATATTATTGGACATTCAGAAATCTCTACAGGAATACATTGCCTGTATGCCTTTATTGCCTTATGTTTAATTTCACTAAATCTAAGATGCCATTAATTGTAAAATGCACCATTTTTTGGTGTACCTACCACTAAGAAAAAATGCCAATTCTCCATGACAGTGATAATGCTTTTTTTTATCACATTAACTTAAAGTTACATCTTAATTTCAGAGATGTTAAAATGTGAAAAATGCACCACTTAAAATTGACAGAATAGTGTAGACACTTTGAATATGAAGAAAGTAAAATAATATAGATTTTCGAGTATCACTAAACACTAACTTCAGCTGCTTCACCATTTAATGAAGATTATTAAAATTGCTAGATGATTGCTTAAACTGGTGTGGAAAGCTATAATTTAAATACTTGTGCTATTGAAGAATTAGACTATGCACAGTCATTAAATTCAGAAGAATGTAGTTGCTATAGTTATGAGTGTAATTAAGAAAATACTAATTTAATATCTATTGCTTATTATTACTTTGTCCTCTATGATGTAAGACACAATGTTCCATGCTTCTCGGAATTTTAACTGAGGGGAAAATGAGGAACTATGTTTGAGCTTAAGTGGGTAAATAGAACATATCTGCATTCTAATCTCACTTATAAAGTGCTTCTGAGAACATTTCTGTATTCAGCTCAGACACAACTGTCACTGCCAAACTTGTCCCAAGAAAACTCATCACTGCTTGAATAACTTGCAACATTCTCTGTGTGTCCTCTCTTACAATTATAGCCTTACTCTGTTAACCATCTGAGCAAGGTTCATGTAAGTTACTTAGTGCAGAAATTTATTTCTTGTTTTTAAATATTATCCACTTACCTTTAACAACTAAGCAAAGATCAGAGTAGACAGTAATAAAAATATCATAAACCTTGCAGTTGAATTTGGCTCACCTTTTCTCAAATTTGATTTTTTTTAGTTGTAAAGTGTAAGAATTAAAAGAGATAGCACTAGAATTAAAATAAAATCTGAAAAAAAAAAAGAGACAGCGGGCGCCTGGGTGGCTCAGTTGGTTAAGCGACTGCCTTCGGCTCAGGTCATGATCCTGGAGTCCCGGGATCGAGTTCCGCATCGGGCTCCCTGCTCAGCGGGGAGTCTGCTTCTCCCTCTGACCCTCCCCCCTCTCATGCTATCTCATTCTCTCTCTCAAATAAATAAATAAAATCTTTAAAAAAAAAAAAAAGAGACAGCACAAATGCATAGTATTTAATGGGTACTCAATATATATTCATTTCCTACATACCCATACTTTGTGAAGAGGTAGTTTGGTTGATCTCTTGTAGGAGACCCTACAATGTGACAGTTCAGAGCACCAGCAGTGAATAAGAGGACTCAATAATGGTGGCTGAAGTTGAAGAGAATATAAATAACACATAAATCCTGTGGGAAGCTGAAGCTATATTTCATGTTTCTGAGAAGGTGTAAAAGCTACTTATTAATATACACAATCTGCTTCAAAGGGCTCCTATTTAATGCTCACTGTTTTTCATTTGTTCATCTTTCCCTCTCATTTTTCTTTCCCTACTACTGCTCTTTTTAAAATCATTTCTTTTCTTTTAAATTGAAGTACAGTTGACACACAATGTTACATTCGTTTTGGGTGTACAACATAGTGATCAGAGGAGTCTATACGTTATGCTGTGTTCCCCACAAGTGTTGCCACCATCTGTCACGATACAACATTATTACAACACCATTGACTCTATTTCCCTGTGTTGTATCCCCTACCACTTCTCTTACCCTTACTTTTTCTTTTTCTTCTACTTTTTTTCTATTGTGCTCAAAGTCCCTATCACTGAAGAGCTGTTTTGTTAACCAATGCATAGAAGACCTCCCAATTATTTTGTCCTCTCACCTCAAGCTTTGCAAGAAAATCCAGTATGCAGGGCGCCTGGGTGGCTCAGTTGGTTAAGCGACTGCCTTCGGCTCAGGTCATGATCCTGGAGTCCCTGGATCGAGTCCCGCATCAGGCTCCCTGCTCGGCAGGGAGTCTGCTTCTCCCTCTGACCCTCCCCCCTCTCATGTGCTCTTTCTCATTCTCTCTCTCTCAAATAAATAAATAAATAATCTTTAAAAAAAAAAAAAGAAAATCCAGTATGCAGACAATAAACCCCAATTTGGCCTTTAAGTTCTTACCCCTATATTGGGAAAAACTAGAACGTGTTTCTCTTAAATCTCCACTCACCTAAGCTTTTCTATTAATATATAACACAGTTAGCTTTCATTCAACGAGTTACAAAATTCTAGATGTTTCAGTGTCTGTTTAAAATTAGTTTAGATGAGCAAAAATTCTTATTTGTCATTTATGGGTCCCTGAATTAGTTTTTCAAAGAGCTACCACTTTATTTTTTATTTATTTATTTTTTTTGGACTTTGTTAGCATTCAGTTTGCCTTTTTATTTTTTTTTTTTTATTTTTTTTTATTCTTATGTTAATCCCCATACATTACATCATTAGTTTTAGATGAAGTGTTCCATGATTCATTGTTTGTGCATAACACCCAGTGCTCCATGCAGAATGTGCCCTCCTCAATACCCACCACCAGGCTAACCCATCCTCCCAACCCCCTCCCCTCTAGAACCCTGTTAGTTTTTCAGAGTCCATCGTCTCTCATGGTTCGTCTCCCCCTCCGATTTCCCCCGCTTCATTCTTCCCCTCCCGCTACCTTCTTCTTCTTCTTTTTTTTTTTTCTTAACATATATTGCATTATTTGTTTCAGAGGTACAGATCTGAGATTCAACAGTCTTGCACAATTCACAGCGCTTACCAGAGCACATACCCTCCCCAGTGTCTATCACCCAGTCACCCCATCCCTCCCACCCC